>NW_019154085.1:57851328-58006774 GCF_002288905.1 Enhydra lutris kenyoni
GAAAAACAACTTTCGGCAAATAGATTTCTAAAAGAAATTTTAGAGTTAGAGAGATAAATAAAGATATATAGAGAAAGAATATAATCATTTCAAATTGTCCATTTTCCTGATAGTTGCCCTAATTTCTTTTCCTGTGCTTTCTCTCTCAGTTAATGCAACTCAAGTTTTCCCTTTATTTAGAGCTAAAACCTTACAGTCATTTTAAATCATGCTCAAGTCCCGATATTCTATCTCCAAGACACCCTCGTGTAGCCCCAGCACCTTCTCCTCTTCCTACTTCCTATCACTGTCCTAGCTCAGGGCTCCATCTCCTCTCACCTATGAGAGTCTCCTCCAACCCAACCTTCCTACTTTGGGTAGAATTATCATTCTGAGAGAGGAAGAAAAACAAACAAACATTGGATTATGCTTCTCTTCCACTATAAGCGCTAACTCCTCTGCAACTGAAGAAAAAACTCCGAACATTTCAGCTTATTATGCAAAGTGCTAATGCTATGCCCCCAACCTCTACCTCCAGCCCCATTTTGCCCCATAACCACATTCTTTACTCTGGTCACCAGAAGCCTTGCTAACTAATAATTGCTGAATGACAGCTATCCCACCAAGAATTGTTCGGTGCGCTTTCTTAAACAGCCAAGCACTGTCCCACCACGTGGGCACTTTCTGAGGCCTGGAGGACACTATTATTTTCACCCTGCGAGAAATCGTCCCTGCCCTTCAAAGTCGAGATGCCCTCTCCTACTGAGAGTGACCCCAGTGCCTTGGCGTCAAGGTTAACAAAGTCTTCCTCTGACTTCTCACAGAACACTGCACTGATTAGGTTTGGTTGTTTAAGTCTACCTCTGCTGACCATATTGTTTTTCTGTTTTGCCTTTTTTAAAGAGTTGTATTATATTCAAAAGAATAAGGCAGACTTGCAGAAAACAGAAAACAAAGGACAGGAAATGAAATGTATTGGGTATTACAACCAGGGAAATGAATGACATTCAAAAAACATTTCCTTTTAATTAGTACCAGGCTAAAATACTGTAAGCTAGATTTAATTTCACATTTACACTGAAATCATGTTTTATTGCACTTTGAAATGAATTAGGTATCTATTTGAATGAAAGAACAAAAAATGGTTGACCAAGATTGGTTTGGGAATGAAAGAAAGGATATAGAAGGTAGGAGGAGCAGAAACACCTTCTTTTGTTTTAATATCAACAGACTCTCTCTGCTTCAAAATAAGTTGTTGATAAATGGAGTAATCTAGACTTTTCCGTGAGATTTCAAAACCATAGTAACCTCTAAGCTACTTCGCCATAGCCAACAGAGACACATAATCTGCTCCTACTGCAAACCAGGAAAAACGATGAACCAAACCTTACATACAGATATTGCTTTTAAATCTTCAGAAAGGACAATTTGGACACAATGGAAAATTTACATGCTATAGTCATTATTATGACAAAAAAAAATAAATCATGAAGCTGAAACCAGTCTTTTCCAAGTACAAGAAAAAAGCCTCAAGAAGACGGTGTACAGTTATGTAGCTATGTTAACATAACCCACTTCCCTGGCTTTCCCAGCTTTCAGAATCAGAATCTGGTCCCCCGACCCTTCCCATAGTTTTAAATGTAGGATTACATATAATTTAAGTTTATTGTAGTAGTTAGGGTTTTGAGAAGCAAAGACACGGGCACAAAGGAGACTAATATTTGTTCAATGACGACTGTGTTCTAGGCAGCAGACCAGCTCCATTCCTCAAATAACTTGATTTAATCCTAATCACAACTTCATGATTTAAACCTTCTTTGACCCATTTCACAGGCTCCCGAGAATTAGGAGGCAAGGAGCCTTACCTACCACTGTGGTTGGTAAGTCTAGGGTACCAAACATTTACCATGCTGACCACCGTGATCTCATAAAGTAGGTAAGAAATCTATGAAAACGAAACATGGTGGCGCCTGGCTGGCTCAGTCGGTAAAGCATGGGACTCTGGATCTCAGCATCATGAGTTCGAGTCCCACATTGGCTGCAGAGTTCACTTAAAGAAATAGCCTTAAAACAAAAAAGATGATGCACTGCCAGCATTATATACCATCACAGACACACCGTGGGACAGTGGAACAAGCACCTGGAGAGCAGAACTGTAAGAACTGTATGAAAAGATGCTGACTGTGAGGCAGTGACACAGAAAAGGAAACTAGGAGAATTTAGTGTGGTCCAAGCATGGAGGAGGCAGGATGAGTTTGGCCTTGGCACTGGCCTTGAAGAATCAAGAGAGGGAAATGGGGAGGCGCCCGGGTGAGGCAGCCGCGGGAGCAAATAGTTCTCACTTCTCACAATGTGGGGAGGAATGGAGAAAACATCCAATTCTTCTGGCAGTGAGAAGGAAGAACAAAGGCCACAGAATCTGCAGGACTTGGGGACTAAGAGAGTGACAGGAAATACTCAACCACTGCTCCAAAGCTTCCAGGTGAGGTGAGAGTTAAATTTAGAAACACCATCGTTTGGAGAGGAAGGCGGCAGTGTTGAATTTGAGGTGATAAAAGGAGACTGGGAAATGTGTAGAAAATGGGGACAGTAGAGAAGAGTCTTACAGGAAAATGAGGCTATAGAAGAAGGAGCCCAGAACTGGAATCCAAAGAGCAAAGAGTTGAGGAGAATGGGTAAGAGTAGGAAAGAGCCAGAGAAAAGACTGCTGTATGTCCCACTTTCGCATAACACGTCAGAAACATTATTATCAACGTTAAGGACCAAATAAGGTAAGATGGATGGAAGATGCCAGCGCAGTTTCAGGTGAGAACTTGAAGGCAAAATGCCAAGGGTTAAGGTGGCAAAGGAAGTGGAAACAACAAGAGCCCTCGGCTCATCTGTCCAGCAAATTCACCTGAGAAGTTTGGAAGAGAGAAATAAAATGGTACCAAAGTCAAGCAAAGTCATCTGTTTGGCTGGATATTAGAGATGGGAGAAAATTCAAACTGTCTGAGGTCCTGGGGTAACAGATCATTCCTTCCTGTTACCCAGATCATTCCATTCCCTAAACTTGCTGGTAACTGTGCTGATGGACTTTCTGAGCAGGAAACTCAGAAACAGAAGCCAAGTTGCAGCAGCCTCCAACAGTCATGAAGCTCCAACCTCATTTCCTACACACACCCACCACAGTTTAGAAGTTTCCCAGAGCTGGTCCGCTTCTCTCATTAAATCCTCCTAGAGAATGCATCTACTTTCAACCCCTATCAGCTTACCACTGCGGCCACTATCCCATCTCCACCTGGTTCTTGACCAGCCTAGACTCTGTGGGTAGCCAGGAACGCAACTGGTCCCTCCAGCTGGAGCCTTCTCCTGTGACCTTAACCACGGTGATCTGTACTTCCAGGGTCAGGAGTCTCTATCTGACTAGGGGTGAGGATGCTTTCTCACTCACCACCATTTCTTCTAACACAGCATGTGAATATTCAACTCCAAACATAGCTTTTTAAAAATATTTTTTGCTTTCCTCTCCAGTTTTCACAACCCTTTTATCATTCTTGCCTTAGACTCATGCACTGTTTGTATGGAAGTAGGTCACTACTACAAACATTCTTAGGAATCTTTTCCCATCTTTCTTTTGGACAAGCCTCTGAAATAACCAAGACCCCCCCGGGGTGGGGTGGGGGGACCCAAGTTATCTGTTTCCATTGTTGCTCCTCTTGCCATTCATCCCACTGGGTCGATTTGAAATTACTGCGCTAAATTTGTAATTCGAAAACATTTTTTTTCTTTTTCAGATTTCTGAATTTACACCTATCTTTTCTGAGCAGTTTTGATACCGACTTTTCTAAAAAATCTCTAATTATGTCCACTGGGTTTTTTAGGCTGTAGGATGAGTCACTTTTCCCATAGGATGAGTCACGTACATATCACCAACTAGTAGTCTTCATTGGAAACAATTAAGCCCAGAACAGGAATGCCCTTTTTTCCTCTCCCTCTCTCTATATTCTAAGACACAGAATTCCAGCAAGTCAAAACTGGTCCTTACTAGAGGCTCTGTGGTAAATGGAATGAAGCTTTCAACAGATACGGCTGCGGTCCCCCCTCTACATAACGCAGATCAGGAGCACCACCTTCGGAGTTGAGTATCAAACCCGGGGTTCTGCCGATACTGGGAAAGTGATGGTGCCAAATGTTTATCGCTGCTATTGATAACAGTAACACACGGAGACATAGTAAGATAATCCACATACGTTCAAGAGACCGAGAACCAAAAAAGGGGTAAATTTTCTAGGAAAAGAGATGAAATGCTCTTCGACTTCCTTTGGAATATGATTTCACTCAATAATGAAAATTATCAGTTTCACTTTTCAAGTACACATTTACTACACCTGGAACATGGCATTACTCTTATTATTTTACGGTTACTGAACTCTGTTCTCCTTGATGTTAAAACTCACCTTACATGCTTCAAAACCAGCTGAGGAACTCTTTGTCTTTTGAAATCCTCTCTCCTTTCTCTTACACCTCAAGAACTTGAGGGTTAGCTTCACTCTTTTGTGTCCTACAGTTTTATTTTTAGCTCCTTAGACTTCATGGCGCTCTATCTACCTGTAATTATGCTGCAAAGGCATAAGAAGACGCCAGTCAAGACCAGCAGCAGACAAGATAGCAGAAGGCCTATTTGTGGTCTTGAACAGCTGCAAGAGGGCAGGGCACGGCTGGCCCAGTTCCCTCTGCCTCTGGCCACGCATGACAAACCCCGAGGGCTAGACTTGCTTTCAGCTGTAGTCCCTAGCACCCGACTGCCCGATGGCAAAGGGCTTTGGTCAAAGTCTGAGAAGGCTGGGGCACCTGGGTGGCTCAGTGGGTTAAAGCCTCTGCCTTTGGCTCAGGTCATGATCCCAGGGTCCTGGGGTGAAGCCCCACGCTGGGCTCTCTGCTCAGCAGGGAGCCTGCTTCCTCCTCTCTCTCTGCCTGCTTCTCTGCCTACTTGTGATCTCCATCTGTCAAATAAATAAATTAAAAAATCTTAAAAAAAAAAAAAAAGTCTGAGAAGGCTGATCAAAAGGGGAACCCAGGAAAGGCACAGGGAGAGTGCTAAGAGCAGCGGCCTCAGAAGAACTCTCTGGACCCTAAAGAACACCACCCACCACCCCACCCTTCGCTCTACAAACAAAACAAAGGAAAACCACCACCACCTCCTTATGGAAGGCCAGATGTTCCTTTTAGTTCCAATTTGGAAATACCGCCCAAGTTCTCAAACATTCTTTTTCCTAAAATATAAGTAACAAATCTGTATTTTTACCCAGGACAACAGAAAGGAGATGCCATTCATCAGATGTTGGCAAAGGGGAATATTTTTCAGGGACTAGGAAACATTCTTGAGTGGACATCTTCTTCCACGGTTACGTAAAACTTTTTTTTTTTTTTTTTTTTTTTTTTTGTAGGGGCCATTACTGTCTTTGGATGCATAAAAGCTGTTGTTAGATGTGGAGGCCTTTAGGGCTCAGAGTGATTAATCTTTACACAATGGTCCCTGCCGTGTACAGTTAGTGCTTCTGGCACCTTGATTTACATTAGTGCTTTCTTACTTGGTGAGTTAACGTCATTTGCCAAGTAACATATTTATAGCCCGTTCTTCAACAACATTAGCATATAATGCATATTTACTTTGGAACCTTACGCACATGCACACACTTCTTCACAAGACTCAGAGAGGGTGGCGGTGAGAGAAGAAAGAGGAATTTTGGAAATTAGAATTCCCCAACAGAGGGGGGTTAACAAACCAGACCACAAAGCTGTCGACGCTAGTGAAGACAATATTACTTCCCGGCTAACATTAAGAGGCTTACACACGTCTGAGATTCAGTCGGATGGTAACTACCTTTCAGACAAATGGTAACAGCCAAAGTTTCTCTTATTATGGAACAGACTGGCCCCCAGAGGCACTACCACAGAAAAAAAAAATGAGCAGTCCTAAAAAGGATCCAGCCGTTAAGTTCTGCAAAAATTCTCGTTTTACCTCTTCTATGCCAATACAGTCAAATTCTGCCAAGATGTTCCCATATTTATTTTGTCATACAAGCATTCTGTTGATGCTAATGCTGGGTCCGAGGACTGAAAACGTGGAACCGTCATCCTCATCCTGTCGGCAATGAGAGTTCACACTTGCACTAACTGCCTGTTGTACGGCAACTGATATCCCTTTAGACTACGATAAAGGATAAAAGAACTATCTGTTGGCTGAAAACAACCAAGGAGAATAGCTACTTACGGCTGACACAGCTTCACCAGGTCCTGGTCTGTGGTGTTGGGAGGCAGCCCTCGGATATAGAGGTTCGTTTTGCTCAGCTGGTCCCATCCTGAGTTGCTACTGCTGCTGCTGTTGTTATTACTGCTGGTGGTGCTGGGGCTGGGAGGGGCCATGGGGTGGGCTGGGACCAGAGACTGCTGAGAGACAAAGACGGGGAGCATTAGAACACCAGCTGCAAGAAGCGTGGCGCCATTCACAGGCCGTAAGACCTCCACCACAGAACAGAAACACAGATCCCCCTCAGTGACTTTCATAGACACATTTTCATTTACATCTTAAAGGGTGCCTGGGTGGCTCAGTCGGTTGAGTGACTTTCTTCAGCTCAGGCAGTGATTCCGGAGTCCCAGGATGGAGCCCCGTGTGGGGCTCCCTGCTCGGCGGGAAGCCTGCTCCCCCCCCCCACTCGACTTGCTTGTATTCCCTCTCTTGCTGTCACTCTCTCTGTCAAATAAATAAAATCTTAAAAAAAAAAAAAAAAAAAAGACTTGCTCATTCTACAGAAAAAGCCCTCTCCTTCAACATGCAATTAATAATGGAATTTTATTCAGTAAAGTATTCTCTCCGTGCAACCTTAAATCGGGCTAATTTATGTGAGATTAACATATTCACACCTCTTAAGGAACACATCTACTGAGACTCAAAATTAACTTGCATGAAGTTAGGTGATAATATCATTTTATGATACAGTCATTTAGAAATCACTAGACTTTTGAAAAGGTTTTCAAATTCTGAATAACATTTGATTGAAAGTTGCTGATAATTTTATTGAGACTCTTGGGGAAGGAAAGAAGATTACTCTTCGAGTGTAACGAAGTTTGAGTTCCATCACAATGCTCAAATAAGGCAGACTTCACCTCGTTCTAAGTCTGGCCCATGGCTCCATTGAGACATCTGGATAAGATTCACAGGCTTGCTGCCTTTTGCACTGGCCAACCTTGTGAAATTTAACCCCTGTGAGAATGGTGTGGGAGTTGGAGAGCTTCCCGGGCTTTGCAGCAAGGAACATAACTTTTCTAAAGCTTGAACCTAGGGCTCCGTGTGGTTTCACCATCAGCAGCCACCAAGGAAGAATGTCTGAAACTGTACTCACACCAGATAATTCCCTGTTAACCCATCGAAAGAAACCACAGTCCTGTGCCCTTCGCCACACACATGACTTTTGAGGAAGTTAAATGGTTCGGTCTGAGATGGAAGTGAGCACAGCCTGAACTGCTCTCAAAGCAAATGCTCAGCAGTTTCATACCGGGAGAGAATCTTTTTCACCTCACATCTAAATAATAAATACACTAACCTAAGGACTTCACTTATATTAAGTAACAGTTTGAAAATATGAGAGTATAAAATTTGTCCCTTAACATTAAAAAAATTTTTTGCAAGCCTAACAACCTGATTTTAACAACCACAAATAAAACTCTTAGACACATTTAAGGCGTAGTTCAATTACACTTTGGAAAGTTCAAAAAGCAGAAGACTCCTTACAATAAATGTAACCCTGCCTACCTCGCCAGCAAGCTCAGCTACTCACTGTGGAGACCTGACTCTGTGCCCAGGCTCTGCCACGACCATCCCTGCTCCACAGGATCCCCCATTACACTGGGATCCTCACTAATCTATATGCGTAACCATTACTTCTTTTCTGTACTATGTATTTTTTATTTAATGTAGCACTGTTCACAGGCCATATGATCTCTACCACAGAATAGAAATACAGATCCTCTGAAGGGCCCAGTGTGCGGCTTGAACTCATAACCCTGAGATCAAGACCTGAGCTGAGACCCAAGAGCGGAACGTTCAACCAACTGAGCCACAGAGGTGCCCCTACTACGTATTTTTTTCTTCTCACCGCCCACGGTCCTTGCTAAGCTTACTGAGCCCAAACATCACTTTATCTCAAGTGATTCTCTCTTAGAAGGAGAGTAGCAAAAAGAGTTAACAATAATCAATGTATAAATGAAGACTGAACTGAACTGGGAACAACCGTATTGCTTAATCCAAGAAAAAACTTAGCCGAGATCATATCCTATCAAATCTATTTGAGTTATGCCCTTAATAAGCTGTTGAACTCATATCCTTTGGTCTCATCACCAGTTTTTCTCTAGGGGATAAAGACTCTGCTTTCTAGAAGTAAAAGGAAGAGTAAGCATTGTTCCTTCCTCCGCCACAGGTAGCCCCTCAGATCCCCCAGCCATACCACACAAAGGCCTGTGTTCCTTCTCCAGAATCACTCCACACCAACTGTGCTAGCTGTTCCTTGCAATTAAGCCAGGCATCCCATTTGTCACTTCAGCTTAGAACAGAGGTGCTGGAAAGTAACACACACATCTGACCCCCCATCCCAAGCCTTTGATTTACACAAAGAACTTATATCTCGGCAAGGCTGAATTTTTTCTTAAATAAATCTTTGATTAATGTTAGAGAAACTGTCTTTGCTACAAACCACAGTTCCTCAAAGTAGGACCCCATATGTTCAGTGCAGCTGTTGGGGGATGGAACAGGGTCACCTCCAGGGATAAGCCCTGGAGAAGCCTGAAAGAAGCCGGCGACCCCCTCCATCCCCTCCTCTAAGTAGCATTAGACCAACAATGTGAAGCAAATGAACCATCAGATGGTTTAAAGACTGCATTCCAAGTTTGCACAGCTCTCTAACCTCTTCTCTGGGGTAAAAAGTGGATGCCAGGTGTGGACTTGTAGGATTAAAAGAAACATTTGGGGGTATGATTTATTGAGAGATTATTTGGACATGAAAGGAGTAGGTTTTTATTTATGTATTTATTTTTGGCAAAAGCAGAACCATGATTTACATCTCAGAATTTACATAGCTGATTTAATATATCTTTGACAGGCCTCTATATTTATTACAGTAATATTTTCTCACTCTGGGAAGTAGGTGTGGGGCATGTACAGCCTTTCCCTGCTTCCCCTCTATTCTGCCCTACGGTGGAAAAAAGTCTCCCAACGTTCTAATCCCAGGTGGGAAATGGGGAGGGGGCGCTGAATGTGCCCTGAGGAGGAAGATTGGCCTCTGCTGAATTCTATACAGAATAAATTCAAATTAAAATGTTATCCAAGCATCAACTATTTCTCAGAACTAGCTAAAGACAGCTTATTCTAGGTTGCCTATTTTCTGCTGTAGAAAATTTTAGATCAAAGACTAGGTTTGTAAAACTCATTGAAATAAACAATTTAATTCCTAATAAAAGAATGAACACATGTTTAAAGAAGAAAATTCAAACATAATTAAGCTGTTTATTTCTACATGTTCAGAGTGGATGAATGATAATCACAATGATTTGAGTATTATTACTGCCATATACTCCATGTTTACTATATGCCACCAGGCTAAGTGTGTTATGTGCATTATCCTTCCTAATCCAATGAGGTAGACAGATCATTGTTTTCCCATTCTGCAGAGGAAGAAACTGAATCTCAACAGAGGTTCAGTAATATACCACGGTCACACATTCAAGAGGACAGAGCTGGAATCAAACCCAGGTCTGTTGGACACCAAAGCCAGAGCCCTCAGACAGTATTCCACATCGTACGCCTGAACTGTCCATGTCCTAAATGTGTTATTTGTATTATTTCATTTAGCTGTGCTCATCCTTCCCACAATCTCAATATTAAATTCGATTTCTCTGAAATGGGACACTTAATAGCATTGGTGACTATATGTATATATATATATATATATATATATATATATATATATATATGTATTTTTTTTTTAGAAAGACAAAGGTGCCCTTAATTTAAAGAGCACACAGTCAGCTTGTGTGTGTGTGTTTAACAAAGTCAGCTTTTAAAAGGTTAGTTTGAAATTCTACCTTATATTTTTACTAAAAAAAGAATTTTGAGGCAAAAAAATTTTGAAAGCAACAGCACATTACAGCTGAACACCAGAGTCAGCATTTCAAACTTTTTTTTTTAAGATTCTATTTATTTATTTGACAGACAGAGATCACAAGCAGGCAGAGATGAGGAAGCAGGCTCCCTGCTGAGCAGAGAGCCTGATGCAGGGCTGGATCCCAGGACCCTGAGACCATGACCTGAGCCAAAGGCAGAGGCTTTAACCCACTGAACCATCCAGGCGCCCCAGAGTCAGTCAGCATTTTAGAACAGCTAGATTAAACCAGTGAAGATTTAAAACTCTTATTCCCAGATTAAAATGCAACTGAAATGTAAACACTGACAAGACTTTAACTCCAACTTCACAGCACTGACCAATTCAAAACAGTAACACTTTGTAGCTATGTACTCAAGAGCACAAAGGGTAAACTTTAAAAAATTAAAAAAAAAAAAAAAAAAAAAAGCTTACCAGTAGAAAATATTTCATCAAACTCCATTTTCATCACTGGTTGTCTTTTTGTATTTCCCCTCTCAAAATCCCTAAAGCTTCCCTGGAGTTTGAAAAGGACCCCTATCCCCTTTCCCATCCCTTGTCCCCTTGGATGAAGTATGTAGCTCATTTACACCAATTCAACCTAATTAAGGACCTTGGTGGCCGGCTGACCCCACGTGAGTGCTGACCCATCCCACAAGAGCCTAATAGTCCACCTCAGCCTTCTCTGGCCTAATTTCACCACTTCAGACCAGGTAAGCAAGCTACCCATCAAGCTCTCTATCCACGGGCAGGGCAAACAAGCTAATTGCTTTCACAATAACAATACCTGGGCTTAATTCGCACAAAAGTGATAGAAATTGATAGAAAAACAAGGTTGGTGGCGAATGAATGGAATGGCCATACTTGCAGACCCTCTCTGCATCCCCTGCAGGAGTGGGTGTGGGCACCAGCAGGAAATGTGCTTGTCAGCAATCAGGGAGAACTTCCTGTGTGGACGGCCCTGAGGCCTCAATCTTGCCATTAAGGCCCACTGGCCTCCTACACTCAGACAGGATGATCAACAACAGGCACGCGGCAACTACACACGCAGCAGACCTATTCCCCTCTCCATCACGTCACCCCCACTCCGACACCACACTAAGTAGACTCTTGTATATAAATACAAGTCTAAACGTTGTTCACAAAAAAGGCAAAACTAAGCACTGGTGAACTAAAATATATTAGTAATCATGCACTGTTGTAGATTTCTTTTCAGCAAAGACAAAGAATAAAAATGAAATCTGACGTTATAAATTCTATGGTCTCATTTCCACCCTCCTACTAACAGGCTACAAGAACTGGGCTCCAACCAGTCTGAGAGCTGCAGCTCTCCTCCTTTCCCCCTTAGTCACCAACGTCCCTGGGGACTCCAAAACATTTTGAAGGGAAACCTAGAATCTGCCTTTTAATCATCCTTAAGTCTTCTTTAAGGCTATCAACCTTACAGTTTAAGGTTATGATCCAAAATCCAAAATCTCCATCTCCATCTTGCCCCGTGGCAGGCGTGTGCATGTACGCACGTACACATACACACACACACACACACACACACACCGCCACCATACCACCCCTGCCCCAACAACAGAGAGGTTTAACACATCAACTATTTCCTTAATCCAGAAACAAAATAACCACTCTATTTGCTCAGAAGTTATGGAACATTGTCATCTTTCACCAGAAAATATTACATTATCAAACCTAACATGAACTGAGTACTGCGTAAAGATACTACATACCACACTTATTCCACACACTGGCTCCTCTCCATAAAGCTTTCAAGATGTAAAAGGAATTTAACAATTTAAGGGAATTATTGAACAGAGAGGGGGAGCATCCAAATGGGCCAGTTTAACCACAGTTAGGATATTTTCTTCGTTTTCTTTTAGACATCTGAATGGCTCAAAGAGGGTCAGGAACAGCAGCTATGAAAGATAAAAGTTCCTGGCACAGGGAACTGGGAAAGTACACACAGCTGAGAAGTGGGAGGTGAATTAGTGAGCTATGAGAAACTGGCCAGGAAGCAGATGCTCTTCCGGGTAGGCCAGGATGGGAGAGATCACATATATTAATGAAGAACAACAGTGCCCCTTCACACATGCAGACACTTACTTATCCATCATGTGGGAGAGAGGCCCAAAGGGCAAATACCAATCAGTCCCATTGGATGCTAGGATATCAGAGCTCAAAATCACATGGCTCATTAGTTTGTGAAACCGGATTTCATAGAGCCACTATCCCTTCTTTGAAAATAAGACTATGGAACTGAGCAACAGATTATTCAATATTTTTTCTTGGGTTATGTTTATCAAAGGAGAGGGCAATGTTGTTATGTTAGCTATTCAAATAAAACTTAAGAATAAAAATTTCCAATATACCTCACAATTAGGATTCTTCAAGATACTTATTAGGCTGATCCTTGCATGTAAAGCTATATTCTCTACATAGAAACCTCTTTACCTAAGCCCATGAATAAAGCATCATTTTCTTAGGCATCAGATAAAAGAAATTTAAAACTCACATTGAATAAGATAAATATCTGTTGTATACAACATGACTGAATGAATGGACAGAGACCATGTTGCAGAAGTGAAAATAAACAACAAGGAAAAGTCCTTAGAAATGAAAACAGCTTAGGAAAGCTTTTTGGGGTGGACAGAGTGGTTGCAGGTGTTGAAAATCCACAGTAGAAAACATACCTTAGACACAGTATGAGATTTCTGAGGTCAAATTCTCTTTCAAGGCCCCATAAAAGAAGTAGATGCCTTGACATCCAAATCTCTTTTAAAGAGCTGGTTTGTGCTCAGGCATGGAAATCACCTCCACTGTTTGGTTCTCTCCAAAGTTTTCGCCAAGAATCCCACAGATGCCCCAAGTTGCCTGCTGAGAACTCCGGGTCAAGGCACACACCAGAGTTCTTGTGCTATTTGTTCCTTCTAGTGTTTGTAACAGTATTTATGAAGGGGGAGAAAGGTAAAAACCAACAGGAAAACCCAATAAATACAGTCAACTCCTCTTTGACAAGGGAACAAAAGCAATACAATGGGGCAAGGCCAGTCTCTTCAACAAATGGTGCTGGAACAACTGGACATCGGCTTGTAAAAACGTGAATCTAGACATCGACCTTATACCCTCCTCCAAAATTAATTCAAAGAGAATCACAGACCTAAATTTAAAATGCACACCTGTAATACTCCTAGAAAATAACACAGGAAAAAACTCAGATGACCTCAAGTACAGTGATTACTCTCCAGGTACAATACCAAAG
This sequence comes from Enhydra lutris kenyoni, assembly GCF_002288905.1. NCBI lineage: Eukaryota > Metazoa > Chordata > Mammalia > Carnivora > Mustelidae > Enhydra > Enhydra lutris. Next base: position 57,864,748 of record NW_019154085.1, read on the forward strand.
ACCTACTCTGTAAGTAATTGCTAGGGTAGACTTTATTAAAATCAAAAACTTCTGTGCTGCAGAAGAAAAATCCAAGAAAATGAGAAGACAAGCCACAGAATGGGAGAAAACGTTTGCAAAAGACAGATCTGATAAAGGGCCGTTATCCAAAATATACAAAGAACTCTTAAAATTAAACAATAAGAAAACAACCCAATTTAAAAATGGGCTGAAAACCTTAACAGAAATCTTACCAAGGAAATGGGAAATAAGCATATGAAAAGATGCTCCACATCATAGGTCAACAGGGAACTGCAAATTAAAACACTATAAAGATACAATTGTACACCTATTAGGATGGCAAAAATCTGGAACACTGACAATAGCAAGTGCTGGAAAGCACATGGAGCAACAGGAATCCTCGCACACTGCTGGCAAAATGGTAGAGCCACTTTGGAGACAGACTGGCAGTTTCTTACAAGACAGAACATACTCTCATTATACTATCTAGCAATTGTGCTCTTTGCTATTTACCTAAAGGAGTTGAAAACTTAGGCCCACATGAAAACCTGTACCAGACAAATACAGCAGTCTTATTCATAACCGTCAAAACTTGGAAGCAACAAAGATACCCTTGAAAGAATCAATAACCTATGATACATTCAGGCAATGGAATATCATCCAGTGCTAGAGAGATGTGAGTTACCAATCCACGAAAGACATGGAGGAACCTTAAATGCATATTACTAAGTGAAAGGAGCCAATCTGAAAGGCTGTATGTTATGTGGTTCCCACTTATATGAGATTCTGGAAAAGGCAAAACTATGGAGAGAGTAAAAAGACCAGTGGTTGGTAGCCAGGGGCTAGGGGGAGGAAGAAGGGATAAACAGGCAGAGGTGATTTTTTGGTTAATGAAATGATGCTACACCCTACTGTAATAGTGGATACATATCATTATATATTTGTCTAAACGCAGAGTATGTACAACACCAAGAATGAACTATAAGGTGAACTTCGAACACTCCGGGTCATTTTGATGTGTCTATGTACAATCAGCCTTGGGGTGGGGGGGATGTGCCGCTCTGGTGAGTGATAGTGATAACAGGAGAGGCTGGACATGTGGGGGTGAGGGCAGGGGTATGTGGGAAAGCTATGTACCTCCCTCTCAATTTCACTGTAAACCTAAAACTGCTCTAAAAATAGTTTTTTTAAAAATGACATGAAGAGGGGCGCCTGGGTGGCTCAGTCAGTTAAGAGTCTGCCTTGGCTCCAGCCATGATCCTGGGGTCCTGGGATGGAGCTCCCCATGGGGCTCCCTGCTCAGTGGGGAGTCTCCTCTCTCTCCCTCTGCTCATGCTCTCTCTCCCTCTCTCTCAAATAAATAAATAAAATATTTAAAAAAGGGAGAGAAGAAAATAACATAAAGACAGACTGGAGAAATTAGTTGTAATTTATTCACTGAAAACTGTAGGGCCAAGAAAGTAAGGGAGGAGCTTAAGGCAATGGGCTCAAAACTTTCTTACACCAGAAAGAATATTCCTTAGGGAGGGAAAACATTATTTTTGATAATATATATTTTTAAACTTTATTACTGAAGTATAGTTGACATACAATGTTGTATCAGTTTCAGATATACAACACAGTGATTTGACAATTCTACACACTATGCAATGCTCACCATGACAAGTGGAGTTATTACGGTATTATTGGCTATATTCCCTATGCCGTATTTGTCATCACCATGATCTATTTATTTTATAACGGAAAGTCTGTACTTAAATCCCCGTCACCTATTCCACCCATCCCCCACCTGCCTGTGCTCTGACAACTACCATTTTGTTCTCTGTATTTATGAGCCTCCTTCCTTCTGTTGTCTGTCTGTTCATCTGTTTTGTTTTTTAGATTCCACATATAAGTGAAATCATATGGTATTTGTCTCTCTGTCTGACTTATTTCACTTAGCATAATACCCTCTAAGTCCATTGATACTGTCACAAATGCCAAACTTTTGTTCTCTTTTATGGCTGACTAATATTCCATTGTGTGTGTGCATCATATCTTCATCCATTCATTTATTGATGGACACTTAGGTCACTACCATATCTTGGCTACTGTAAAAATTGGAACAATAAACACAGACACGCATCTATCTTGTCAAATTAGCAATTTTGTTTTCTTCAGGTAAATATCCAGAAGTAATATTACTGGATCCTATGGTAGTTCTATTTTTAGTATTTTGAGAAGCTTCCATACCGTTGTCCCCAGTGGTTGTAGCAAGTTATAGCCCCACCAACAGTGCACGAGGGTTCCCTTTTCTCCACATCCTCACCAACACTTGTTGTTTCTTATCTTTTTTATACTAGTCATTCTCACTGATACAAGGTGCTGTCTCGTAGTTTTGATTGGTACTGCTCTGATGACTGGTGATATTGAGCATCTTCCAGTGTGTCAAGGAAGGAAATGCCTCTAACAGTGACCTTCAGGCCTTATATCCTGCATCACATATAATGGTGTGGTATGGCACAATTTCTAAAAAAAGGAAGAGTTCAAAAAAGGGAAGATCACGGATGAAAGGGCCTTGGACAGGAAGGATGAGGTAGGTTCACAGAGGGGTATATATGGCTGAGTGAACTGAATATTGATGGCGAGTCCTTAAGTGTTAGATAAATGGCAGTCTTGAAAGTGGTGGGTATGTGGGGAGAGGGGACAAGAGCCAACAAAGACACACACAGTAAGAATCACTGCTCATGAATCAAGGGAGAATATGGATATGATGGCACAGATTATTATACAGACGTCTCCCTGGTAGAAAATAAAATTTAAAGATGGTGAATAATACAGGATAATCTGTGGGGAAGTAAAATGAGGTAAATTCTTCCCTCTCTTCTCTATAAAAAGGTATACAGAAGGGGCGCCTGGGTGGCTCAGTGGGCTAAAGCCTCTGCCTTCGGCTCAGGTCATGATCCCAGTGTCCTGGGATCAAGCCCCGCATTGGGCTCTCTGCTCAGCAGGGAGCCTGCTTTCCCCCTCTCTCTGCCTACTTGTGATCTGTCAAATAAATAAAAAAAAAATTAAAAAAAAAAAAAGGTATACAGAAAAGAAAATTTAGGGGATGGAGTAATCTGAGTATCTGGATGCAAATCCTGCCTTGGCCAGTAACTGGAACATCATTGGCGGGCAGCTCAGTTCCTGATCTGGGAAACAAGCAGGTCAGACTACATGATTTCTCCGTTCCCTTCCAGTCTTCAAATTCTAAGGCCGGAGCATGTTTCTCCAGCTAAGACATATCAAAACAGAACACAGCCAGGCCCTCAGGTCCTCTTACCTGCCTGTCAAATAGCCAGGGAAATGGAGTAGGAGGCTAAACGGGGAGCCCCAAGAAAGAAACTCACACTTTGCATCATGCAGCCGGAAGACACGGTCATCACACAGCTGTCAAGTTTCCCTACCCCTCGGAGGCCACGCACAGACTCCCTATTTAGTCACAGATGATTATGAGAAAGTATTATAAATGTATAAGCTATACTAATATTACAACTAAAGCTCAAAGGAACAAACTGTTTGAATCACATAATATTCAGAGTTCCCCAAACCAGGATCTTCTTAAGGTAAAAATACTATAGCTGAAATCGCTCGAATAACAGATCTGCCAAGACTTCATGTTGGTTAACAGTCCAGCATCTTTTTGTTTCAACATGTGATCTATACAAAAAGTTCTATTTCACATTCTGTCTAATCTCTTATATAGAAAAGGACCAGGTAATAGCTTCCAAGATCATCTTAAAAGAAAATTCAGAACAATAAGCAAATTACACCCCAAACCACCAGCGACCAGAACTCGGTAAACATAAAATCCTCCCCAACTTCAGGTGTGACATTAATTACTCTTCTGGATCCTGAGCGCAGGTGGGTGGAGTGTGTTTTTTTCCCTCCTCCTGAGCCCCCAGTGAGGCATTTTCAGAGCTACATCAGTTTTCTTCCTTACCACAGAGCCTTGTGAAAGACACCAGAACAAACTTTTCTTTTCCTTTTTACTCAAAATAACTTGAAAAAGGAAAACTTCCTGAGGGAAGTGTGGCATTGCCTTTATCGTGACAGTTCAGCACACCTCGGCAATGTTCTGATTTCCTGCCTCACCCCGATGCACTTAGGATGCCAGCGCTGACAACTTCCTTCCAGCTGTTTTTAAAAGTCTATGTACAGTACAATTTGTATTTCTTGTAAGTAAAGAATTACTGCTGAGATTGCAAAGTCCTCAGGGTGGAAATTACCTATTTTAAAATATTTTTTCTGCACATTAAACAATACTTATTGAAAGTACTGTCAAGTGGCTAACTAAACGTTAAACGGAGAAAAATTATACGAGTCAGCTTACCCCAAAAACCCCAAATGAATTTATTCACTTTTTTTTCTTTTAAAGACATAAAGGGCCATGTGAATGAGCCTGCAGTATCATGGGTTTCATAAACTAACCCCTAGAGGAAAAAAAGCATTATCTGTACTTTCAGGAAACTAAATAATTACTTAAAATCTCCCCATAAGAATTTTAAAAATGAAATCTTATCTAACACTGTTGTGATCTGCACATAGCCAAAGTAAAACATCATCACAGGAAAATTTCCTGAGTTAATACAACTCAAAAAAATTAATGAATATATTAATTTATTTCTCATGAAAAAATCCAGCAGTTTACACATGATATATGGCAGAGAATTAGTATAGAACAGCTCTTTATTATGTTTCTCTGTGTATCTCTATGAAAATGTGTGTGTATGTGAGACACACACACACACACACACACACACACACACACCCAATGTGTGGGGGTAAAAAGAAGGGAGGAGATGATTGTCTCTAAGATACATTGTCTCTGATGTATCTGAGATACATTGTCTCACTGTGTCTGAGATACACTGTCTCTGATACAAAGCATAGTGGCTTTTTATTTTAAATTTCTTTTTCCCCGAAATCCACCTCAAAAATTAAGTTTTTCCCTCAGCTCAGAACCCTGTATACACTTGCAGGCAAAACTATATAAAACTGAAACAAAAGTTTCGTGAAACAGTTATTTTCCTTAACTATATTCAATGGACCATAATATTATCTTTTCTCCTCTATTTCCCTAAAAAAAAAGAAATGCTGGTAGTGACCTATTAAATTGATTTGAGACCCCACTAATATTGCCACTCACAGGTTAAAAACCAAAGATCTGCTGCATTTCTCAAAACCTGATGTACTACATATGAACCACTACTCAGTCATTTTGGGTGGGGCCAGGACTATGCGTTTCTACCAGCTTCTGGGTGATGCCCATGCATTAGGGCAGGACTCAAGGCAGTGTTCTTGGTGTGTGAGGATGAATTTCAGAAAGGTTCCCTTTACACTCTAAGAAGGAAAAAGTTGCAACTATTCAGAAAATGAGATAAAGACCTTTGTTCATCTGATTTCCAATCCAGTATCTGCTCAGAATCACAAAATGTTAGCAATGAGAGAAGACATGAGAGATAATGCAATCTAATAATTCTCAACTGGCGGTATAACAGAATCTTGAGAGATGGTTTTGGCGGGGGGACAGGGGGAGGTTATAGTATTTTAATTTTTATCAAAGGGAGCTTGGCTTTAATGATACTGAGAAACAATGACCTAATCTAACCCCTCAACCCAGAGAAGTCAAAAAGTATATCCAAGGTCATACAGCTAATGTAAGGCAGAACTAGGTCTCCATTTCCACCACTGCTGTCAAAAGGCAGCAGCCCTTGTTTGCTATAAGGATTGTAGCAAAAGTGGTGGTACATGCCCAGTTTTCTCAATATTAAAAAGGAGAACTGATAGGCTAGTTCTGTTAAAGCATCCACAGAAAAACTATATATTTCATAAAGCCTCTCCTATACCTCATATTTCGTCTACTGTCAACTTCTAGATGACTTACTTGGATGTCTATGTCTGTGCTAGACATTAGTTTCTTGCTTAAAAAAAAAAAAGAAAGAAAAGAAAAAGAAAACTCACACCATCCATACCATCTATTAAATGTGTAATGCAAAACTCCTAAAAATTGTTCAGAATGGCACCATTTCTATCTCTGTATATATTAAAAATTTGTGACTAGCATGCACAATCATTATCTGCACCGTCTATCTCCAAGAAGATGCAAAAATCAGATTAATTACAGCAGTTCGCTGCCCTTCTGTCAGAAGCAGCATATTCAGGGTCAACTGGCAATTTAACAGACTGAGATTACAAACCTCTGAAGAATCACCAGAACTGTCCACCCACTGTTTGATTTCCCTACATATGGTCACAAATTCATACACTTAAACAAGTAACTTCAACCTTTCAATTTCTGTACCAAAAAAAAAAAAAAAAGATGTGTACGACTTCTCCTTTTGGGTGGTCCAGCATTGGCTTTTATCCCAAAGCTTCACAATGATTATGCTCATATTAATTCTCTAAGATGAGCTGATTTTCCTCCAAAAATTCAAATATGTATGTCAGTCAGCCTTGCTCCCCATAGCTCACCAGTATACTCTGGAAAACTTACTCTCTTGATCTGACTAAACGCTTCTGCATTTTTGCAGATACAAGCTCTCTGACATGTCGGATCTCTCCTCATCGATGCTGCCTATTTGGACGGATTGTCTCTGGTACTAAATAGCTTGAGACTTGCCCTTCTTGTACGGAGTCAGCCCGTGCACTACTGTCTAGTCATTTCAGAAGAGATGCTATCAACCTTGGAGCATGAGGATGCCTTCGAATCTAACCAGCTCAGAGGCCGGCAAGGTTCATCCCTCTCTTGGTCTTTCCTCAAGCACACGAACCAAAGCAGGACTGCATCCTGCAGGAAGCAGAAGCTGGGAAACGGTTTCAGTATTTACGTAAACCAGATGCAATTTTTTTTTCTTTTAGACTTAAAATTATTTCACAATACTCTTTGCTTAGAGTGAGGAGTTATTGCTCAAGAAGAGAAAGAGTGAAGCTATTCGTCTTCCCGAACACCTTCTTATTTTCTGCTGCTAAAGTTAATCACAATGCATCAGGGCCATCACCTTTACCGAAATGAGCTAAAGGTACACATTGCTAGTGATTAAAACTTCAGAGGGAGTTTCCTCTCCTAGGAACGTGGGGCAATAAAATTCTGGCGCTCTAGGAGGGAGGACCAGAACCTCCATGTGTGTGGGGTCAGATACGAGGCCCCCACACCCCACAGCAGCATGACACCTGGGGACTACACGGGAGTTGTACAATCCCTCTCTCCTCTCAGTATGTTTAGTTTCATTATAACAGCGAGTGAAATATCCTTTACCTTTCTTGCACATAATCAAACCTTCGATCTTTCACTGTCAATCACAATCCCAAATTAACCTAATTTATTAGTGACAAGTATCCAAACTGGGTTTCATAAATCTCTGTCCTTCTAAATAAATGCACAAAACAAGAACACAACACCATCCCTTCCCACAGACTACAAAGAAACGTTTATGAAGAAAATCGTGTCTATGTGGAAACTGGCTTAAGAGACTCTACACACAATGACCAGTGACAGACCAGCTCCCCCTGCCCCCAGCACCCCACCTAATCCAAAGGAGACAGTGAACATTTCCAGCACAGGAAAGGGAAAAACATGGCCGGAGCCCAAACACTGCTGTGGACCCCTGCCCAGACGGAGCAGATAGGAACAAAGATCCAGGTGTGGCCTGCAGCTGTGCCAGGTCTCTGAAGTTGGTGAACACAAAGCAGTGGAATCAAAACTGCAGAGCACGCCTACCTTATCGAATCATTCTGCCAAAAAAAAAAAAAAAAAAAGCAGAGGGAAACACAACTTTTAAATTTGTTTCTCCATACAGAGAGTATCACAGATCCTAAAATTCAAGTTCTCTGGATCTTTTTAATTTATTTATTTTTTTACATTTTGGAATAGATTTAGACTAGAGTACTCAGAACGGTACTCTCTGCCCAATTTAAAAATCAGACTGTAGGGGGGCGCCTGGGTGGCTCAGTCAGTTAAGCATCTACCTTTGGCTCCAGTCATGATCTCAGGGTCTTGGGAGTGAGCCCGTACTGGGTTCCCTGCTCAGCGGGGAGTCTGCTTCTCCCTCTACCTTTGTGTCCCCACCTCCCCCTGCTTGTGTACGTGCTTGTTCCCTTTCACGCACTCAAATAAATAAAATCTTAAAAAAAAAAAAAAAATGAGAGTATAGAGCACAAGAATGAACTGAGAACGGTGGATTTTATTTTAAAAGATCTGCATCAGGCACTATGACTTCTCACATGGGAAAAAAAGTTAGGAATGAAGAGGTAAGCTGCCTTTTCTACACCATGGCCAGGAAGCGGCAGCGGCAGCGGCAGTGGCAGGTCCACACCACAAGGCACAGGACAGCAGCAGCTAACTTCGCGCTCCTCCCGGCAACCGGGATTTCAGTTGCTCCCAGTTACATAATATCTGTTCAAAGTAAAATGTCACCCTACTTTTAAAAGAACTTCCATCACCAAGCAAACTGAGAAGATATAATCTAAAGGACAGTTTAATCCTGCCTGGATATATTTTTTAGAAGGCAATATGTAAAATGTAAATATTGGGGTCAGAATTTGTCCACAAAATCTTGACAGTAAGCTCACTCTGCTGTCCCGGGAAATACATGTGGGAACTCTGCCTCATCTCCATTCTCCCTTACTGCAAAATCCAATTCTTTTTTTTTTTTTTTTTAAGATTTTATTTATTTATTTGACAGAGAGCGAAGGGGAAAACACAGAGGGAGGGAGAAGCTGGCTCCCTACTGAGCAGAGAGTCCGACGCGGGGCTCGATCCCAGGACCCTGGGATCATGACCTGAGCCAAAGGCAGATGCTTAATGACTGAGCCACCCAGGCGTCCCTGCAAAATCCAATTCTTACCTTGCAATCTTAGTGGATGTACAAATCCTTGCTAGCAGTTCTCTTTCCAGAAATAAATAAAAAGCCAAGACCATTGTTCTCCCCTTAACTGAAAGGGGTAGGTTTTAGCCATTTGTTTAACTCATTTTCATTGGAGCTATAATATTTTATCTTTTTCTTACTCTCAAAGTAATCTAGGTAGTCTTTAAACATAGCTAGATGAGCAAAAACCAAAGGGGAGGGGAAAAACATTTTAAGGCAAGACTACTTACTGAAAACATTTCTTCCCCCTAGAGAACTGAATGTTATTCATAGTCCTAATCATGAATGTTGTTGAGCATTTACAATGTTTCTAGTACCAAGCTAAGTGCTTTGTATGTATTCTTTCATTTTACCAAAACAGGGGAGGTATGATTATCACCATTATATGGTTAAGAAAACAGAAGATAATGGATTTTCCCAAGGTTACTAAGGAGGTAGCAGTCTGGTAGAGAAATGAGGTCTGACAAGCTGTTTAGGAGCTAAGCAGAAGAGAAAGTGGGAGTAAGGGGGGTGGGGAATACGCTGGTAAATTTCTCCATTTCAGCCACCTTGTTGATACACAATTGCTCTAATGAAGGGTTTTGGTCATGGTTACTGCCCTGGTTACTAAAAATCTCCCTGATACCCATCAATAAAACAAAACCAAAGTTTGGCTCAAGAAACTAGTTACCAAACAGTGAAACTCAGTGACATGTTACTTCCATACTCCCAAACCAACAGTACAACATTACTGTGAAGGAATATTAGTGCAGAACACTGAAGCAACTTGCCTTCCTTTGGATCTTCTCAACAGATGATATGTCATCTCAACAGAAGTTTAACACTTTCTAATACGGTATTTCTACATGTGAACTAAAGAATAAGTCCCCCCACTAAAAAAAGGACATGGGACCCCATCCTGTCTGATAATCCCACTCTGTGCCTGGACCCAGAGCTCTGTGTGTTTGGCAAGGTAATACAGACTGGCATTAGGACAGAAAGCATGTTGTGGTTGCAGTGATGAAAATACCTTCTGTTGAACAGCTCTGTGGTACCAGGAGGGAAGAGAAGTCAGAAAGAGTTAGATGGTGGTGGGACCTAAGTATCTCGGAAAGGAGTTTGACAATCTACTGAGAAATACATCAATCATATCATTTTCTTAGCTGAAATAGCTCTCCTTCCCCTGGAAATCCGTTCTATTTCCTCTCTAGAGGAGAGCATCTCTGGAACAATGTCCCAACTCTACGACAGGTGGACTTTAAAAATTCCTAGTTTAGACTTCAAAACACCAGGGACACTAGACAAATTATGATTGATAGTGAGAATTATAATTCATGGAAAAATATGAGTCCTAATAATCTTAATCTTATTGCCTCTGGATACATGAGATGGGGGGGAATCTGTCCTTTCAAAACAGATTCATCAGAATTACTCTAAACCTTCAAGAAGACGTAATCACTTTGGGACTCTACTGCCTTTGGTAATGGCCACATCTGGTCGGGCAGTTGTTACTCATTCTTGCCAGGATTCGCTTTATTAGACTCTCAATTGAAAAATGACACCTTCACTCCAATCCTTTTAATTGATTTTTAACCTTAGAGAAGTGTAAGAGTGAGAGTTATTTAGGAGACTAACTTCTTAATGGAGTCATCTGAGTGGAGTGATACAATTCTTTTGGCTGAATGACAACCCTCCCCCCACCCCAGTAGGACTTAGGGGGGAAAAAAAGGGAAACAGAGAGAGAGAGAGAGAGAGAGAAAAGCTACTCCTTGAGATGCACCTCGCCTCTCTAGAAAGTTAATTCCGTTTAAGTGTAGCCATGCTAATACGATTTAATGTAATTCGTTTCTGTCAGGAATTTAAAACTCACAGTTTGTACAGTAACTACAACATTAGATATGTGCATTAAGCTCTTCAAAAGTTAAAGATAAAATATAAATGGAGAGAAAATGAAAATGGTTGCACTCATTTTCCGAGGGCTGGTGTGGTTTACAATAGCAGACATTTATTCTCTGGCAGTTCAGGAAGCCAGGAGTCTGCAAATCAAGGTGTCAATTCTCCCTCAGAGAGCTCTAGGGGAGAACCCTTCTTTGCCTTCTCTGGCTTCCGGCAACTCCCCAAGTTCTTTGCTTCTTGGTGGCATAATCCCAAACTCTGCCTCAACTTCCCCTGGCCATTTCTTAAGTGTCTCTCTGTGTCCGATCTTCTTTTCATAAGATCAGAAGTCACTGGATTTAGGGCCCACGTTAAATCCACCTCAATTTCATATCAAGATCCTTAACAAATGACATTGCAAAGATCTTATTTTAAAAGAATTCACATTCTGAAGTTCTTGTTGATAGGAATTTTGGGGAGACACTATTCAATCTACTACAGCAGCTTTCTCTAAAGGTCCATTTTGACTCTCTCAACCTTACTTTTAAAAACCTGAGGTATGTGATCAAAACATGTATGGAATGGTGTGCCTGGCTGGCTCAGCTGGCAGGGCATGCAACTCTTTGATCTCGGGGTCGTGAGTTCAAGCCTCATGTTGGGTACAGAGATTACCTAAATAAATAAAACTTAAAAGAAGAGTATAGAGAAGTATTTTACATAAGTGCCCACTTAAGTTAGTTAACCAATGAATTCTTTAACCATAATTAGATTCACTGTCATCTTGTCCATCCTCATACCCAAAGTAAGATATTTCTCTATGGCACAGAATTTGGGGATGAAGGTGGGGGTGGGGGTCACTACAGACCAGCAGGTGCCCTAGCAGGACATTTTTCATTGCTACCACATGCAAGTCTTGTCTCCTCCTCTTTTATTCAAATCTAAATCTTTAATGATAACTGTTACCCCTCCGGTGGTATTCCTTTAAGGCTCCAAGACAAACGCCACTAACCAACAACTTCTTTAGCTAAGACAACTTCTAAGGAGGCAGTACAGCTGTTAGGGTCAAAAGAATGGCTTCTGAAATCAGACCACTGCCATTCACACACTGTGACTTTGGGCAAATTATTTCACATCCCCATGTTTCGTCTCTTCCTCTCTTAAGTGAGGATGATACTATCTATCTAGCTCGCAGGATGGTTGTGAAGATTGCACAAGCTCATCACATTAAAATGCCCAGCCTGTAAGAAGTGCTCAGTAACTGTTGGCTGCACTGGAGTTCATCTTTCTCAATGTCCACCTCTAAACTTGGCATCCAGATGGCCCTGAGGGCTCTCTGCTCAGTGCAGGCACCACCAGTCCAAATCTTAAAACTGACTTCTACGTACTTTCTCAATCTTCTCCTGTTACTCTTAGGCTCTTTTGTATAGCCACAATAAGGGGGAAAAATGGAGAAAATGGAAAACAAAAATGATGCTGTGGGTTCAAAGTAGAAGTTGCTGCATAAGGCAGGTAAAATGGGGGTGGGGAGCTACAGGGGTGAGGGGGGAATTCCCAGGAAAGTCTTCCTGGAAAAGCTGGCCTGATCAAACCTGATCAGTCCTGGACTTTTTCACTTGGGTTAGTTTTATCACTTGAAATTCTAACTAGAGATGCCTTTTGGTTAGGGCCCCTCTTTGAAATCCTAAAACTTCCAAGCTATGATATGGGGAAATAGTCATCACGTAAGACAGTTGAGAAAACCATCAGCAAAAGATTTCAAAGATTGAACCTAGATCCCACCGGAGGGACCTCGCTTTTGTTACTCTCAGTCTTCAGAGAGAGAAGAGGAAGAGTGCAAAAGGCCATCCAATTTACATTTTTCGTTATGATTATCAGAAGTGAGAAAGCGATTTTTTTTCCTTCTACCTAAGGTACCATGTGACAACCCTCTGTTCACAGGAGACTCAGAGCTGGAGCTGTTACTACCAGTTCCAAAATTCCATTAGAAGACAGTGGGGGCAACTTCAGCTGATTAAGTGTCTGCCTTCAGCCAGGTCATGATCCTGGCGTCCTGGGATCAGTCCTGCATTGCGCTCCCTGCTCAGTGAGGAGTCTGCTTCTCCTCTGCCCCTCCCCCTGCTTGTGTGCTCTCTCTTTAAAAAAAAAAAAGAGAGGAAAAAAGACTGTTGGCCTTGAGGCTAATGTGGGGTTCTAACTACTATTATAATAACATTTCAGCAGGAAAACCTGAGTGTACACTACCAAAAGCAATGCTGCTGTGAGGTGGGGAGGGGGAAGTGTCCGGATTCTAAAAAACTCAGTGTAGAGTTGCACTTTAGTATTAGAATTTTAATGTCTATGCAGCAGGATGATCTCATTTCTTTCTTGAAATACTGAAATTTTATTTATGTAGGTTAAGCTATGTGAATGGTCTAAGCAGCTAGCTCAGTTTATTGGCTAATACTCATTTATGGTCAAACCAACCACAGGCCTTTTTGCACACTTAGTTATACCTCCACTTCCCTCCATATTTTTCGCCAAACTGCAAGACTTTGATCACTTATTCCTATCAACCCTCCTTTGGTTAGCTTGGGCCTGTTTTCCAGTGTGCTGGTACCTCTGGGCTAACTGTTCCTCAACACAGATCACAAGTCCTCTGAGCTGGACATCATCTGAAGAATGGAGAAGCATGTTTCCAACACGGGGTACAAGTAGCTATTTTCAACAAATTTTATTACAGGGAATTCACTGGCTTATCAAAGCCTGAGAATGCCCTCATCTCCTGATCTTCCTGGCAGCTCTTCCCTTCTAGCTACTCAATAAACCTCTATATGGCGGCCCGTACAGAAGTTCCAATGTTCACGATCCTGACACTCGCTACAGTGAGTCGGGCTTGGGAGGTGTTGAGGATGGAGAAAAGGCCGAGGCGAGTGACACTGCATCACAACAACCATCCTTTTTTACCAGACTGTTTCTTTCTGTATTCTTCCCTCAGGAGGGATGAGTAAGAATTGAGTAAACCTCAAATTTTAGCAAGAGCTTTTCATCAGTAAATGCTATTTCCTAAAATGAACAGTAACTGGTAAGTTCTGTGGCATGTGGCTAAGTAAGTACAAGGAGCAGGGTGCCACTATCTGATGAGGGAGTCCTTCATCACTATCTGATGAGGGAGTCCTTCATCTGCCTCTGTACATCCGTCCAGCTGGGGCGGGGGACAGCGAGGAGGGGGCTGTCTCTGCAGTGATGTTGAGCCCTGGACCTTTCCCGTCTCTACTGTGAATGGCAGTCTTGCCAACTCTGGAGATACAGCAGAGAGGGTGAGGGAAAGGGTCAATGAAAGACAGAAAATGGAAACAGACTCTCATCACTCACTGTATTTTGGGCTCTGAGATATCCAAAATCTCTCCTCCCTGCCATGTCCTCCCCCAAAACAAGATAACATAGAGCCAGTCAAGGATCTACTCCCCCCAAACCCCCAATACACACACATACCACAGGGAGTTACTTTAAAAAAAAAAAAAAATCCATGGCAAAAACTTGACAGGAGCAAAAGAAAAAGCTTTTCTGTATCCTGGATTTCAAAGATTTTTATCTGGTCTTTAAGATTTATGGCTGGCCCTGGAAATTTAAGTTGGCTCAGCACAGTAACAGACGCCTCCGAAACCATTTCCAGTTTCTTACAGAAATCCAGAATGGCTCAAATGCATCAGCCCAGCTAGTCCAGTACTCTGGCCAACCAAGTTTCCAAGGGACACGCGTGGTTAGCTTTTCTGACGTCAGTCTTAAGACACAGATCCCAGTTTTTCTTTGGACCCAATTTTGACTTGGTTACTCATAAATTTGTCATTCTCTACTTGGCACGCATTTGCATTTCCTGCCTGCATCATCCCTGGACTTAAAAGATCACTGCTCTGTACGACAGCTCATTCTTCATCACTGAAAGATTAAAAAAAAATCTGAGGAATATTTCACTCAGTGATCCTTAGACTTGAGGGAGCTTCTAAACCACCTGGAGACCTTAAAATGACCCCACAGTGTTGGAGTACGCCTGAGGCAGTGGGACCCCAAAATTTACATTTTCAGTGAGCACCCCAGGAGTTACTGATGCAGGTAGCCCTAGAACCTCTGAAAAGGGCAGAACCAAGGCAGTGTGTCTTTGAAATTCAGAGTCCTGGTGTTCTTCCTACTCAGGAAAGTCTACTCTATGGTCTCTGGAGGTGACCTGAACCTTCAGGGCACGGGGGCTCCCCTACTGTCTTCTGCGTCAGCACCCTGACTCTGCAACTCTGCCACTCCCAGAGCAGCCACCATCTTGTCCCTTGCTCATCCAAATGACACTTCATCCCTTCCCTTGCCAACAGGAAACAATATCTCCTCCTTCTCAAACTGCACACCCTCTGGCCACACCCTTCAGATCCTCTTTTGCATCAGCTGATCTGAGCAATTTCCGGTTCCTTGATCTGACAGTTCTTACCAACCCTCCCTCAGAGAGCAGAGGGTTTCCTGGCTCCTCACTAATCGAGAGTTCTGTGTTCAGTTCGAGGTTAACAACTCCACATACTTCATTGGGTACAAACAAACACAAATCCTTTCCCTCAATGATTCCCCCGAGGAGGCCCTCCACGGTGCGGCCCCTACACAACACGCCAAGACCTTCCTATCCGGTCCTGGAGTCAACGCCCCACGTGTTCATTTGCCAGGTTATCTCAATCCTTACTTCTAGCGTTTGTGACTATTTGTGGCAAAAATAAAAACAAAACAAAAAAAAAACACTTCAGAAAGCAGCTGTTTTTGTAAACTCAACAACCTCATTTTGGGCAGAAAGGTATAATCCCTGGCACACAGCACTGTAGTCACTGATAAACTCTTGCTGAAATAATGACTAATAAGTGTGCTCGACTTCACACACTGGATGTGTTTCTGAAAAATCCTGCATGAGCCATTCCATCCTTTAAATGCAGCAAGGAAACAGGACTTTTAAAGAAAACCTGAGAATAAAACCAGCAAATATTGTGCCCCAAACATATGTGTAAAACACTATGCTACATAAATCAAATGCCAGAAAGAAATGCAGGTTCCAGTGCTCAAAAATATGACACAATCTAGTTGGTAACAAGAAACCCAAACAAAAGAACAACTCATCGATTAAGCAAAATTCATATATAGTGAGGAATTCTTTTGGAAAAAGAAATAACTAATTTATTGCTTTTTTTAAAAAGTGCTACCAACCAAGATGTGTCCTAAGTCTCAAAGAGAGAGAAGGGGGGGGGGGGTGAGTGGAAGAAAAGAGAAGGTTGAGAATAAAAGAAATGAGGTATCTCTAATGCAAGAGATGAACATCTTTGAAATTTTGTGTAAGACTCCAGAGGTTTTAATACCACTTCCCATTCCTACAGAACGACAGCTCTGTAACAGCTTTCAAAACAACACTTCAAATGATCAGAACCTCGCTGTTATGGAGGACTTACCTAATAACTACAGAAACTCATTCCTATTCCAAGTCCCTAGAGGTAACTTGATGCCTTAATGGGTAATGGGGCAGCTCATCCTCTCCTCCATAGAAAGGGCATTATTGCTTCTCCACTCCACCTACACACAAACCCCAAGTGAGATGTGGTTGATGGAAAACCGTCATATTACAATTCTCTTTCAGTGTAAAAGCAAGAACTGAAAAAAGGGAGAGCACAGTGATCATCTTCCTGGAAGAGGTAGACCTTAAATTTCAATTTAAAGAACAGAGGAATGTGAACTTGAAGACAAGAGAATAGAATTCTGTGGCTATTTGTGACAGCTTAACAAAGCTTGGAGGAGAGGAAGGAAAAGTGGACTTCAAGAAGCAAGAAAGTAACCTTTGGCTAGAATGATAGGTATGGACTGGGGCAAACCTGAGCAGAGGAAGATGCAGTCAGTTACTCAAGCTCCTTGAGGCCTATGGTTGGTAATGGACACTTCCAGAACCATTTTACATGGTTAAGCTATTTCTGTAAAGAAGTATCTTTTATCCTGTAGGTTAAACACAACACTACCACAAAACATAACATTTCCTTATATGTTGTGCACAACAGGGCTGCCAGTATAATACATCTGTTCAAAGGTAATGTGATCATGAGTCATGAAGCATTTTGGCTTTATTCTAGGCCAACCATGGTGCCCAGCTGAGGAGTTATAACTAAGATGAATGAATGTCTGATACTAGGTTGTGTGTGTTTTTGTTTGTTTGTTTTAAAGATTTTATTTATCTATTTGCCAGTGAGAGAGAGAGAGAGAGAGAGCACAAGCACGGGGAGCAGCAGGCAGAGGGAGAGGGAGAAGCAGGCTCTCTGCTGAGCGGGGAACCCAATGTGGGGCTCGATCCCAGGACCGTGGGATCATGATCTGAGCCGAAGGCAGACACTTGACAACTGAGCCAGCCAGGTACCCCATGATACCAGGTTGATATGTGTTGAATTGTGTCCACCCAAAAAGATACACTGGAGTCCTAATCCACAGTACCTTAGAATGTGACCTTATTTGGAGATAGGGTCCTTACAGAGCAAATCAAGTTAGGATGAGGTTATGAAGGGGGGCCCTAATCCAATGTGACTAGAGTCCTTAAAAAAGGGAAAATCTGGGCATAGAAACAGACACATACACAGGAGACTGTCATGTAAATTTTGGGGTTAGGAGAGATCTGGGATAGATTCTTCCCCAGCACCTCCAGAGTGAGCATGCATCTGCCAACACCTTGGTCTTGCACTTCTCTTCCAGACCTGTGAGAAATAAGGTTCTGTTGTTTAAGAACTCAGTTTATGAAATTTTGTTATGGCAGCTCTAGCAAACTCATTACAAGGTACATCAGTAGTTTGCTTGGACCAGGATGTTCTGATAATAACCAGTAAAATGCAAATAAAGCCAAAAAATATTTTTAAAGAAAAAAATTAACATTTTACTACCAGGATGCTATTTCTGTTTTACCATAGCTCTCTGTCTCACCACTTCAGAAGTATGGCCAAGCCTTAGGAATTCAAAATACAAAAAATGGCTAAGGTAGTGTTGATCACATAGATACATGAAGGATGCCTCCCCATATAGAACCAAATAAGATACCTAGTCAAGACTGAGCCTTTCATCCAAAACCTTTGGGTCAAGGCAATGAATTAGACCTCCACTCACTTCATTTTATTCTGTGTCTAACCTGTTTTGAGGGTGCCAATGCTAACAATTATCATCATCATCTGGTTTGAGTTTCATTTTCTTGCAATTCCTTTTGTGCACCTTTTGGTAAAAGAGCCAATGAAGGGGGCACCTGGGTGGTTCAGTTGATTAGGCGACTGGGGTCATGATCCCAGGGTCCTGGGATCAAGCCCCGCATCGGGCTCCCTGCTCAGTGGGGAGCCTCCTTCTCCCTCTCCCTCTGCTGTTCTGCCTGCTTGTGCTCTCTTGCTCTCTCTGTCAAGTGAATGGATAAAATATTAAAAAAAAAAAAAAAAAAAAAAAAGAAGAGCCAATGAAGGATTCTACAGATCAGAGGTCTGCAACTACTATCCACAGGCCAAATACCGTCTGCCACTTGCTTTAGTAAATAAAGTTTACTGGAACACGGCCATGACCATTTGTTTGTGCATTATCTCTGGCTGTTTCTGAGCTACAGGAGCAGTGCTGAGTAACTCTGAGAGAGACCTTATGGACTGCAAAGACTAAAATATTTACAATCTGGCTGGTCACAGAAAAAAACACCTGCCAAGCCCAGCTATCAACAGTGTATGCAATGCAGGAGCAATTCCTCTGTAAACCTTTATGGATTGATTACCTTGATGGTCAACAATCCCAACTCCACAAGTACAATTTTCCAACCTCATTTCACACATTGAACTAGAGAACAATGAAAAGAAGAGCCTCTGAGGAGCTGAAATAGCCTCTTTTTTGCTTGAATTTCTCTTAATGCTCTCCAGTTTTCCACATCCCTTTTGAAGAACTAAAACCAAACCCGTCAATGAGCTGATGCCAAGAAAGTGGACGACATACTTCCTTTTCTTCTACTCTGCTTTAGGACCCTGGTAAGCAGCTCAATATGGCCCGTTAATGCACAGAGTAACTCTAAGGTGACAACAGACATGATGGCAAAACTGATCGGCCAACTGAGAATCTCATTTCTACCCTGGACTCAAATCAAATGCAGCTGGAAATTAAAGAGTCTAAATCCAGGTCAGTTGGAGCATGACGGCTGTAAGTTAAGACTGGTTTTTCCTACGAATTTCTTAAATAACTGCCCTTCTTGATAGTGTTAATTTCTACTTATATGGTTATTTATATACCTGCTCTATAGCCCCTGTTAAGACTGCACAGTTGAGAATAGGATCGTCAATTTGTCCTTTTCAGGGCCTGACATAGTGGCTGAGCCAGAATGGCTCTAAAACATTTAATGAATGACTGATGATCCAAGCCGAATTTGTCTGATAAGGTCCAAATGGCACCATCAGGATATATGGGTTCTGGCCCTGGTTTTGTTACAAATAAGCTGTGTGATATTGAAACATCCTGATTTCTAAAATAAGGACTTGGAAAAGCTGATCTCTTAAGATGTTTCAGCACGAAGAGTCTCTGCTTCTTCTGTGATACACATGACATACTAGACAGCATGTCACACCACTTCATCAGAATCCCACCACTGGGTGAATTTAGGGTTAAGTCTTCTGTTGCAGACATGGGAAAGAATCAGTGAGGGTCTCTGACAGATACCTACCTACTTTTCTTTAGGCAACCAAGAACCTTAAAATACATAAAAAGAGATGCTCTATGTGAACTCCCGTGCCTGAAATATCTTAATTATAAAAAGCAGCAATAAACTGGTCATTCAACTTTTTCAGGAACACAGAGCAGCAAGTGCTAGTGGGGCCTTGAGTAGAGCAGGGTTGTAAAGCCTTCACTGTGGTTTCTTCTATACGGGAACTTAACCTAGAAACCACAGAGCAAATTTTGCATGCTGTAATAAGTCAGAGAGGAAGGGGCAAAAAAATATGTAAATTTGTCTACCCACAGCCAATTATACCAAAAAAAAAAAAAAAAAAAGGACAAGACAAATTTAGAGGGCAAAAGAGGGCATTAATAATTAGAATATGTGGGTTTTCTAGATCACTGATATCCTAAACTAGGTTGATTCCCAAGTCAGAAATCATGACTTTCATAAATGCTCTAAGAAGCAATAAAATAGGTGGAAAAATTAAACTTGAGAGAAGAAATTAAAACTATCACAAAAGAGATGATAGTTGGCAGATACCAGTTTTTGTCTGAAAATAACATGCAACATACCATCCCCAAGAGCCTACTTATTCAGAAAATGATTTTTAAAAAAAACAAAAAACCAAAAAGACAAAACAAAGCAAACAAAAAAAAAACCCTCATCTGAAAACACCAGTACAAGAATGTGCCATACGTGGAAAAGCCAAGACTTTCACGGCGAGGTGACAGAGAACTAAGAGTCTGAAGACGGAGGCTCTTCAAGCTTTAAGACTTTGGACAAATCACTCAGCATCTCTGAATTTTCGTTTCCTTGTGGGAGGGTCAAAGAGGTTGTACTAGATAATGTCTAAGATCTTTCCCAACTCCAAATGCAAAAGGCTCCTTAAATAAGTGTCTCTCAAACATCCCCACAGAATACAGATGATACATATTCTAGGACTAAGTAGTTCTATGATGAAATAATCCTAGGAAACAATGAAATGCACAAAGTTGGACAAATGTCTTCACTGCAGGATTCTCAGACTTTTTCATGCTAATTCATACTGTTACTCTCCAAGGCAATACTACCTAGTATGAAGTGTTCCCCAAGTTTCTTTGAACACCAAATATTTTCATTCCTGGAACACTTTCAACACTTAATAGGATCCTAGTATCTCAGTGTACACAATTTGGGAAAAGCAGCTTTAAACAATAAACTTCATGAATTTAAAATCAGATGCTGAAAGAAGCAAAACGATCACATAATAGTTGAGAGCATCCATTTCAGGAACTGTAATAACATCTCTGTAGTGTTGACATGTCACAGAGCACTTTATCTTACGTTAACTCATTGACCCTCCACTCTAGAAGCCAGGGACGGAAATAAGCATCATTTCCATTTTACCAATGAGAATGGAGTTTCACTTCTAGATATTTCTCATCACAAACTGTTTTCTGCTAATGAACAGAATGACCAATCCTCCACCACTATCATCATTTCAGGCTTTGCCTGAGCCATCCTCTGAGGTCCTCTTGTGCAAATGGACTTAGAGGACACTCCAAGGAAGGAGGAAGCAGACAGAGCCCCTGTGCCAAGTACTGTGTCAAGTGCTGTCACATGTGTGACTTCACTTGATCATCTCAGTAACATGATGTAACTATTATATCTAGTTTTGCCATTGAGGAAATTAAGACCAAGAGTGTTTATGAAATGCATTCACTGGGGCGCCTGGGTGGCTCAGTTGGTTAAGTGGCTGCCTTCGGCTCAGGTCATGATCTCAGGGTCCTGGGATTGAGCCCCAAATCAGGCTCCCTGCTCAGCGGAAAGCCTGTTTCTCCCTCTCCCTCTGTCTGCCTCTCTGCCTACTTGTGTTCTGTCTGTCAAATAAAAATCAGTAAAATCTTGGCGGGGGCGGGGGGAAATGCATTCATTATTACTGTGAACTAAGAAGCGAGGAAGTTGGGATCCATACCCACGTCCACCTTTTTTTCTGTAAAAGCAACATATGAGCTCCTTCCTGCTGGGGGAGTGGAGAGAGAAGCCCTGGAAGCTGGTAAAAACCCCCGCTCTATGTCATTCTCTCTGAGATTTGGGTTGAACAACTTATACCTCCAGATCTGTGAAAGACGGATAAGAGGAAATATCTCACAGAGGTGTTGCAGAAGAATGACAATGTAATGTAAAAGGACCCAGACTTATGCCCAGAGCATACACAGTGCTCAGCAAACATTACATACATCCTTCCCTTTAGAAAGGGTGAGAAGTAATTAGAAAAGATAGTTCAGATGCTAAGGTGCTAAATAGAACCAAAGGCAGAGAGAGACAAATAGGTATCTCTGAAACGGTGTGTAAAGGTTTCTGGAGGAGGGGTCTTACCAAAGTGGTGATAGTAAGGAAGAGAGCTCTGATAAAGCCAGAAATCCATCCCATATTCTGCTCTGAGGTGGAAGAAGAAACTGGGGACTAGTACTTCCTAAAGAGGAGAAGAAAAGGAAGGAAGGAAGGAAGGCAGGAGTGATAGATTTGGGATCCGCACAAACTGGCACCTTTTTTTTCTTTAAAGGCAACTTAAGATGTTTTGAAGTAGTTTGACAGTGTATTTTAAAACTTAAGCTGGGCTTGTGGTTCAGTTAAAAAAATTAGTGTTTTATTTTGGTTTGTGGTTCATGGTTGGTTGAAGTCTGTTTGAAGTATGATTTGATTTATACAAATATTTTAATAGTAGAGACAGGGAGGTATAAATTCTACGAGAGTCACATCTTCCTAAGAGTGTAAGCACCTGAGCATTTAGTCCAGACATACACACATGGTCTGAGTTCTCCCAACAGCTGCACAAGGTAACATCCCAGAAATACTCTACCTTCAAGATCGTGAACCCAGAATCTCCTCTCACATTTCTCCTTCCCTCACTCCCAGAGATTTCTCTTTATCACAACCTGCATGCCCCTCTGCATTCTCACAGTTCATTATCTCTATTTCACGGGGGCTCCTTAATCGTTATAACAAGGCTCTCAATTTTTACACCTATTCACCTTAGCAATGCCAAACCCTCTTTACCCAGATTCTCTCCCTCCATTTATTGCTGGAAAAGGGTCAAAATATCTTGCCAGTTGAGACCACTGAACTCCTGGGGGCCCTCACCTTAGCTCAGTCATCTTTTTACTCATCTCAATTTGAATATTCACCAAATTCCCAAAAGCAATTATTCCCAATCTTTTGTCATGTTCTTTAAGCCTAGAATTACACTCCCCCCACCCCCAGGTTGTTGCTTTTTTTTTTTCTTTTCCAGTCTTTACAGATGACCAACCTTCTTACTTTTTTTTTTTTTTTTAATTAATTTGACAGAGAGATCACAAGCAGGCAGAGAGGCAGGCAGAGAAAGGGCGGAAGCAGGCTCCCCACCAAGCAGACAGCCTGATGCGGGGCTCGATCCTAGGACCCTGAGATCACGACCTAAGCTGAAGGCAGAGGCTTTTACTCACTGAGCCACCCAGGTGCCAACCCTCTTACTGAAATGGAAGTTTTTAAAAGACTGGGCGTCACTGCTCAACTAACCTCCTCCTTCCAGTATCACTGCCGGAAACTCACTCAGATCCCCTTCCTTTAAGACTAACCCGGCCTCAAACTTTATCTTAAAGACCTATTTCCAACTATTCCTTCTGTTTTCTACTACCTTGCTCTACCCTCCCCATCCAGTCAGCTACTAAGATAATCTTGCCTCAAGGCTGTCTGAAGAGACTCTTTCTCTGGATACCAGATTTCTCTAAAGACACACCCTCCTCACTCATTCACTCCTTAAACCCTCTGGAATGTGCTTTCTACATCCCCCATCGCTACCTGCCCTTCCTGGCCCCACCACACACAGACTACTCTACTGAAACTTCCGTTTCAAAGGCTTTCAAAGACCTCCCAATGGATATTTCCAATAGCCTTTTACTCAGCCTTTGTCTTCCCTGATCTCCAGGAAACACGGAACAGAGCTGACCATCATTTCTTGAAGCTTTGTTCTTCTCAGGCTTCTGTGACACTGGGTTCCCCCAACATTTTGCCATTTCTTTCCCCTTCCCTTTACCAAAGGCTCATCTTCCTCCTTCCCACTACAGAATCTGTTTCCCTAGGTCTGTCTAGCCTCTTCTGGGCACGTTCTCTCTCCCTGGAGTGCTTCTACCTATTCCCAGCGCGCCACCTCTTAAGTTTCAGGATACTCCCTGAGCTTGGGGCCTGCAGCTCCAGCTCTGCCTGGGAAGGGTAGTGATGTGCGACTCATGGAGCCAAATTAAAGTGGCCAAACCAAGCTCACTGCCTTTCCTCAGAAATGTTCAGGGTGATGCAATGAATACTCTAACCTCTTAAGCACCCTATCCACCCATCTTCCATAGTGGACGTGGGAGATCTTTTAACAAAAGGAATGTACTTGCTACACTACAGGTGTACATATACATGTACTAGCCAGAAAAAGATGTGCCGTATAAGTGCTCCACTCCAAAGAATGTGGGAATCCAGGCCAAACGTGAAAATCCATGCACCCATATGACACAGCCTCTATGCTGACTCCAGTGCAATCCCAGGGGAGCAGTAAAAAAAAAAAAAAAGTTTATAACGATCACCTGGATGCAAAATGAGTTCTTATAGTGCTTCACACTGTGGGCGCTCCTAGCCCCTTAGGCTGGACAATTCTCCCTTAATGAGTCTGAGTTGCACATGGAAGGGCCTTTTGCATCTCTGGTGTCTGAACACTGAGTATCAGTAGAATTTAGCACTTGCCCCGCCCTGATTTAACACATTAAAAAAAAGTAGGAAATCCCTGTATCAGAATGACTGGGTTCTTTCTTATGTGAGCCCAGAACCAGCAAGGCTGCGCTAACTTTTCATTTTCCTAATCATCTAAAACTGGAAACCTAGGACCCTCTTTTACTAAGCACCCTCCACATCTAGTCACCAGCCAAATCTTGTCAATTCTTTGTGTATAATCTTAAATCTGTCTCATCCAATACTTCCACATTACCACTATTCTTTTTCACAGCTTTATTTCAACTGGGCACTACCTTCTAAACTCAGGCTCTCTCATCCAGCCATTCTAGCAAGCAAGCTGTAACCTATACCCCCCTCCCCGCCTTCCAGCCTCTACCCTGCAGTTTGGCTACATTGAATTACTCACTCTTCACCTAATATATTAAGCCCATGCTTTCTATCTTCAAATCTTTGTTGTCCCGTCCCTTTCGCCTGAAACGTCACTTTCCATGATGTAACCCACGATCCCATGCCTTGAGTTAGAAATTTGACATCATCTTTAAGTTCTCTGTTTCCTTGCATATGTGGTCATAAACTATTTTGGAGGACACAGATCCCTTTGGCACACTGATGGAAGCTAGGAACCTCTCCTCAGGTAAGAGCTAATATGTGCAACATTTTATACACAATTCACATATTCAAGTGTCTATAAAATTTGGTCATCCCTCTTTTCCACAATTTAACTGCCTTCTTCTGGGTCCTATCTCACAGGTGTTTTAACAGCTAGCTAACTGATTTCCCTGCTCAGCCTCTCCCCTGAGGAGCAACAGTGTACCCCTGAATGCCACCAGCTAACTTCCTACAGAAGGATGGCTGTCCCCAAAATGACTTAATTTATGTTACACACTCAATATTACTTAACTCAGTGTTTTGGAGTCAAACTTCCAGTCAAACCAAAAAAACATACCCTTTCCCTTGGAATTGGTCTGATGCATTTGACCTATAAAACTGAGAACAGAGAGAGAGAAAGTAGAGGCAAAGTCATTTCTAGAATCCTTCATGAGGTAGGACTGGTTTGATCATAAATGGTCTTCCAAAAGGGCCATTTTTAGGCAGTTCCCTGAGCAGGAGAGAGATCTTGTCTTAGGAACAGGGATGAAAGGAAATTCTGCGCAATGGGAATGACACGAAGAAAAAATGCAATGTAATAACCTGAGATCATACAAAACATGAAGGTCCATATTTGCACCCAACCTACACATACAGCACCAAAACAATGAGACTTCAACAGATTCTGTAAAGTGATGCATCAGCTAACACAGTAAAAACCCAACAAGGCAACAGAGCTTTCCTTTCTCTCTCTCCCTTAGCCTCCACCTCTTCCTTCCTCCCTCAGGCTCTCTCCTCCTCTCACTGTGAAGCCTTGCAGCCTCCACTGTACGCATCTAAAACTCCCCTGATGTACTAAAAATCCCCCTGGGTTACACAGCAACAACAGCCTGTGAGGTGCTGACATTATCTGTACGGCGTCTCTCTTACAGAAACCTCATGTTCCAGGATAAATTAAAGACGCCTGTAAAGAAGCCACCACCTCCCACACCGCTGCCCTTTCAGAAAGCGGCACTAAACAGGAAGTATGGGATGAAGAGAGTCAGGAGTATTCGTAACAAAACGAATCCAAAGGATTCTGATACAAGGAGCACGACAAGGTTGGCTCTTCACATTCAATGTGGAAATGAAACACAGGGGACCTTATCTGTCCACAAAACAGCTATATTTAAGTGCAGCTGGAAGTCAAATGAAAACAGAGACAACACTGGTCAATTTCTCAGTATTTAGGATAGTCACTTCCTGAAAAGTAATCTAGAATATGAAATTTCATATATGTAAGTCCATTTTCCCCTTACTGACTCATGAAGATTAACCGGTGTCCCCCAAAATGTCTTAAAAACAGTTTTAAAACATCAAAATATAGAAGGCCTGTTTGGTCTATATAAAATAGGAAAGTAATAAGTTCATAAATATAAAAACTATCCATCAGTAAATAGGTGACTTCCAAAAAGATGGTATTAGGAGTTTGCAGTAAAAAGAAGAATGGAAATTCATAAAGAATAGGAAAGGACATCTCAAAGCTCAGGCACAGAACCTAGGAGTGCCTAAGTGCTACTGGCTGAAATTCTCAATGACGTGAATGTCTTGGATGTGACAATTTGTAGACATTAAAATAATATGATTTTCTAAATTTTTTTCTTCACTTTTTTTCTCGAAAACCGAACTATGTATTTATTGTGGGAATCAAGAAACACTGGAAGGTCGAAAAAATGTAAACAATCCCTAAAAATAAGTCACTCGTGATCCTACCTACCAACAGAGGAAAATATTTGTTAATATTTTGGCAATTTTCCTCCAGTCCTTTTTTTTTTAATGTACTTTTGAGACTGTAATGTATGCATGATTAACAAATACGAATATGTATCTCTGTCAAATAAATAAAGAAAATCTTAAAAAAAAATACGAGTATAATCTTTCCTAGCTTACACTTTATTGTTTGAAATTCCATATGTTTCAATAAGCAAAGCGGAACCAAAATACAACTCTATTTATTAGGGTAGCTCACTCTGATCTCACACCAGGTTTTGCTGTCACTGCTGTCACTCACTACGCGCTAAATCAGAATAGCCATATTGATTCATTTCTTGAACACAGAACTTAGTTTGTCCCATTTAATTTTTTCACCTGTCTTTATTCCAGAAAAAGCTTGCCTCCTTACCTCACGGCCCGTCTATCCTATTTTAAAATTTACTAAGCTTTTAGAATGTGTTAAGCAAAGCATTCTCTACAGATGAGATTAAAAACAAACACCCACCAAACACCTACAGATGTTCCAGGAAAAAAAAAAAAAAAAAAAAAATGTTTATTTTTTTCTGAGTAATACAAAGACGGCACCTTTGAAAACCAAATATACAAACAAGACAAAGGAAAGAATTCAGGAAATCATCATGCATATGCTAATAATCGTGTCTGTTTTCAAGAAAATTAAAAGGTAAAAATTCTCATTGATAAGAGTCACCAGTGCTCTCTTTCTTCGTTCTCCAATCATATATTTGCATAAAGCAGAGCGGATTGAGAGGCTTTCTTTCCCCAAAGAGAAAGAAAGCACTCTCTGCTAATAAGAGCATGACATGGGAATACTTGTTTTAAAATACAGTGGAGTGCACTCTTCTCCTTTGTGGTTCTTTCTTTCTCTCTCTCCTTCCAACGGTGGAGGAGTCTCATCTTCAAGCTCCAGGTCCTTACCCATCTGGAGGCTGTCCCCCACTTTCTAAACATAGTCCATTCTTAGAGGCTGTGTCAAGGTCTCCCAGGATCACACAGAGCCTCCCAGGACCACCCGTCGTTGCTTGCTCCATGGGGACATTAACAATAACAGCACCTCAGAAGGACTGAGGGCAACAACCCTGCGGAATGGGCACTACCATCCTTCCTTAACAGAAAGGGAGGCTTAGTGAAAACAGCATGCAAGTGACAGAGCCAGAACTTAAGCCAGTGTCTTTCAATTAGGTTGAAGGACCTATATAAAGAAGGTACAGTGTGAAATCTGCATCATCATCAGGGTTCAAAGTATACGTTAAGAGGCAAAATGTTTGTGGAAAAAGAAGGGGAAATATGGTTTATAATTATGATTTTTTTTATAACTAGTTTTAAAAAGTGAACCGGGTTCCTGGAAGATGGGCCTGCTGGACTGAGCGAATAAAAATACACAGTACCATGCAATACTTGGGACACACGGATATAAGAAATTATTCACTGCTTACAGGAAATTCAAATCGAACTTGGCATCCTGGATGTTACCTGACAACCCTAGAGTAAAGACCTTTATGAAACAAACAAACAAAAACACTAATAAATTACAGAGCTACACTTCTCAGAGCTGAAATCTGGGACGCTCTGTGCGCCACATGTTTTTGGGAGGCCAAGGAAAGGGAAGTGTAGTCGGTCTCCAGCTGTTCTTAGCTGGGCTTCCTTCTCTTTTTCCTGGTAGCAGACCCAGCCCTTGATGCCAGAGACTTAGCTTTCGCCAACTAGGCCATTTAATAAATTCATGGTCTCACAATTCCTGACCCCCTCTCCTTTATATGAATGTTGTGAAGATTAAATATAATTGAGGTTGAGAGGGAATATCATCCATAGATCTTCACATACTTATTTTTGGTGGAGTGCTTTGGAAATATATTATCAGAAACCTGGGCAAGACAGACTACCCGCCCCCACCCTCACACCCCACCCCCCCTACGCCCCACCACCAAGAACAGGCTTGAAAAGTATTGCCAATATGTGGTGAGCCCAGCTGATATCAGTCCCTAAATGGAAGAAAGAACAAAAACAAGAAATATGTTCAAAATCTGAAGTGAACTACAGAAAATGTAGTGAACCGCCAAAAGGGGTACCCAGCAGAGAAAGGGGGTAATCACAGATGGAGAAGTCTATAGTTTTCAAATGGCTACTGATACATATTGAAAGCACAGCTCTTTGATTCATAAACACTACTGAATCACCAACACACTGAGATAGCCTAATGTAAAAGAAAGGGAAGACCCTACCTGTGCATTCTGATTTAGTTTTCTGCTCTCTTCCCCTCAACTGCCAGTCTCTGTGGCCTGAGCATGTTTACCTTTTTCCCAAACGTTTACCTTACCTTCTTGTCAAAACGACAAACTGGGAGCAGCTCAGACAGTGTTCATTTAAATATTTCTATGCACAACTTTAATCTTCAAACTTAACAAAACCCCAATCTACCACACATCGATGGCTGTGAGCAGAAAGTGCTTGAAGAGGATTAATCAACAGCTCTGTATGTCATCCTGCAACAAGGCCAAACACTGAATCACTGCTGGATTCTTCACGTGCAGCTACACCCAGTTAATCTTAAAGAAAGCAGCAAACTATGTAAATCTACTTAAACTGGGGAGGATAAGTACTTCATTTGTCAAAAGTTAGCAACATTTAACAAGTATGACTATTAGCTGGCCCTGTCATTTATAAAGAAAGACACACACACACACACACACACACACACACACACACACACACACGAGAATTCTTGCACCCACTCCTCTACCTCTAAGGCCCCATGGCAAACCAGGACGGCATACAGCAAGAAAGGAATTGCTACATGCTACAATTTGTAAAAACTAATTTCTATGACATAACTGAATCAACTACTCCGAGAAAGTCGTTCTAAAACTGACATCAGAAAATGTGGAGAAGTGGCTTGTAAAAGAAGTCAAAGCAAAATGGAAATATGTTTTCTGTATTTAAAGCCTTTAACATAAAGCTATTTTTTTTCTTTTGAAACACAATAAAGTATGTTCATAACTACAGAAATCCTGATAAGTGGCTTTTGTTTAGGTTGCGGGGCATTTTCCTACAAGCAGATTGGATATGCTTAAGGAATATCATGTGTCTGAAAGGCTCAGTCAACAATCCTAGGATGTATACACACTTCTCTACCAAGGCTTGAACAAGCCATCTTTGTCTAGATACTGCCTACTGGGTTATCAGTTCACTCACAAGTGTCTCACTTTGACCTGAGCCAAGCAGGTGTATTTCTAATGTGCTCAGAGGCCTGTGATGCAGGAAAATCCTGTTTATCCGAGATGATGCCAGAGATCAGTGCTCTTTGATGCCCTCCATCTACTACACCGGGCAGGAGGGGGACAAGCACCACCTATCTCTGCTTGAACTGAAACTAGCTGACTCCAATACATGTCAAATATAAAGTTTTTTAAAAAGAGGTTCTATAGTCATTCACTGAAGCAATACTTGGGCTTTCAAACAAGTATCACAAACCCATCATGCATATCATCCATTTACTTTACCCTTCACTTTCAACCTCACAACCTCCACCCTCCCCCTCAAAAAAAAAAAAAAAAAAAGCTAGGAGGAATCCCTAAACTGGACTTTTGACATGAAAAAGGCAATGGGCAGTGATGCGGATGAGCTCTGTACGAGTTTCTATTGAGATGTGCACGTAAGCAGGCGATTGCAATGTGATGGTTTTAAGAACTTGACTGCCAAGGTCCAAATCCCGGCTCTGCACTTTGGGTTGTACAGACTGGACAGTTATTTAATCTATGCCTCAGTTTCCTTCACTGTAAAGCAGATAGTCCTGTTTCATAGGACTGTCAAGATGACTAAAATTAGTTAATCCACCTAAAGCACTTAGAACATCAACCAGCAGGCAGCAAGGTGCTCAGTGATGGTAGGCTACTGCTAACACACACAAATAAAAAACCAAAAAACAAAAAACTATCATTTCCCCATCTTTTTCCAAAGGTGATTTTTAGGTATTCCTCACATTCCATTTTTTCCTCAGGCAAATTATCTGAAATCAGCTCCAAAGAGCTGCTTATATATTTGCAGATTAAAATTAAACCACATTGTACACCTAAAATTCACCTATTCTTTCATCAAAATGAACAATACGAACCAAAAGGTGCAAGCTTAACATCACAAAATCTTATAAAAAGCATTAATGAGACTTCCCGTTTAGACTAAGCCAGGATGAGATCACAAAGTCACTCATGGTAACCAGGTCCCCACGCTGGAAGTGTGCTTTCCCAGTGAATGGCTAAATACTAACAAAAGAAGCCTTTGACTCAAATACCACTGGTACCCGGGGTCTTGTGTCTGTATAATGCCTACACATTCATTTCTTTCTTTGCCTATAGAAAAAAGAAAGTCTGTTTGTTTTTCTGATTCAGTCAGCCCTTTTAGTCTCTGAATCTAAGGAGAGCCCAGTGAAAAGAAGAGCATCTTATCAGCGTGCTCCAGACCAGCAGGCTGTCCCCCTCCACACACAAAACCTCCAGCCCCTCACAGCAAAAGGGCCTCGCCCTCAGAGCCTTTTCCCCATTTCAGAGCTAACACCCCGCCGGGTTTTGACAACAAATAAACGAGTACACAAGGCCTTTAACATAATTAGCCATCTTTTCAGGTACAGAGGGGTGGGTGGAGGAGGAGGGTTCAGGAGAATATTTATTGAAAACTGGCCTCACTGATGAAGTTGATGAAAGTGTGCTGGGTCCGAGCGCTTTATTTTAAATGAGGCTACGTGAAGTGAGTTTAGAGATGCCTGGTTTTCAATCTAGACAATTTTAGCATATACTTCAGACAAGTCAGAAATGCAGATTTTTTCTTCATGGAAAAAAGTAAAAAAAAAAAAAAGCTCTTTTTATGCCAGGTAAAAGTTGCATTGACTTGGACAGCAAAGGCACACAGACCAGGGTGTTTACTGCCTTTTCGAGGGAAAGCTAACAAGTAAAAGAACCAAAGACCAGAAAACAATACTTTTTGACACCGTCACTGTTAGACCAAGTTAGCCCTACTCTCAGATACACGTATGCTAAGACAGAACCCCCACCAAATGACTTTGAGAACAAAAAGGACTACCTATGATCAATAATCCTATGAATGTCTTTAGGAAAGCCACCAGGCATCCCTGTCATCTGTCATGATCTTAACAGCTACGGTCTGCATGGAAGGATGGAGTTCGCTTGTATCATCATTGGGATAATAACTTAATTGATTTGTCTCCGTGGCTAAGGATGTAGACAAGAGATTTATTATGGAAGAAAAATATCTGCAATCATGTTTTTGTTTTCTCAACAAGCATCTTGCCACTGACCTCTAAATCAGTTTAACCTTTTCTAAACAGACCTGCACATTTTTTACATAATTTAAAGCTAGGTTTTGTTATTGCTGCTGCTGAAAGGCTCTGTGAAATTTATCACAACATGGCTTCAGTAACCTTCTTTTAAAAACAAAGATGAAAAACAAAACAAAAGGCCGAAACTATAAGCTCCCAGCTCCACTCCTTTTCCCGGCAGGGGATTTCGATCTAACCACTAAAGTGCCTTTGGAGTTCAATCTGTTAAAAAATGTATGAAACGGTATTAAAATAGGAAAAGGCATGTGTATGACTCAGGCTTATCCAAATATCTCTGCAACTAGGGTGTCACAGGATTTCCCTGTGCTTCTGAAAACTGAAAACCCTGAGAAAGTGACAGAAGTTCCTGTTTCGTCTCTCTTTTTTAAATATATATATATTTATATATATATATATGGGGGGGCGCGCGCGAACAGACACAGACACACAGAAACACACACACAAATTGGTCTTCCGGGTTTGCTATGAATCAGGCAGGTTCTTTCAGGTTCTGAGTGAAGATTGTTGCAAACCGATGTTACGACGTATTATCGTACTCTCTACACACAAAGGTTTCGGGCGGGGGTGGGGGGGGGGGAGAAAAAAAACAAACTTGTTGCAGACCTGGGAGAAGCCCCTGGCCCCGCGCGCTGCGCTCTCGCCGCCTCTCCGCCCCTTCCCCTTCCTCCACACCCCACCCGGCGCGGCCGGCGGAGACGAGGGCATCTCCCCTGCTAAGGTCACCGGCCCGAGCCGTCCCCGCGGGCCGCCTCCTTCGGAAACAAGGTCACCGCCCAGTCCGGTCCCTCCGAGGAGGAGAGCGGTGCCTGGCCGAGCGCTGGCGCCCTTTGTAAAGCTGGGCGGCCGGCTTCGGCGCGGCATCCCGGCCGCCGCCTCACCTGCTTGCGATAGGGCGTCCTGCAGTTGCTGCTGCCCCCGGGGTTGCCGCTGCTGTTGGGGAAGATCATCGCGGCGGGCGCGGGCGGCGGGCGCGGGTGCAGGGCAGCCTCGCCGCGAGGGGGAGGGCGCAGGAGGGGCCGGCCCGGGCCGCGGCGCTCTGGGAACTCCCTCTCGCCGCGAGGCGGCAGCCGGCGGGGGCTGCAGCTCGGGCTGACTTCTCCTCCGCCCTCGACCTCCGGACTCGCCTAAAAGTGCGGCGCGACGGCGGCGGCGGCGGGCGAGACTCGGGCAGCTCGGGCGGCCGCCGCCCTGCGTGCCATGGACGAGAGTTCGCGCGCGGAGCTGGCGCCGCCGCGGACTCTCCCGGCGGCAGCGGAGGAGCAGCGCCGCCGCGTCCCCACCTACCGCGGCCTCAACCACCGCCCCGAGAGCGCGCCGGCCGGGGGCGGGGAGGCGGCCGCGCACCGCCTCGCGCCGCGCCCAGGCCCACCCGCGCCTCCCCGCCCGCCCTCTGGGCGTCGCGCCCGCAGCCCAGCCAGCCGATCTGCCCCCGCTCGCTCCTTCCCGGGCTTGGGGCCGGGGCCGGGGCCGCGCCGCCGAGAAAGCCGCCGGCGCCCCCGCTCCGTGCAATGGTTGGGTCTGGCTCCCCGCGTGCCGCACATTCCTTGGAGTAGCCACCCCCCTCCTCTTTTCTTTTTTCCACCTCGGCTCTTTGCCTAAGCACCAGCGGGAGCTTTGCACCCCTGCTCGAAGTCCCCTTTAAGGGTATGGCTTCGGGGAGCACCCAGACACCTGGGTAGCAACTGAACCAGTCCCGGGTCTTCTCTCTTTTCTTTCATCCTGGCTAACTCCCCACCACCCCCGACCCCAGTCTCCCCAAAAAGGTGCCAGCAACCACTCCTACTTCAACCAACAAACCAGCCTTCCGTCAAACCTCTGCAACTCGGCGTTCCCCCAAATCACAACGCTAAAATTTTAGCATTGGAAAACAGGTGTACACTACCCACCCTCTCACAGCAAGTACGGATGGTAAAGTTCTGTACTTCACTCCCATGCCAGAGTTTACCAGTTTACCTTCAAATTAACTATATCAAATAGCGAAAATCACTTACGCCATTGGGTTGGTAAGACTTCCTTTAAACCGAATAGCGGAATCCTGCTATACGTTAAACTACAGATGCCACCGAATGTGTTCTATTGAAGGGACACAGAAACTGCAAAAAGGAGACAAAGGGAGGAGGTTGTTTCCTTTGTTTCCCAGTTGAAATTATCCAAGGCGACTCAAGATGCCCCCTTTCTTGATCACTTTCAAGTCAGGTGTATGAAGCCTCGAACATGTGCATTGCGGAAGGCCTCTACAGCAAGTCCTACAGGCAGACCCCACAGGGTCTCGTAGGCTTGCCATCTTTCATGTTGGCCTGTTCAGCAGTATTACAGGGTAGTATCACAGAGGTATTACAAAGTTCTTCCCCTGGCCTCTGGCCTCTAACACCTTGGGAAAGAGCCATCTGCCATGATAATGAAAACTCCTAACTCCTCTAAGAAGTGGGCACTTAACTTCTGGCTGCCATAAGGAAAACAAAAAGTGTCCCCTAGAGTCTTTTAGTCTTTAGCTGGGGCTATTTGATCTCAGAGTTCTGAGTTTGAGCCCCATGTTGGGTATAGAGATTACAAAACAAATAAACAAACAAAAAAAAAAAGGTGTGGCTACTCAAAGGTTTTTCCAGCAGCAAGGAACTGAAGGATCTTAGATAACCTGCTGGTGACTTCGCCACCATATTCCACCTCCATATTCCAAGATGCACCTAATATTCTCCAGCAAAAATGATGAGAACTAGCAAGTCTCACCTAATTAAAAACAACTATATACACAAAACATGCATATATGTAATTCCTAATTCTTTCCGTTAAAAATAAAAAGCACCAACAAATGAAATTATTCTAGGTACACCATGGACAAGTAAAAACTTGCTAGATAAAATGCACAGAAACGTATCCGTCCTTTAAAGTGATTTAAATGAACACAGCACAACTAACATTCAGTTGCATGTTAATATTATATATATGCCAGAACTATTTCCTATAACTCAATGAGTTTACGATTGTTTCAGCTGCTGCTTTGCTGCCTCGCATCATAGGATGCTTTACTGCAAGTTATCAACCACAGGTATAAACCATAAAGTGTTAGGTAGAACTGTTCAAGTTATAGGTACCTTTTCCTGAGAACTTAATGCCCAGGACCCCAGAAGTTCAGACCTATCATCTATGGAAAAAAAATTCCATGTACAACCTCAGTTGCCATGACTGGTCTCTTAGGAAACCACAATCTAAACCACAAAGAACAGCATAGATTAATTTTTCTATGGCTCTGCTCTAAGTTCACAATACTTTTGATGTTGTGCTATTCTAGAATGCTAAGATGTGATTTGATATCCTGCAACAGTTTTATAAGGATAAGGCAAAATTTCAAGTAATAACAAAATTTAAATTAGAATACTAAAATATACTAACAATACTTTATACGAAGTATACTAAGAATACATTAGTATTCTTATTAAATGTAAATAATATTTAAGACTCTTTTGAAGAATAAAAAAGATATCAAAATACCAATATATATATATATATATATATATATATATATATATATATAGTGTCCTATAAAGATGAATGACAATCAAGAAAAGAACACAAGGCATATATTTTTAAAAACAATGTCTACCAGTCAGGGTCCAAAAGTTCCAGACTTAGGTAGGTGCCATACTCTTAACTAAGTAAAGCACTATAAAGAAAAGAGAAGACAGCCTCAAAGACTATAAAATGTAATGAAATCACTAAAGCCCAAATGATTCCAACCTAAGAGAAATAACAGAAATATGAAATCATGTGTGTATATATAATCCATTATAGATAGTCACAAGCGCTTAGTTGTAAATGATTATAGGGATAGATCTTAGTGAGATTCATCTGGGAATGTTTATTAACCTTTGAAACAAATACGTTTTAAGACACACAAAGCAAGGAAACATTCCAGAGAAACTGCAAGTTATCATGGGAAGAATAAGGGCTTTGGAATCTGTCCTGTAAATGCTCCTTCTCCCGAAAGGGAAACTGAGACTTAGCCGTCCGGGCAGACCTACAACACCCTCCACCCCAAGCTCAGCTGGTGGGTAAAGTTATGGGAATCTGACCCAAGAGCAGCCAATCCAGAGACAGGCCAGTGACCTGTGACATGGATCGGATAGAAAAAATGAACAGAGCCAATCAGATTCTCACCCTTGGGAATCTGATTCAGAAAACTCCAAGAGCTGGACTAGTTAGGAAAGGGGAAGAAACTGCAACAGTGCCAGGGGGTAGAGTTGAGGCCACGAAAAGCCAAAACCATACGCAAGCCAAGGTTATGAAGAAGCAGAAACTATGAGTAAACAGGAAGCTGCCTGGCAGCAAGCAGAGAGTAAAGCAGATGCCAGCAGTGGGTGAGCACTTGGCCCTGAGATGGTGAAGGGAGCAGCAGTCCCCAGAGCTGCTTTGGCTTCCAACAGCCCCTCCATGTGTATACTTAACCCCACACCCCCCTTCTTCAGATGGCTTAAGTGAATCTGGATTTCGCAATCCAAGGAACAAAATTTAAATAGCCGAATAGATCTGGCTCCACATTTCAGCTTCTCACTTACTAGGCACAGGGCATGGGGCAAGTGAGTTAACCTCTCCCAGTCCCAGACTCCTCACAGATTGTCCTAAGTATACATACGGTGTAACAACAAAAGCGCCAAACTCAACA
This sequence comes from Enhydra lutris kenyoni, assembly GCF_002288905.1. Taxonomy (NCBI): domain Eukaryota; kingdom Metazoa; phylum Chordata; class Mammalia; order Carnivora; family Mustelidae; genus Enhydra; species Enhydra lutris. The sequence goes on from NW_019154085.1 coordinate 57,901,287, forward strand.
AATGGCAGCTGTTATTACTGTTTTTCCAGGTTTTATAGCGGTGGTTTGTAGATTTAAGTGGGGGTACCGTATACGTAACTGATACCTAGGACGTCTGGCTGACCATCAAAGAGCGGGAGCAAGGGTATAGACGGAATTGACAACAAGTGAAAGGGACTTTCTGAGTCTGTGTACATCACAGACTTAACTTTCAGAGGTTAAAAAAAAAAAAAAAAAGTGTGGCAAAAGGTCTGTTTCAATAGCCTAGGTGCCTTGGAGTTTTTCTCCCGCATTTGTTTTTGTCCCATTTCCTTTAAGGAAGTTCTGTGTTGGACCGGGACCATTTCGGTATGAATGGGAAGACCATGGGCAGCATGAGAGAATACACTCTGTAAGGCAGGAGGAGTCTGCAAAGGAGGCTAATAAGGACTGAGCCAGTGGGTACAGGCAGAAGCCTGCAATCGCGGTAGAGGAGAGGAGACCCCCGACCTACAAGCATTTGTAGACCTGGAATTTGAGCACCTGAACTTAGGAGACACTTGTCCCAAGAAACAATCTGAAAATGTGACTCTCATTTATAAATCATTGACAACAACCCTGTGAAGTGGGGAGGGAGAAAAGGCTCCATTTACGGATGACAGGGAAGAAAGCAGGACTGGCTGACCTAGTAGTCAGTAAAGTTGCTAGTAAGTAGCAAACAAGTGTTAACACTGAGACCCAGCTCCGGTTAAAAGACTTCACCCTGTGCTCCTTTAACTCTATAATGCTGTCTCCCCACAAAGCCTTATAAATAATGCTTCAGTTCCTAGGTGAGTACTGTAACCCCTACAGCACCCGAGTTACTATACAGTAATAACACAACGCATTAAGTGGTAAGTCCCAGCCAAGTGGTCTGGATAAGTACATGCTATGGGAGTCTGCCAGAGAGAAAGATAATACGGGATATATGACATGGGTGTGAGAAGCTCTGACGAACACATGTTTTGTTTGAGAGACATTTAGAAAGAAGCATTATGCAGATGACCAGAAAGACAGACTTTAAGATAGAGGGCTTGGATGAGACAGCCAGTGGATTTGGGGCAATAGCTGCTGAAATCATGGCTAACCGATGAACTCCCAGAAGGGAACAGATGACAAAAAGTCAACAGGCTAGGAAACCCCCTCATTCCAACACACACATTACTGAGCCACGCCGAAGAGAGGAGCCTTCGAATGAAATTATTACAAAGAAAGTACAGTGAGGAAGCTTAGCTTTGAAAGAAGAAAAAAAAATGGGGGCAAAGAAGATGTCCAAGAGGTAAGAATAGAACATCTCTATCAACAAAAGAACAAATCTATAGCAGGTTTCTAGCCCTCTATCACTGCTAAAGCATTTCAGGCGTCTTATTTTATTTAGATCACATTAAAAACAGAAAGGACTTGAGGAAAAACTCATCCAATAGTATTTCAAATTACAATCTTTAGTGAATAAAATATAATCACATGGTATTGGATAGTATAAGCAGTTTACACTAAAAAATTGTTTACATTTGAGAGTCTCTATGTTTAAAAGCTCACAAAAACTCCGGCTCCCAACAAAAAGAGAAAGAGGGGGAAAAAAAGGAAAGAAAAAATATGAGGTCAGCAGATTCTTTAATTTCTATTCTTTCCTGGTACAAAATAAGAGTTGATAAAGCACCCAATTTCAAAAGTAGCTGCAATATTTTCTATTATTTACTATTTTGCTTTTTAAAAAATCTACGATCCTTATTCCAGACTTAAAGCCTCCCTAGGCACACATAAAATCATATGATAGAAAAATGAAACCACTATAATAAAACTATAGCTCTATAGCTAAAATCCTAGAATGCATACAGAACATAAACATACTCCTATTCTGTAGAGTCTGACCACAAGCAATAATCCAATGATTCTTAAATCTATTCTGGGGAACCAAACCCAACAGGTTTTGCCCTACTACTGCTTCCCTGCATGGACTAATAAATAATAGGTGTCATTTATTGAGTAACTACTATACTCCAGGCACTATCTCAGCATGTCCCCTGCCCTGCCTCCCTCTCTCTTTCGCACACACACATGCACAACGAAAGAACACTTATCCCACTTTACTGAAAATAAAACTGAAGTACTGAAGCTTGGAGGCTTAAGGAACTTTCCCAAGGCCTAATACATGATGAAACTAGGGAGTTTGAACTCAGGTCTCTCTGACTCCAAAGTCCCCTGCCTCCAATAACACTAAAAATGGTTATTATAACTCTTAGCTAAGGGTCAAGTCCAAACCCCATGGGGGGAAACTTAAGAGACTAAGACTAAGCATGTGTCTTCCCCAGTCACCATCTATGTGACCTCAGACCTCCTCACTTAAAAAAGGATACGGGGTGTTCTTTCTCTGTCTCAAATGAATGAATAAAAAAATCTTAAAAAAAAAAAAAAAGGATACAGACAACGTTGAATTTTCATTCAGTTGAATATGAAGGCAAGCTTTTTAAAATTAGAATATACAGTTAATAGTACAGCTATATATTCTCACCTAACCTAGTTCCTAAATCTCTTTTAACTGATGGTTACTAAGATATAACTCTTTTCTTGAACCAGTTTCATTTTCTGGGCTAGTTGGTAGGATGGAGTTGGGAGAGATACAGAAAGAACTACCTTCTAGAAGCTGGGGTGGTGACAATGTGGAAGGTACTTCCAGAAACATGCACTGGAACTGAAAACATATTTTCCCCTGAAAGTAGCAGGAGACCATATTAAGTGATCAGTTTCATTGTGGGATTTATAGATGCTTATAAGTCAACTAAGATCCTAATCATTATTTAGGACACTTCTCTCTATGGCAAAACATCCTCCAAATCTGAAGCAAATCACTTACACTAAAAAACATTTACACTAAAAAACTAAAAAACTTTTAGTATAAAAAAACACTAAAATAATCTGTTCATAAATTAGTTATCACCCTGCTCTTATAGAATAGCTAATAAGGGGCGCCTGGGCGGATCAGTTAGTTTAAGCATCTGCCTTCGGCTCAGTCATGAACCCAGGGTCCTGGGATGGAGCCCCATACTGGGCTCCCTGCACCGTAGGGAGCCTGCTTCTCCCTCTCCCTCTGCCTACCACTCCCCCTGCTTGTGTGCGCTTGCTCTCTCTCTCTCTGTCAAATAAATAAATAAAATCTTAAATTAAAAAAAAGAATAGTTAATAAAATTCAAAACTTTCTCATATTTCTGGAACCATGGCTCTCTGTAAGTTAAATTTCTTTTCCAAAGTTTTTCTATAAAAATAGCTATATGGTGGGGCACCTGGGTGGCTAAGTCAGTTAAGCAGCTGTCTTTGACTCAGATCACGATCCCAGGGTCCTGGAATTGAGGACTGCATCAGGCTCCCTGCTCAGTGGAGAGCCTGCTTCCCCCTCTTCCTCTGCCTGCCGCTCTACCTACTCGTGCTCTCTACTGCTGTCAAATAAATAAATAAATAAATAAAAATATTTTAAAAATAATAGCTATATAGGTTCTTATTCTTATAAAAAAAATCTGGGACAGGGTAAGGCTATATGAATTAAAAATTCAAGATTTTTGTCTCTATTTTATACCACATTGAATTTACATCAAATTCTATAAAATAAAAGAGTGTCAATTATTTAGAAAACTAGGACAAAGAGCTCCAGTTTTCATTTATTGTGGATTACGGTTTTTCTAAATTACCTGGATGGATGCCTCAATCCTCTATCTTCTTTAACTGTGGAAATCTATTTTTGGAACTGTTATTCTCCATTCCTATAGCAAGCCTATAAGAAAACAAGTGCTTAATTTCAGAATACTTTGAGATAATTCAATGAACTGTCCATGAATTAGAGTCAACTGTACAAATTATGGAAGATATGAGATGATCTTTGAAATTACAGTTTCCCTAAAAGATGGAAGTAATCATCCACTGTGTGAGAGCAAGAAAAAGGGCTGAGGTGAGCAAGGGAGGGGCTGCTGTGCCATGGAAAGAGCCATCACATCTGTCTCTTGTTACCTGGGAAGAGACAGAAAGGACTTAGGGAATCAAGAGAATTTGTAGAAAACTAGAGACCCCCCCCCTCCCAAAAATCTTGAAATCATGAAAAACAAAACTAGAACCTGGAATGACCGTCTCCTTCTCATGAGTAAAAATCAGCTGCTGAATGACAACTTTGAAAAGTACACAGTAAACAGCTGTCCATGGGACACAAAAAACCCCTCCTGTAAGCTCACACTGTCAAAAGGTTATTCTAAGACTCTCCTAAATGTCTGGGGGACATAACCAATGTTTACTCAAAACCTGGGATCCATAGCACAAATGAGGTTTTAAAAGCATTTAAAACCACAGAAGGAAAAAACCCCAATGAAACCATTTCCTTTCTCTTCCGTTGCTACGATTACCATTAAACGATGCCTATTTCACCTGAACAGGAGGGTGACAGGACAGTTAATGATGTCCTTTAAGAAAATAGGAATGCTGAAAAGGTTTACATTCTCTACTGAATTATAAATGTAAAGGTTCAAACAAGAGAATAAAGTATTAGAAATGAATTTCTATCCAGTTGAGTATGTACAATGGCAAATTTTCCAACATCAGAATATTTAGTTTAAAATTCTGAATGGGCTAAATACAGAGCTTATTATAAAAATTCCCCACCCAACGTGTCCTTAAGAATGACTTGTTCTGGGTTATCTAATACACTTAACTCATGGGGCAAACAGATGACAAACCTGTCGCAAATTGATACTCCCCAAGCGAAGACAAGGCGAATGAGGAAATTCTGATGTTGTCAGGACAATATGACTGATCATGACATCAGCAATTCCTAATTCCAAACTATAAAGAACACTCCCAGAATGCTGACAACATATTAAATAGATCCTCCCAGAACCACCCTCCTTTCAGCTTCCTACCTAATACTTGATCTAATAGCAAATATGATAATGTTTCAACTAAAGGATTATGAAGTGTTAAAATCCTGTTAAATTCTTATGATATGTAACTGTGTTAAAGTCTCAGGGAAGGAGGCAGGGCCACTTTTTTTTTGAACAGGTAAGACAGCCTCGGGTAGGTTAAACAACAAGCCCAAGGTCATGAAGCCGGGAAATAGAGAATCTCAGGGTTGGAAAGGATTATTAAGGGTCAGGCCTTGTGCCTGGCATATAATAATCATTCACTAAGTATTGCAATAATGGAAAGACTGCTACTGTCTCTCTTCGGATACCCTGACCAAAAATGAGTGCATTCTATCTATCCATATTTAGCCATATCTATTACAAATTTCTCAGTTAAATGGTCTCCAACTCTAACCCTATGTATCACAGTCCTACCCCAGAACTAGTCTATGTCTTCTATAGATTGTATAGTGTTTTTTTCTTGGTGATTCCACACTTCCTTACTCATAAAAGTGAGGGAAGAATCCTCTTATTTTGAGCCTTAACAATCTTATAAGATTGCTTTAAAAGTCTGTAAATCTCTGATGAGTTTCTTAATCCACTGTCCTGTGTAGAATAGGTTTTCTTAGAGTCACGAATGGATGAGGCAAGCCAGCCTTCTTATACACACACACTCACACACACACACACACACACACACACATGAGTCGCTGAAATGAGGATTTTCACGCATTTTTCAAAACCATGACCGTCTGAAGTTAGAAAGGGAGTGATCAAATCTAAAAGAATAAGTTTTATAGAATATAGTAAACATGATGAGTTTTCATCTTAATTTTTAAATCACTTGGGATCCCTTATAAGAGGGAGTGTAAGAAACGAATCATTCTGCATTTGCGTGTGACTTATTAAGGAAATAGGAGTCCGCAACCAAATGGTTTCTCTTGACCTAAAGTATTACTGTCAGGATAAATCTTCTTGCTTTACTTTTTGGGGAAAAGAGAAATGTTCTACTCCTCTCTCTGAGATCAGCGTCCTATAAATATTTGGATATAAACGGTGTGTCATGAATCTAAGACGCCACTAATTAGAAGATGTGTGACAACTCCTGACACATTCCCATTTGAAAAAAATGGACAACAGTAATTATCAGACATCATAAATTAGAAGACGGATTCTGATTTCAGAGATGCTGAAATGTGAAAAAGGTGAGTCTTAGACTCTGTCTACATGGCATACAGGTGCGTGAGCACCATGAATACAAAGGCACACACATGTCTTTTCATTCACAGCCTAGGATGGAGACATACGTTTTTTCACTCATTTTCAACCTTCCTAAGAACTAGGAGCTACTAAGAGGTTACAAGTAAACGACTCACAGACTGAGTTTTTCCAAGGAGATCTGACCGTGTGTCTTACGACTAGTGGGGAGCAGTCTCTACAAGTCCGAATGAGAAACTTTACCCTCATCTAACAAAGGCATCCATCTCAGAGGAACAAGCTGAACTATCTACCTCCCTCCTCAGCCATCTCCCCAAAATCATATCGAATTACACCCACAGTGTTTTATCCAGTGCATTTACGTAATAAGAAAGCATAAAGGGGGATGAACCTAAATCTGTAGATACTGATCAGACTTCTCCATTCTGTACTTCTTGCTATTAGTGCTTTAAAGTTGTCAGTTGCAAAGAGAACTTGAGAACATTCATCCTGTACTGCTACCTCTTTAGCAGGTTGTAGTCACACGGATGCCTGCACACACACGTGCACACACATTCCAAAGATTGGGCGTCAGTGCCATTTTGGTGCTCAGCGTCAATTCAAACCTATGAGGCTCTCAAATAGATTTCCATCTTTTGGCAGGAAATGGAATGCCAGCTCTCAGTCTTCCTCTGGCTTTAGATTGGAAAAGCAATTTTCCATGAATCGGAGAAATCAGACATTAAAAAAAAAAATTTAAGGGGCGCCTGGGTGGCTCAGTGGGTTAAGCCGCTGCCTTCGGCTCAGGTCATGATCTCAGAGTCCTGGGATCGAGCCCCGCATCGGGCTCTCTGCTCAGCAGGGAGCCTGCTTCCTCCTCTCTCTCTGCCTGCCTCTCTGCCTGCTTGTGATCTCTCTGTCAAATAAATAAATTAAAAAAAAAATCTTAAAAAAAATTTAAAATGTTATCATAATCCTTAAAATTGATACAAAATTACAAAGTGAATCAAAAACAATAACTTAGCAGATAAGAAGACCCCACTATTGAGAAGAAGCGTAAATGGTTTACTTGGAGCAAGGACTATACGTAGATGCTACTATCTGATATTTCATATTTGTTCAGTAAGTGACCAGCCCCTTGTATTTCCTCCTTCTCCTTTATACAGCTTTCCTTTTAGTCATTTCCCTGTTGGTGTGAAGGTAAAGCCAATATGAAAAACCGAAGCAAAATGGTCAATCCATTAACTGATGACAGGCTGAACTAACTTATAGTCTGGACCAACCGAAAGTCTCCATAAACTTGGAGATTATCTATAAACTTCATTTATCTGTAATGTTTCCCTTGTAAGAAGAGAAAACTCTAATTGGTTTCATAATGAAAATTACCTTATAGGAATTATTAACACATCAAACTGCTAATAGATCCCAAGCACCTAACTCAGAGACTGGAACATATCAGGCATTCAAATATTGCCTCAATGAATGTGTGAATGAATGAATGAATGAATGAATGACGTCTTCAAAACGCAGGCAAGTCCCACTTGAACAGATACTACTATTCCATCAAAGTCAAACAAGCTTCTAATTTTGAGACATGTTAATTCAGTGACAAATTATAAATTCCAATTTATTAGCCAGAAGTCTTCAATATTAGAAAATATCATTCCAGGATCTGTAATTCATGATCTCTTGAGTGATTTGAAAATATATCCTATTTTAGGGGCTCTTTTAAGGAGTCTTGGAATTAGCTCAAGCTATTTACCATGAACATCACTAAGTATATCAGGCTACAAAAATACTGCAAATCACTGTCAAAACTGTTTTTCCCATTTCTGTATCTCTCTGCCCCTTTATTTAAAAAAATCATAATTTAAGTTTTTGATGATTACCAAATTTTTTTAAAAGTAGGTGTACAAGCTCTTGAAATGGAAAATCATGTAGTTTGTTTCATTCCGTCACACAGTATTTTTAAAAGTTCTATCTGTAAATAAGAATGAACAAATTGTTGATAATTGCTGAAGCTCATCTTTCTGTTCTAATGCATGTTTGAAAATTCATACAACCAAAGTAGTTTTAGATGATACCAGTGTATTAAAAGGCTTGTAAGGTTAATTTTCAGAGTCCAGAAACCAAGGCGAATGGATTCTTGGTGCTCCAACACCTAGAAAGGACTACATAGCTGGTTATAAGTTTTCTTTTAAACAACTACTTTATCTGCCCATTTTACCCTTTCCTCTATGAATCTCTCATTAAACACACACACACACACACACACACACACACACACACACACACACCCAACCAAACATTTAAAAAATAGAGATACAAGATGGCAGTCTAGATAGTAAAAAGGTAATGTGATTCTGTTAGAAAATGCCACAAATCCAAGTGATTAAACAGGATTCCGCCAGTTTCTACATCTGACCCTGAAAACACATGATTTCTAAATCAGCATTTCTTTGGTCCTCACTGACTCTCTCCTTTGTCCCTATCTATTATCTAATAGTTTCCTCAAGCTAGAACTGCTAGAGTATCCTCTGTTTCTCCCTCTGACAGGTCCTTATTAATTCCAAATTTCTATGTACGCTGCTTCCAAAGAATTTTATGACCTCTTTGGTCCTATCATTCTACTTCCTAAAATCTCCACATCAAATGCAAATCTGTGCACATGACTTGTAAAGCATTCCACTTCTATCCCTTTCCCCCCTTCACCTCTCTTCCAATGACTGCTTGTGTTCTGGCTGCTCATGAACTCACTCTGTTCTGGCTCTGAGTTTTGCCAGGAAACAGCCTCTGTTTTTCCATCAGCCAAACCACATTCATCCCTCCCTATTTGCTCTGTTGAAATCACAGCTTATGGGCCACCCCCTCTGAGTTTTTCCCACTCATCTATTTTCCAAGAGCTCGCACTATATTTTCTAAGGACTGTATTAATGCCTAAATTAGGTCAACTTAGTCTCTTTACATCATAAACTCCTCTGCTGATGAAACTATGGCCAAGGTTTGCCAAGTACTCTCCACTATTTACTACACTGAAAGGTGTCCTGGGAGAGCTTGCCAAGTCCTTAAGGACCTGGTTTCTCCGTAAGGTGATGGTTCTCAACCTCTTTGTAGGTCCAGCACACCTGAAGAATGCTATATACTCCCATCGGTCACCGAGTCTTACTCTGCACCATTCAGAGTCAGAGATGATGAGGACACACACTCCCATCCTTATCTGAACATTGTTGTTATAAAGAATGAAACAGAGGGTGGTTAAAAGAACCCAGAAAAGATTAGCATTGAACTTCAGCTCTCCTGTCCTCACGTGCGCACATTCTCTCTCTTCCTCTTCCCTCCCATCCTTCTTCTCTGCCTCTTGTCTGTCTCCCCTAGCTTTCTCTCTCTCCCTTTCTCCCTCCCTACATACATATATATGCAATGTGTAATAGATATAATACATAGCTATCGATATGATAGATATATCTATAACCTATTATACATATATCAAGCTCTGCTATAAAAAAGAGAAAGAAGCCTTGCTAAAAAGTATATGAAAATTGGGGCATCTTGACCTAAAATGATTTAGGAATGATTGTTTTCTCAAATGAGCATATATTTATTAAAACCCAAGATGGTACCAAAATGTATTTTAGAATGATTAAAGCAGCTAAGGACTTTCCCCTGATGACACAACTCCCCTTGAAACTCCAGTGGCTGATTCTTCTGTCTTCCCCACACCAATAGGCATCTATCTGCCTCTTCCTTGGTTCTTCAGTGCAAAACAGCACAGCCCTGGAAACGCACTCCATCTCCGTCTATCACCTATAAACCACCATTTCCATTGAAAGCCCATGCCTGTCCACCATATGGAGTAGTGCACAGGCATGGGCTTTCAACAGAAATTGTGTGTTCAAAGATGATTCTACCACTTGCTAGTTTAGCAATCTTCACCTAAATCTGTTTAACTGTAAAAAGGGAAAAGAGACAATATTTCCTTTACAGTTTCAGGGAGAAGCAGATTAGACACATCAGTTGGTTAAATTATAGAGATTACTTATCATTTACTTACCTTCAGATAATCTAGCACATAGCTAAGAGCTTTTTCTAGTTGATATCATGTCATCTAAAACCCCAACCTTGCAGATCCTTGAACTCCATTGCAACAAAACTTGCCTATTCACCTGACTTCCAGGACTAACATCACTGCATGACATCAAGTTCCGAATTTACCATTCTTCCATCTAGTCTGCACTCTTAATAAAAAAATAATACTATTATATAACATTTTTTTGAGTGCATAACGTGCCAAACATTGTTATAAGTATTTTGTAGGCGTTATTTCATTACTTTTCATACCACCATTCTTCTTCCCATCCCAGATGTAGAAATGTCTTTGGGCTCCCACTCCTCTATCACGTCACTGCCATCACCGACAACAGGCCCTTCCGTTTTTAAGCTCTTATTCCTTCTCTCCTTCATTGCCAGTGTTCCTGGAAGACGTTCATCAGTGGATGTTTGCTCGTCTTCGCTTCCCATTCTAGACACAGACTACTGCATGGTGGCTTGTGCCCTTACCACGCATGCACAAGCACCTCTTCATCCCCACATCCAACACGATTGAGTTCTGTCACTCCTCTTTGTGGAATTCCAAGATGCCTACTCTTTTGGTCATCTTCCTTTACCCTCTTTATTCCCTGTTCTAGATTTTTTTCCATATTGGAATTCACCCGCAACTAGCACTCCACATCTAGAGATCCAAGTTCAGCTCTTCTGAAGGGATCCAGACCCATGGTTTAGACCCCTTTGGGCCTGTATTTCCCCTGGTCAGCATTCACCGCTGGCCTCTGATGTCACCATTGAAATCAATATGCTCCCTACCATGGCCACTCATATCGTACTTTGGTTCTATCTGTGTGTTCCATGGAAATGGAAGCTTGTCAAGAGCTAGGGGTCTATCTTAACGCCTTGCACACAGTTGCAACTCTAGAAATGAGTTATTTTAAATGTACTGACTTATGAATCCAAGAAAAAAGTGGCATTTTCATAAAATTAAAGAGAATATTTTCCTCATACTCATGTTGCCCTTCTGTGTTCTGTGTTTTTTGTTGTTGTTGTTCTGTTTTCACACAGAAAATCTTCAGAATCTGAGAGGCACTTTTTCCCTAATGAGGGAAAATACTCTCAAATGCATTTGAGAATGCTGATCACTTCCAAAGTGCAGTGGGAATGGAAGCCCCATTACCTGGCAACTTTGGATATTCATGCTCTTGGAGGGATAGCTGAGCGACTGAATTTTAAAATGCTTTTCAGAGTCCTGAACCCAATTTTTAGTTGAAAACTTTTAAATGAAAATAAAAATTACACATTTGGGTCTAATTATATCTACCATCTACTTACCAACTATTATACAAATGCAGAAACTAGCAGAGATTTTACTGCACAGAACAAGCTTCAGAACCTTTCTTTCGTAGTTAAAAAGAAAAAAGGCAAGCAAAGGAGTGAAGAATTGAGAACACCTGGGTGTTTACCATTATACCCTAAACAACCAAAAGCTAAAAGATGAGCAGCTATGGGAAGGCATGGGAGTTTTAAAACAGTCATAAAAGGGATGGTTGTGTTAGGCCAACCAGGAGTGGAGAAGCTGTTCTCAGACAAATAATTAAGATTAAGATCTGAAGCCCCCAATTACCTCCATTCCTAACAGTATGGATGTACAGCTGCCTAAATGCGGCAGCACAAAGCGGGAGAATTTAAAGTATCCTTTAATGTGAGAGTCGGGACTCTCAAGTTCGAACATACACCATTCTTTGGTGCCTCTGTAAACAAGTGATTTTTTACTATTATTAGTGAATTCTTTTTAGGCTAAAGGTCTCTCAAAAATTTCAGAATACCTTTTCTCTCCCAGCTGCCTTTTAGTTATTTTGTATAATATTAGCTCCTTTAAAGTTTGATGAGAAGAGAAGAGAACTTGCTCTTCGATCCCTTAACGATGTTCTTCATCCATTCGTTCAACCGGGATTTACAGGGAGCCTACCGGAGTCACACTGCTGGGTGCTGGGCCTCACTCGGGAGGCCATGGAGGAGCCGGGGCCATGACTAAGCTGAAGTTGGCAGGATGCAGGAACAATGAGACAGAGGAATCATCACGTGTAATACTGACTCACAGGGCAGGGGTTTTCAACAACATTGAGACTCACAGGAGTGGGGGAATGAGATGCTGGCGAGAAGAAAAGCAGCCAGACGCAGACACCAGCTAAACAAAAAGCAAAAGGGTGACAAAAAGGGGGGAATTTCAGGAAGAAAAATTCAAACCTCCTGTTCCTGAATTTGTGCCTCGGACTGAGAGCGGCCATCCAGTTGGTCTCTATGAGGCCACCACCACTCTGCTTCATGCCTATCCTAAAGGCCTGGGAAGGCAGCCTTCCCGGGTTCCCTTGAGGTCTGGTCTCATAGCTGAGATTCTGATGCTTTTATACATTCTCCGAACCATCACACCCTTATTCCTTAACACAAACAGTAGTGGGTCTCTATTACTTGCAATCAAAAGCATCTTACTATACAAATACGAACATAGTTGTAGAAGAAATTGCTTCTTAGAAGTTAGCACTTAGCATTATCAAGTTATTTCAAGAGGGAAATAAGATGATGTCAGGCAGTACCACCTGCTTATTAAGATAAATTACTAAATTATTTCCATTTTCTTTCAAATCATTTATTATTAACAAAATTGCCCCCACTTTATCTATACGATCAGCAAGTACTGCGTTCATCTTTCTTATCATTCCAGTTAAAGGGGTGCCTGGTGTCCAAAAAACAAACAAAAAAACACAAGCTTCTCATATGTAATCTGAGCCGTTCTCAAACTCTGTAAAAGGTGTGACAAGATCAGCCTCCCCTCCCTGACTCCCTTCAAAACTCACATGCAAATTGGACTGTCCTTCATCGAACTTAAACATTATATATTTCAATGTCTCTAAAATAAACTAACATTTGATGCATAAGAAATCATGTTATTTGCTACGAATTCTTCTAAAAAGTATATATACGATGTATTGTTTAAGTAAGTCTAAGAGATTCTAGTTTGGTTTTATGTGTATGTGTTTTAAATCAAAGGAGGCATCTTTTTGCTATTAGAAGCCAATAGATTTTTGATAAGATGGTCTTTAGGGTTGTGTTATATTTTGGGAATGAGCACTTCCTTTCCAGATTTGCGCTCCACCTCATTCCCTGGTGACTTCTAAACAACCTAGGGGTCACAGTGTCCTCTCTTTAATTAGTATCTCACTAGAGGGAGGGGAACATGTCCAGAGGAAAAGAATGCACGAAAACATTATAAACAAAAGTCTTCAAGGCAACTCAGTGATTTCGTCAAGGAATGAAGAAAGCCTAGCTCCTCCTCTGTTACCAAAGTAAAGCATGAAAGGGTGTTGATATCTACAAACTGAGGAGGCTGGAATTTTTATGTATGTTTGTTAATCCTAGCTTAATATGTTAGATTTTATCTCTATTTCAATTTGATGGCCTTGATTGAAATCTATACATTCACTGTTTGGACAGCAAAAGAGTGACCTGTAATGTAAACAATGGATTCAAGTAAAAATTTTTCCGTCCAAAGCATGCTTCTATGAGGGTTTAGCAATATCCAAGTTACAAGTTACAAATGTCATACAACATTTTCTTTTTTAAAATAAAAAAGTATTACAAACAATAAAAAAAAGAACATTACTTAAGAGACTAAAAGTCAGTAATATCCACCCAAAAGATAATTTTAAATAAATATCAAATAGCTAAAGCTGTACCTCTAATATTGGTCTATAATCAGCCAATCTTATAAGCCAAGAACAAAGATTCTATTTAAATTAGGCTCCACGAAACAAATGAATGAATGAATGAATGGAATGGACTAAAAATAAATTTTGCCTGAAACTCAAGAAAACAGTTTAAAACTTCCAAAAAGCCTATATGTATTTATATATGAATACGTATATATTTTTAGATCTTTATCAGTCTATATGAGTGTGTTTAGACAGATAGATAGAGATTCCATATAAATACCATTCTACAAGGGAATTATTTTTTCAGAATACCAAAGGGTAAAATTTTTTTTTAAAGACTGTATTTATTTGACACAGAGAGATCACAAGTAGGCAGAGAGGCAGGCACAGAGAACGGGGCAAGCAGGCTCCCTGGCGAGCAGGGAGCCCGATGCAGGGCTTGATCCCAGGACCGTGAGATCAGGACCTGAGCCAAAGACAGAGGCTTAACCCACTGAGCCACCCAGGTGCCCCCAAAGGGTAAAATTTTTGAAAATTATCATGGTGATGTATATGAATAGGCAATGCTTCCAGATTATTAAATTTTCAGTTAAAAACACTGACCCTGATTAATGGTTTCTATGGGGTACCATTTACAAGAAATCCCCTTAGCAGGGTGCCCGGGTCCAGTTTCATAATCACATAGTACACTCGCCCTACAGGATTATGTTCCAGGCAAGTTCGCATGTTAAGTTGAATTTCATTCTCTTCAGGAAGTGACTTTTACTCAAGATTGAATACAGCTGTTAGCACAGACCACTGTTCCAAAAACATTTCTATGAGAACTGGGAGAAAACACCATTTTAAGAATTGCAAATTCACTTTCATTATTCCAAATCCGTGCAACTAAATGGGAGGGGAATCTTTGGTCTCTGTTAGTTAAATCAGGTTTTCATAAATATTCAAAAGAAAACCTGCAGGGTGGTTGGAAGATGGCTAGAGAACTTTCCATGTACTTTATAGCCTGTATGTTTTAATAACCAGACGACCAGTTTGTTTACGACGAATTTAGGGCTTCATTTTTTTGTTTAAAAAATCAATGCTATCCCGGGCACTGAACTTTTTCTTAAGTTTCGCTCTCTAATACAACTTGGTTTTCTCTCTTTATATTCACAGAAGTGAAGCCTGGCAAATAAAGTGGGGCCTCAACAGAGGAAACGCTGCCAGCTAAAAACACCGGATGTAATCGAGACCACAAGAGACACTTACTGGGTTATAAATGTCGAACTAAAAAGAGGTATTGGAAAGAAACAAAGTCTAACTTTTCATTGGATAGTTTAATTGTTTTTTTAAATCTTACTAGTTCACAGTTTACTCCCAAACTAAACAAAATCTCTGGGAATTATTATGATAATCTTGGGTTCCACCTTTTGGAGTTTTAAAAGGCGGGAAAAAAATCTGTGGATTTTTTTTTTTTTTTTAGATTTTATCTTTAAGTAATCTCTACACCCAGTGTGGGGTCAAACCCACAACCCCGTGATCTACCCACCGAACCAGCCAGGCACCCCAAAATCTCTGGATTCTTACCTACCACTCTCCTATCTTTTGGGGAAGACAAGAGGGATGAGAGTCTCTGCCTGCCAGGCAGGACAGTGCGGGGCAAGTAACTTGGATCAGCCTCAGCAAATAGTTGAGAAAACAGCATTTTCTAAGATGTCTTTGCTGACGACATTACAGAAAATGTCCTTTTCAAATGAAATTGGAATGAGTCTGCCTGTAAATGGACAGATAACAGAGTAAGTTAATGAGTATTATTAACTCTCTTTGATGGTGGGTGGGGATAGGAAAACTTCATGTACAAAGTCCACAGTAGCTATTTTTCTATTCCCACCCTTTGACGTGCTTCCTTTTTGTAGAGTGATGGTGATAACTATGATGAATATTGTTTCCCAACCGGCTCTGAAAATCTACATGTAAACTTTTTTAAAGAGGAAACATACAGTTTGGGCACCCCTATTTTTTTTTTTTTAATTTGGCTATTAGTGCTTTCTAAGCTTCACATTTCAATAATTCTCTACTGTTCTCTTTCTAAAGATTTTTGCAATAAGTACACGTATCTGTTTAAAAAATATTTTTCAGGGGTGCTTGGGTGGCTTAGTGGGTTAAAGCCTCTGCCTTCGGCTCAGGTCATGATCCCAGGGTCCTGGGATTGAGCCCCACATCGGGCTCTCTGCTCAGCGGGGAGCCTGCTTCCTCCTCTCTCTCTGCCTGCCTCTCTGCCTACTTGTGATCTCTGTCAAAAAAAAAAAAAAATTATTAAAAAAAATAAGTAAATAGAAAATATTTTTCAGACAAAAATTAAAACCTCAATTTATTTTTTAATCATGGATCAGGTTAGTTTAGTTGTCAAAATATAATAATTTTTTTTTAAAGATTTTTTATTTATTTGAGAGAGATCACAGGTAGGCAGAAAGGCAGGCAGAGAGAGAGGAGGAAGCAGGCTCCCTGCCGAGCAGAGAGCCCGATGCGGGGCTCCATCCCAGGACCCTGGGATTATGACCTGAGCCGAAGGCAGAGGCTTTAACCCACTGAGCCACCCAGGCGGCCCAAAATATAATAATTTTTACTTAAGACTTTGATTGATGAGAATAGTTAACAGTTTTTACAACTTTAAAAGTTAAGAGGAAGTCTCCTTTCAATTTTTTTCAAAAAATATGATTAAAGTTTCTTAGGAAAGTGAACATTTCTCATCAGGGATGAAGGAATCCTATTATAACTCACTCAGGAGAAAGCATACCTCTCAGTAAGGACCAGTCATTTCTGAAACTGTGTTCCGTTATATAGGTCAGCCATCTTACTATTTCAAGCAAGCGCTTTGGGAAATAAAAAAAAAAAAAGAAAGAAAGAAAGAAAAAGAAATCTTTTGCCACTAGAGGGAGTTCAAAATTCCCTTTGCATCAATAAACATCTAGAGCGAATTTAACTTATAAAACAATAAAAAGTATGATTGTAGTACATTTCTTTTCTACTAAACAATCAGGAATTAGGGTTTTTAGGAGATATATTTTCCCCTTCAACTAGAATAACTACCATGGATATAGTGGATAAGAACTATGCACAGCACATTTATATTAAAAACAACTCTGAAACGTTCTTCTCCAGAAGTAGTATAGGTCAAGAGTTGCATTCTGACTGCTTATCCACTGAGTACGGAATCTTTTAATCTATGAAGTTTTCGTTAAGAATGACTATGATGAATGTTCCAAAGATGGCTGCCATAATCCCTCCGTTCTGCATATGCTTTCCCAATCTGAATTTGCCCTTCTCAGTCAAGACTGGAGCCCATTTTTAATCCCCGTGAATGTGGGATGGCCCTGTGACCAAGCCGGAAGAATTCAAAAGTATTGCTGAGTGCCTGACATGTCTAGGCCTTAAGAGGCCTTGAGCCAACTGCCACGTGAAGAAGTCTGGGCTGGTCTGCCATCCAGGCAGTGCGCTTCCATGGCAAGAGAGGCCCTGCAGAAAGAGAAGCCAGAGAGAGGAGAATGGAGGCACTCCGGTTAAGAGCCAGACGACTGTAATATATAGGACTGTGGCCATCTTGGACATTCCATTTGCAGCCAGGCTCTCAAGTACATGCAGCTGCAGGAGTGGCCAAAACAGGAGCAGAAGAGGCACCCCGCTGATCCCAGCTGACCCAGGGAATTGTGCAAAATAATTAATCATCATTTTAAATTTGAGATGGTTTGCTTCTCAGTAATGGAGGACTGAAACAGTAACACGAATGAATATATTTGTATGGTGCTCTATTGTTTTGTGGGGTATTTTTAAGATTTTATTTATTTGAGAGAGAGAAAGCACGAGCGAGAGAGCACAAACAGGGAGAGCAGCAGAGGTAGACAGAGAAGCAGACTCCCCACAGAGCCTGACCTGGGGCTCAATCCCAGGTCCCTGAGATCATGACCTGAGCTGAAGGCAGACACTTAACTGACTGAGCCACTCAGGCCCTCTGGTCCTCTATAGTTTTTAAAAGCCCTTTCAAATCCATGGTCTTCTATGAGCCCTACCAGGGCCCCGGTTTCCCAGTAGGAGACTGGGTCAGAAATTAAATACCGTGTCCAAGAGCTGAGAGGGCTTGAAAGCAAATGTAGTTTACATTTTTAAAAGAATGATGTTTTCCTGAACTCACTGTGTGTCAATTATACTTCAATAAAATTAAAAAATTTTTTGAACTAAATTAAATATGAGAAGCCATGAGGCACACCCAAGTGAAGGAGAAAGTAAAAAGATCTTTCTCATAAGAGAATACCACACGTCTAGTTTTCTGTTTTATATCTAAGATAATGATAATCGAACAATCAAGCACTGCCTTAAAACTATTCTTTCCAGCACTTCTTTTTAGTAAGAACTGACTATCCTAAACAATGTATGTAGTTCTACTAGTCCTAAAGATTCAAAACACAGAAATAACCTTTCTGGACCAGTGTCACTTCATGCATACTTCTTCTTTGGTTCCATGTTTAAGAAATGTTAATCATTTAAAAGTGCTATGCACAAAGCACTGGCATCTCCAAGCAGTATTTATTACACACTGGATTTTTAAATTTGAAAAGACCCTTTAAGAATTCTTGTCTTCCTTGTTCTCATTGCATTTACAAATTTTACAGCTCTCTTCTCTGCTTGAGTTCCAGTTCAACAAAATAATCACTGGACACCAAACCCACGTTTTGCATTTTGGTCCCCCCACCCCTTCCTTTCTCTCCTCCAGACTTACCAGGAAGACTGCTTATATGATTGTTATGGCCACACAGCTCCAGCTAGAGAAAAATGCTAGAATTTGCCCTTTGATGGCTAAGTGTTGGGGGGGAGAGGACCGTGTGTGGCAAGGGGAAGGAATGGTTTTGGAATTCGAGAAAGGCCTAGTTCATCTAGGCAAAAATCCAAGAATAAACTGATGATTGCTAGAAATCAGGTTTGTTTTTTATCCCCCCCCCCCAGAATAAACTGAGTGGCCCATATCTAAGACAGAATAAAATTCAAATTTTGAAAGCCTTGGATCCACTGGTAGTCCTTCAACCTACTAGTCAGTTTCATTTCCAAAGAGGCATCTCCTTCATCTTCCCGTAAAGAGGTCCCAAGTACCTGTGTAAGTCACACCCCTTTGTCTTTTTCCCCAACAGTCAGTGCAAAGGTGAACAGAGAGTGTAACATTCTGTAACAATGTAAGTTACAGAAGCTGGAAGCTGGATGCTGTTGGGATTTAACTGAATAAATGTGGATTAAGCATCTTCTACTTTATACCTTTTCAGTGGCAATTTCTTGGTCTTACACTCAAGAATCAAATCCTTCACACAGTCCCCAAATCCCTGCGGGATCTGATGCCTATCTACTCTTGCAGCACCATCTCGTATCATTCTCTCCCTCACCCACTTAGCTCCAGGTACTCTGGTTTCTCAGCTCTTCGTAACTGTAAGCCAATCTACCCAGCTACATACTTCACTCATGCTCTTCCTCTCCTACTGATCCTTCACATCTCAGTTTACAACCACTCCCACTGGAAAATCTTCCCCCTTATACCCCAGAAGAGGAAAGGCCCTCCTGTTACATAATTTGACACAGAGCACAGTGTGCATCTCCTTTCAAGTTGCAATTTAAATTCTTTTTTTTTTTTAAGGCTCCCCGCTAAGCAGAGAGCCCAATGCGGGGCTCGATCCCAGGACCCTGAGATCGAGACCTGAGCCAAGACAGAGGCTTTAACCCACTGAGCCACCCAGGCACCCTGTAATTTAAATTCTTATTTAACATCCATCCTCTGATGAACGCTCCTTGAGAGAAGGAGTCATATCTGTTTTCTTCATTGCTCTTTTCACCAGTGTCATGTACAAATGCAGAGGAGGTATGCAACCCTATTTATTAAATATGAATCTATTATATTTAAGGAACTAAAAAATATACATGTCTACATATAAACTCATATATTATATGATTATATCACAGGTGTTTCTAAAGGTACAAAGAAGAACCTGATGGTTTCCAGAAGACAGAGACATGCACAGATGGCCAAGTACCCCAAAGAAGAGCCTGATCAGTGACATGATAGGGATCTAAAGGACAGACAGCGGGAGAGCTGGGGAAACAGAGACTGACTTCCAATGGTGACGACGGAAAGCTGAGGCAAAGGTTTGGAAAGGACCTGCGAGAATGGTAAGATTCGCACACATTTTTCTGGCCCACTAGAAACAGTAAAATTCACAAGCCTGTATCCTCTCTACAAACACTTTTCTGTTTTTCACTTTTCCTTACCACCTGGTGTCTCAAATGCCTTCTAAACTCCAGGAAACAAATAAAATGGTGGTTTCATAGAACACTGCCATGATTAACTCGAAGAAATGTCACCTTAATGGTATGCTATCAGACCTACATGTAGAGACTGATTTAACCCCTGGCAACAATGACGCTGGGGCATCTATGGAGGAATTCAGGTTAGGATCTGCAAACCAGTCCTGACCAAGAAAAGTCCTTAGCTAAATCCGGATATCAGGGAGGTAAAGTGTTCCATGTGTGGAGACAGCAGGTAGCCTAATGGCAGTGTGTTGAAGAAAGAGCCCAAGCTCTGGGAGAAGCTAGGCCTGCCTGCAACTCTGCAGCGAAATCTTTGTGACTCCTGGATGCGTCATTACAGTTATTGGGAAACACTGATGACTGGCACTGCATTTAATGGTTTGGAATTCTGGACAGATACGCTAAGCAGCCTGCCCAACTCCCTAGAAAAAAGAAGATTTCAACCTGGGACATCACCCTCATTGCTCAACCCTCAAGCAATTCACATCATGTAGGAAATCTAATGAGGGAAGCTATGAGCTATTCTTCCCTTCTGAGATTGGAGGCTCCTGGCTAACTGGTTGGATCTCCCGGGTGACTACCTATTCTCACTGGTTTTGATTTAAGAAGAAAACAAACAAACAAACAACAAAAGGAAAATATGCTTTCAACAACTCTGTTCATGGAATTCAAGTTCTCAGCAGCAAAACTTCATTTTTAGTTTTACAACTAAAATTTGGTCCATGTAACAAATATTAAGTGATAGTGAGGCATAATCCGTTTCCTGGTTTTACATAAATTATGTCAATGTTACATAAAAAGCAGGCTTCCGGTATGGAAGACCTGTTTGGCAAACCAGACTACTTCACAAATTTTTCTGGTTCAGAATCTGAAGAAATGTGGCTTGGCTTTGAAGACTGTTCTTTTTTACACCACATCTCTGCAGTGCTATCTTAAAGCCTTTTTAGCAACTATTCATCATAACTGAATTTTAATTCCCAGTGTATTTCAATATCAATCTCTCAACATGAAGCACTGTAATTTAAAAGCAGTTTGGAATATCCAGGAGCATGTCTGTGCAACTGAACCGTGTTTGTTCTACACAGAATTGTGCAATCCTTGTTTAATTTGCATTAGGTGATAAGGACTCAGCTCCTAATCATTTTAATCTCACATTTTTTATGACCCCTCTGTTTAAGTCAATATTTTAATTGGCATATACCAAGATCCGAACGTATCTTGGGTTAGAAATTTTGTTTAAACGGAGAAAAGGGCACGTACTACGTCGAATGTCTTAGATAGGAGCAGAGTGGCCCAATTTTCACCTAGTAAAGAAGTTTGCAAGGAAAGTGAAACTTTTAGAAGTAATGAAACAATATTCAAAAAGAAAAATGCTGTCACTAGCTCATGAGAAGTGTTTGGCTAAAACATGATTCTAGTTCACTTAAAAACCATATATAGCCTGGGGCGCCTGGGTGGCTCAGTAGGTTAAAGCCTCTGCCTTCGGCTCAGGTCATGATCCCAGGACCCTGGGATCGAGCCCCACATCGGGCTCTCTGCTCAGCAGGGAGCCTGCTTCCTCCTCTCTCTCTCTCTGCCTGCCTCTCTGCCTACTTGTGATCTCTGTCTGTCAAATAAATAAAAATCTTTAAAAACAAACAAACAAACAAACATATATAGCCACCTTTACAACTACTGCTTCAGGCAATAGATATAAATTAAGTTCAAAGGTGCTTCAAAAAACCTTACTCTAGTCAATCTTTTAGTCCATCCAGTTATTAATCATTTCATCAACACTACTGAAAACGAGACATATTGGACATGAGTTTGATCTCTTTTCCCCTACTGCTTACCCAAAACAAACAAAAGTGAAAGGGCCTTTGAAGGAGATACCAGGAGAAAAAAACCAGCAACATATGAGTTAGACAAATCTCAAATAGTGTTATCCATTAGAATTTTCCATGATAAAAACATTCTACCTGTTCACTGACCAATATGGTGGCCACCAGCCACGTGTGGCTGTTTAGCACCTGGGATACGGCTACAGTGAACTGAGAAACTGAATTTTGTATTTTAATTAAATTTAAAATGTTACACATAGCTAGGGGTGTCCATATTAGACAGCACAGGCTATAATTTACTAAATCCCTGAAAAATGAAGAAGCAAATTCATCAGATAAATGTGGCAATTACTTATGGCCAGCCGGAGTCTAGAATTATTTTTATCTGATGATTAACTGATGACCTCTCAAAATCTTTATTAATTCAGTCATGAAAAGGATCTTTGACCACAAGTAAGTAAAAGTATTGTCAAGGAAGGCCAGAAATGATAGAATCAAGGCAGAAAGGACAAGTTCAATCCCAAGTCCTGTGGTTACTGAGCTGCCATGTCACCCACCTTTTCCAGGGAATTAGGTATTTAAAGGGGTCTGGTATTTTGGCCAGGGCAGTTCAGCCTGACTGAAACTTTCGACATAACCAGCAGAACCAAACAGAACTGGAAACAAAAATTCTTACTAATTCTTTCTGGAAATGATTAGGGTTATTTTAAGCTATCCCTATGCCTAAACTAGATATGATACTAGAAATATTCTAAGGAGACATGAGACCCTTGGGGGGAATACATATATATATGAGTTCTTCCTCACTTTTTTTGGAATCTCAACTCTACTTTTATTTTCATATCTTATATACAGCCCTGAAATGCTTTCATCCATCTAAATTTCACAAACGTTCTCTGAGGTAGGTAGGCGGAGTACACAGTATTCTCCAAATGGCCATCACCAATTCCTTCCCCTCCTGAAGTCACCTGCCACTCCACCCGTCAACTGGTAGAATCTATCTCGTTTCATCTTGAATCTGGGCTGGCATGCAATAAAATATGGTGTAACTGATGCTATACCTGGCAGCTTCCATTTTTCTTCTTGGAAGCCAGCCACCATTAAGAAGTCCAACTACCGGGGCGCCTGGGTGATTCAGTTGGTTAAGAGTCCGACTCTTGATTTCAGCTCAAGTCATGATCTCAGGATCCTGAGATTCAGCCCTGTGTTGGGCTCTGTAGAGCGTGGAGTCTGCTTAAGATTCTCTTTCCCTCTCCCTCTGCCCCATGCTGTGCACATGCATGTGCTCTCTCTCTAAAAAGAAAAAAAAAAAATTTAAGTCCGACTATCTTGAGACTACTGTCCTGTGAGAAAAGGCCAAGCTACCAAGATGGAGAGAGAAAGGATAAGTGCAAAGCAAGAGACACTAGCTATTCCAAGTGAAACGTCCACAACTTTCCAGCTCATCCAAGCCACCAGCTGAATGCCACTGAGTGAGTGAACCCAGCTGAATATGGCCCAGTGCCCAACACTAGGTGATGACATGTAGAATGGCCAACCCTGAGCCTGTCCAAATTCCTGTGCTGCAGAATCATGAGAAAGAATAAATTCTTGTTTGAAGCTCTAAAGTTTTGGGTTGATTTGTTATCTACTCCACACTTGAGTACCAAACTCGTACTTCTACTTTTAATTCCAAATAAAAGAAATAACTTCGAAATTGTCCTCATCTGCCTTCACCCGTGCTTCAGTATGGCTTACCTATGAGGGTGTTACTGCCGCCACTAAGTAAAAAGAAAGTAACATTAAAAAGGAGCCAAAAGAGTAATAATGGGTTCTTGGACAACTGTAGCATACATGTTTACACTGT
The DNA here is from genome assembly GCF_002288905.1 of Enhydra lutris kenyoni. Classification (NCBI taxonomy): domain Eukaryota; kingdom Metazoa; phylum Chordata; class Mammalia; order Carnivora; family Mustelidae; genus Enhydra; species Enhydra lutris. The sequence continues at coordinate 57,925,105 of NW_019154085.1, forward strand.
TAGGAAAGAAAGTATTTAGAAAAGGATTCCTCAGCTAAGACCTTTAAACTGAAATGTGAAGGGTGAAGAACCAAAAAAGATTAACCGAAATCAAGCAGCCAGGCTGTCTGTCTCTGGAGTACATCCTAGAGTCTCACCCCTCTCCCCACCCTATTTCTTGTCTTTTCATTTTTACCATGAATATTTAATTCAATGATGGGATTGGAACTTTTAAATCATTAAAAGATGTAAGTAGATAAGTGCTAAGTTTGCACATTAATCTTATTTGCCTGTTGGACGAGAAGACTACGTTTCCCTACAATGAAATGGTGCTGGGAAAATACTTTTAATAGACAAAATAAGTATGGATGGTATGAAAAAAAAATAGCCGAAGAAGTCTAAAATGCTAAAAGGAATACTTGCCAAGGTAAAACCTAATTGAGAGTCCCCAGTTCACTTAGACTGAACCCTGAAAGGATGTTAAAGGGGGGAAACTTGCATAAAAATAGAATAATAAATTGGCATCTACTATCCTGAAGGCCATCATCCCAGATTTTTAGGATTATTCTTTACAACAATGATTTAACTTCACCACAGCCACCTCCTTAGTTTTTTGTCTAAGTTTGTGGATCCCACCTAAGCTCTTCTAAAGGCATTCTGGAAAGGAAGCTATAGACTGACCTCATGTCTTTTGCAGCCTCTCCAAGTTTAGGACAATTAGCAAGAATGGTATGTAATCCATAATAAAGTGATATATAATCCAGAAAGCAAAGTCTACCTAATGCCTCCCTCAATTTGAAAAATTGCCAGTTCTGTCAGAAAATGCCAACACTCCAACCCAGTATTCACTGCACAGAATCTTTATCTTTCCATCAGTATGTGCCACAGTAACAGATTTTGAAATACGACAATTTTGTGGCTGACAAATGAATCTTGCAATGTATATAACCATATGAACAAAGGCATCCCATGAACATGACGCTTCCTCTCGGTCAAACTCCCAAGAGTTTTGTGGACAGGGTCTCACGACATTTTTGCATCTTATGATATATAACATAGGAAATGTTCAAATTGTGAGGGCGACAGGTACAAAGAAGCAGTCCATATCATACGCAATACACACTGCTGTCATTCAGGGGAAAAATGAGAGGCACTGATTATTAATGGATGCAAGTCATACTTCATGGTTTTTCTAAAACCCAGTTCCAAACCAAAACCAAGTTCCAAACCAAGCGCTATTAGATTCCCCATTTAAGGGATTAAGGACATACAAGCAAATTTCTCTGACAGAGTTTCAAGAGCCTGACTCCAAAAATTCAGGGGAATCACCCTATTCATACCACTTTCCCTGCTGTGATTGGCTGAGATTTTTGACAGGACCTGGATAAGAAGTAAGAAATGCCTTAGGGTCCTGCTGTTCCTACCACTGCAGGAAGGGAATAAGCTACTTTGATGTTGATGCCCTCTCTGACTTCCTATCAAGTCCTTTTGCTTCTCAGCAGCACTGAAAGCATTCAGAAATCAAGATACATTGAGATCATTATAAGGAACTCCGTAGGGGAATTAAGTTGTATAAAGTCCATTGTTTATGTAGATGAAAGGCAATCTTTGGAGGATCAATGCTTTCTGGTAACTGGGAACATAAAGGAATTCTCCTTCTCCATCAGAAAGACTGATCACATGGATCTAGCCTCAAATCTGAGGCAGAACCCAACATCTCTGACCTTAGGAAACTGGGTCCAAAGTATAATTCTGATACCAAAAGCCAACCCAGCATCCCTGACTTCTGGATGCTTCTACGTCAGCTCTGAGGCTGAACCCAACATCTCTGACCTTAAGAAACTGGGTCCAAAGTATAATTCTGATACCAAAAACCAATCCAGCATCCCTGATTTCTGGATGCTTCTACCTCAGCTCCACCTTCAACATACACTGACTAATTGGTCTGTCGGTAAGTCAACTCTCAAGCCAAGGAACACCAGAGGTATCTTCAGAAGGATCTCCATACACCACATGCTACCCTGGGTGAAGCATGAGAGTCGCCATCTTTACTGCTAGCAAAGCCCACTCCTGCTCCCCACCATCCCCCACCAAAATCTGTTTGCTCTAAAATAGCTTATTCAGTGATGTCCCTAGATCTGCTAGTATAACAGCAGTGCTTTCCATTTGCATTTCCTTAGTAGGTTGTTGGCTCCAGGTCCTCCTCTCTAAGATTCTTCTGAAGGGTTCTCATAGCGTAGACATACATATGCACATTGGAGGCAGCCAATTTCTTCTTTTTCCAAGAAATCACACATAAAACAATTTCTCACATTCTCTAGGCTCCCATCTTGGATTATTCATCAGTCTGCAATCATTTTGGTAGAAGAAGACAGATTCTTCTTATTTTTTTAATTGAGATATAATTAACATAGAATAAAATACACAGATCTTAAATGTTTAGTCCATGAATACTGACAGCTGCATGCAGTTGTGTAACCACTACTCAAAAAAAGACAGAGATCATTTCTGTCCCTAAGAGAGTTACATCATGCTCCTTTCCCGCCAATCTCCCTCTCCAACCACTATATGACATCACTATATAGTTTTGCCTGTGTTTGGAATTCATGAAAAATGAAATAATAGAAGAAGGCCGCCCTTTTTTTGCAATAGGCTTCTTTCACTCCGCATATATCTGAGATTCATCGATGTTACTTGAATTTGTAGTTTATACTTTTTTACTGCTGAGTGTTACTCCATTATAAAGAAATTTGCTTATTCATTCTTCTGTTAATGGACATTTGGATTATTTCCAATTTGGGGCTTTATGAATAAGACTACTATAGACATTTTTATGCAAGCCTTTTTTGTGGGCCTGTATTTTTATTCCTCATCTGAAGAGTCAAACTGCTGGGTCATACGGTAGATATATGTTTATCTTGACAAGAAATTGTGGAATAGTTCTCCAATGTGATTAGACCATTTTATACTCCCAGAAATGACTGAGAATTCCAGGTGCTCCACATCCTGCCCGATATTCAGAGTTGGCAGTCTTCTTTATTTTAGCTATTCTAGGGGATGTGAAATGACATCTCATTGTGCTATAATTCACATTTTCCTGATGTCCAATGATGTTGAGCACCTTTTATGAGCTTAATGGCCATTCACAAGTCTTCTTTTGTGCAGTATCTGCTCAAGTCTTTAGTTGGGTTGTCTTTTTCTTATACATTTGTAATTCTTATGTATTCTGGATTCAAGTCCTTAGTCATGTGAATACGTGCTGTGAATACTGTCCCAGTTGGTAGCTGTCCATTCACTTTCTTAAAGATAGATATTTGGGTGTTCAATACAGATGATGTCCAATATAACAGATTTTTTTTAGTTTATGATTTGTCTTATTGTGTGGTGTCCAAAAAATCTTTGCCTACTATGATTACAAAGACAACCTCTTTTGTCTTCTTGAAGACTTAATGGTTCTGAGTCTATACTTGGGTCTATGATTCCATTAAAACCAATTTTTATTTTTTTTTAATTTTTAAAAAAGATTTTAATTATTTATTTAGCAAGCGAGCAAGCAGGGGAAAGGAAGAAGAGAGGGAAAGAGAGAATCTAAAGCAGACTCCACACGGAGTATGGAGCCTGACACAGGGCTCAATTTTACAACCTTGTGATCATGACCTGAGCCAAAATTAAAAGTCAGACACTAAACCAAATGAGCCACTCAAGTGTCCCGAAACCAATTTTTTAGTATGAAGATAGGTGTCAATGTTCATTTTCTTTCCAGAATAAAAATATTATACTATTATGTATATATGTATGTATGTATACATGTATATATTTATTTGCTTACATTATTCAATACTATTTCTCAATAAATAGTTGTATCCTAGTACATTTAAATATAATTTATGTACATTTTAGTTTACATGCAAGTTGTGCATGCCCATATCATGCTGATTTTATTTTCTATTGCATTCAATATTCTAGTAGAACTGGCTATCCCAACACTATAAGTATTATAGGGATAAATCACTTAAATTGTATATCCCACAGCAGTTAGACACTGTACTATATAAATATTTCATTTTTTTTTTCTAACAGAAGTTCAGAAATAATAATGACTCTTAGGTTTCTAATTTTAGTGAAAGTCTTATAATCCCATCAGAGGTACAACTATTTAAAATGAAATGTTTATAAGATATCCATGATTTGTCATGTACTTAAAATGGGATAGGGAAGTAAGCAATGGGCCCAACTCCTACAACATGAATTCAGAAGGCAAGAAAAAACTGTTGGCTATGAAGAGGGCTAAGAGAATTCATAAGCATTTTCTAGCTTGCTTTCCTCTCTTCTTCCTGCCCTTACCCCCACCCTTTCTAACCCTGTCTGCCAAAGAGAAACAACCTTGATTGATGTTTATAGAAAGTTCAGCTCCTCCTTTAGACTTAGAAAGAGCCACAAAGGAATGGAGACCATGTGATAATATGTGCTACAAATCTTGAAAAAATAATTATTTGAGAATCTGTTAAAGTGTACTTTCTCCACCTTTTTAATTCAATTCAAATTCCAGTCGGTGTTCAATTGAACATAGGAAATAGAATATTGGCCAATGAGTTGGGCAACTGTACCTTATCTGCAGAGCTACTGGTAAGTTGTCCACTGTTTTCTACTTAACTTTCCAACTCTAAGTAAATAAGTATATCTTTGACCCCAAACTCCCTATAAGTAGAACTGAAAGACTACTAAGTTTCTAAAATGGACGAAGTACCTTGATTTCCACAGCAATAAGTTATACAACAATGTGTTTTATTTTTAATTGTACAAGAAGGAAAGTGTGTGGGTGTGTGTGTGCGTGTGCATGCGCAAATGTGTCAGGGCTAAGTAAAATAATGGGACATGCAGAGAATTCCTTTTTCTGTTGCTAGAAAAGTTACTGCCCTTGCTTTTTGGTAGAATGCACACAATATCATCCTGAAAACTTTAAGTAATAAACAGTAAAAGGTCCTAAGTCTTTTGGGAGAGCAGACATTCTGTAATGCTGGACAGAATGGGGAGGAGTAGGGAAGCCAGATCAACACTGATGGGAAAAACTTCATTATAAGAACTTTGTAAGTAAAAAACATTCTATTCTCCTATATTCAAGCATCTCTCAAGATTCAGGGAGAATATTTTAAAGGCATGCTGTGTGTTCCCAACACCAGTAATCACTGATATCCATAAAGATGAAGTACTTGAGTATCACATATATAGTCACAAAACTCTTAGCTAAAGGTACAAACATCTAATCCAGTATTCACTAATAGCTAACATTTATTGAACACTTACTAAACGCCATACACTAAGTTCTTTGCATGTCTTAACTCATTTATTCTACATGCTGAAGCCATGAAATAATTACTATCTTCATTCCAATTTTATATAAAACCAAGAAACAGAGAGGCTAAGTAACTTTCCCCAGGTCACATTCAAACTCAAGCAGTCTGACTCCAGAACCCACACATATGTGCTGTGGACTGTATTGTATCTCCCCAAAATGCATTATGTTGAGGTCCCAACTTCCAAGGGAGCCACATTTGGAGACAGGGCTTTTGGGAGGAAATTAAAGTTAAATGAGGTTATAGGGTGGGATCCTAATCTAGTTGGGCTGGTACATTTTCTCTAAGCGCATGCACCAAGGAGAGACCACGTGAGCAGTCATCTGCGAGCCAGGAAAAAAGCTCTCTTTAGAACTTGACCATGCTGGCACACTGACCTCATACTAACAGCCTCCAAAAACTGTGAGAAAATAAATTTTTCAGTTTTTAAGCCACCCCGTTTATGGTATTTTGTTATGGCAACCTGGGCAGACTAAGAGACTATGGAAATCGCTCTCCCCAGACACTTCCAAATAAGGAGAGAATCAAAGAGAACAAAAGATCTAATTTTTGCTTCACCTATAATTTCTTTGCATACTAGGAAACTTGCCCCTCTTTCCTAGGGTACTAAAAGCATCTAAGAACCTGAAATCTTATTGGATTTTACCACTATAAATATTCATAGATTTTTAAATTATATGCATCAATACACACAGGTTAGGACATGTTTACTGTATTGATCTTTGTAAAAGAAACATAAAAGCTTCTGATCAATATAAATGTAAAAGTTTTTGGTCAGATTTTTAGCATAACTAGATTTTCAGGCTATGACTCTGGGAATAAAATGGAATAAGAATGAAGACCTTAAATGGCTGCTGTTATAGTGCTCCTGATTTATTAAAAATAATCACAGAGCATTACTGGTAATGTTAAATCTCCAGCATTCCAATCCAGTGCAGGGAATTATCAGTGTCTAAAAGGTCTTTGTCAACTTGAACATCTATAAACATTTAAGTGGTATTGAGCAGATTCCATAATCTAATCTGCTTTTAACGGTGGCAATCAATGCAATTATTAAGACCCTATTTAAATAATTCATGTTGTAAGAGAAAGCCTTCAGAGCAGCCATAATGTGTTTGCATCTTAATGGTATTTTAAATAAAGTTGTTTCTTGCTATACTGCACATTGGTAAGCAAGACCAATCAATCCCCATCCATCAGTTTGGAGGCAGCGATGAGAGAAATTCTGATGGTTTAGAGAATAGTTGGCTGTCTGGTCTTGATAAATAAGGGAGTCAAAAGAAAGTTCCTTCCCCCAATATCCCAGAGGAAGATGGTATCTGCCTTTTCATTCACCCTACCGCCTTCTTGTTGGAGTTTGACACTGCTGGAGATACCATTCAGGAATATTATTGCAAGGTCATTTAGCCATTAACCAGACTAAATGCGTATTCATCAGCCCCAGCAAAAAGTATGCAGGAAGTGCCAAATGGTTAGCTCTGGGTAAAGACATTTTTGTGCATGAACAGTTTTCTCTCCAGAAGTTTTTTAACCTTATATGCTTCCTTGACTTTGAAATTAGGATGAATGTACGTAAAGTTAGCCTTCATAAAAGTTTAAATTTCAGATAATTATCAAAGAATATGAGACTATTTTTAGCAAAAACAACAAAAGTTTTCTGATCCTAGCCTCATCCAATACCTGCATGACTTCCATCACAGTATCTCCAAGTTGTGGTGCCAGTCTGTTTCAACGCTTCGTGTCCTTAAAATTCATCTTCATCTGCTCTAGGACTGAACAACTGCTATTTAAGCAATTATGACAGAAAGTTCCTCCTTACACTGAACCCAAATCTGTCTCACTACCCTTCTACTTACTGTTTAACTCGCCCTTTGGGACCATTCAGTCAAGTATATTCTTCTTCCACCTGTTACCCACACTTGAAGATATTGACTATAGTCTTTTCAAGTTTCCTCTTCTTCAAGTGGAACATTGCCAACTCCTTCACTTTTCTCATGTTCCATCAATGTCCATGTCCATGTTAGCACAATGGAGGGTTCTATGATCACAAACTTTTGAAGGCCATGTATGTGGGAAACCCCACTAAAAGCACGGCCATTACTAAAAATTACCTCAATTATGAGGAACTGTTTCTAGTATTAAACCATTTGCCAAATCTGGGATAGCTCCTATTCTTTACTGTTTGAATATTACCCATTACACACTCTATCCCTCACACAGCTTTCCTCTCACATTTAGGTGGTTTTCCCTTAGTGTGGCCCACAAAGCTTTCCGTGATCTGCCCTTGACTTTACCCTCCAGCCCTATCACTTTAAATCTGCCCTCCACTCCCACTACACCTGACCACACCGAACTTCTACTGTTTCCTGAAAGTGGAAGGCTTTCTCCTTCCCCTATGTTGTTAGCCACCTGGAACAGTCTTCCCCCGCCTTCCTCACATAACTAATGCTTACTAGAGGCAGATATCCTTAGAGTGGACAGAGTACATTAATCAGTACACTTAACTGCTATAAAAAAAAAATAGGCTCAAATCTAAGGACTTAACATAATAAAAGTTTATTTCTCATTCATTTTATAATTCAATATTGTTTGGAGGGTCAGTGTTTATAGGTGGGTGAGTGAACTGCACACAATCTTTCAGGAAGCCTAGCTGCTCCTTCTATCTGATAATGCTGCCATCTTCTATATCTGGCCTCCAAGGTCCTCTTAGAAAGGGAAGAAAGAGAGCGAAGGATTTTATGTCCGGTCCAAAATGTGGTGTGCATCACTTCTGCCCACATTCCACTCACCACAGCCCATTCACAGGGCTCCACCCGAACTGCAAAGAAGCCGGGAAACGTAGCTGCCTGAGGAAACTGGAACAGGGCTGCTAACTAAATCCACAGCCCTGTCTCTGGATGATTCTACTACATTGTTCACGAAAATCTCTGGTTACTGATCTCATTGCACTTACTGCTCTGGCTGGGGAAATTATATACATTGACTTGATTTTTTCCCCCAACTGAACTGTGAGCTTCTTGAAGACATCGATGAGCTTTCACCTTTATACTGTCTGAATGTGGCAAAGGACATCTCTGCCACAAATGGCAGCTTATACCTATGAGTGAATGGATTAATGAAGGAGTCTTGCCCCCTCTTTCTAATATTCCTAACCAACTTGCTGAAATTCTGAAGACCTAAAAATCATGGCAGACCGGAACATGGCTTCTCTGAGCACTGGGGTTCAAGAGAGGCTACAGTGGCTCTTGTAGTAGATTGGCTGATGCCCTTGATGACCACAGAGAAGATTAAGTCATCTCCTTTTCCCCTAGACTATGGGCTCTCCAAAAGCCCAGGATAGGTCTTACTCATCTACAAATTCTTGGCACTCTGTACTTTAGGAAGTGTTGACTGAATGAATGCAAAATATTGTAATAAATAGGGGTAAATCAGATCATAGGCTCTACTAACTTTAATCTCATGCCAAAGGTAACAAAATTACCAGGACCAGCCATGAAATGATAAAAGAGTTAGTTTTACTATGGCTTGCAACAATTGTCTTTATATCCTTTTATAATACTGTCTATTCTCATATTCTTTTTATAATATCAGCTTGAATATATTTTAAGGCTAAGAAATTTTTGAAAAAGTTGTATTAATTTTTTAAGTAAAGTGAAATGGTGAAAATCACTTAACCACTTGAACCTAACAACCCTGACCCCCAGGCTTTGTAAGAGTGGTGGTTTCTTCTGCAGATGTATAAAGAACGCCTTCTTCCTTTGGATTTATTCATTACAAACTGAGATATCATCATTAGGAAACTGCAAAAGCAGGAAAGGCTGTCTTCCTTTTCCAGTCTATAAATAAACAGGAAGACAAAGATAAAGACTGAAGCAGCTCCCAAGCCAGGATTTTGAAACTCATGCTGACCTGCCTTAACTGTCTTACTTACCGTGACCAGTTTTCAAGGGAAAAACAATAAAAAAACAAACAATTAATATCTAAACTAGGAAGAAAATTCACAGCATGTTTCTTTTCTTGACATGTAATACTAACTTTAAAAGAAATAGTGAGGATCCTTAAATGTATTCATTTATGTCAAAATTAATGTAAATGCTTGCTCTCTGGATGTTGGTTGTTGTGCTGAAGATACCGGAGATTTATCTGGTGAAACGAGCATTCATTTTCCAATGCCTTTGTAGCTCTTATCTCTCAATAAATAAAATAAATAAGCAACAGGTCCAAAACTAATCCAAAAATATACAGTAGTCCCCTTTTACCCCCAGGGAATGTGTTCCAAGACCCCCAGTGGAAGCCTGAAACTGCAGATAGTACCAGATCAAATATGTTTTTTCATAGACACCTGTGAAAAAGTTTAACTTATAAATCAGACTCAGTAAGAGAAAAGCAATAACTAATCATAAAATAGATCGATTATAACAATATACTATAATAAAAGTTATGTGAATATAGTCTCTCTCTCAAGATATCTTATTGCACTGTACTCACTTTTCTTGTGATGAAGTGAGATGATAAGAATGCCTATGTGATAAGAAGTGCAGTGAATGTCATAGGCATTGTGACATAGTGTTTGGCTACTAATGACCTTCTGAAATGCTACTAATGACCTTCTGACAATATGTCAGGGGGAGGAGCATCAGATTCCAGAGCATGGTGGATCGTGGGTAACTGACAGTGCAGAAAGTGAAGCCGTAGATAAAGGGGGGACTCCCGTATTTACTTTAAAATGTACAATGCAACCCACATTTAAGCTAAAATGTAAAAATTAAGAATTTATTTTTGTGTGCTAAAGAAATCCATTTATTGGTAATTTTCAAATTTACTTAAATCCGATCCATTAGACAAAATATGAAAAGCAAACTTTTAATGCAGCATTACCTTAAAAAATCATCTACGATCTCTCATTTTTTTCTTTCAACTTACAAAGCCTTAAAAGTTCAATGAAAATCAGATGGATAAAACCCAAATAAAAGCAAACTTGAACCCTTAAAATAAGCTGCTCAGAGAATTTGAACATTAACCTTGGCAGGCCTGGAGTCCCTGCTATCTAGACTTGCGTGAGGATATGACTAGTTCGAGGCCTGGAAAATCAAATCAATTATGAAATGGCACCACAGAATACAGGGAAGTGAAAGGAGTTGGAAAAGAATGTACACAGTTTGATCTAGAGGCATTTAAGCCCCCAGAAAATCCCAAAGCCCTCATTACCTCAAGGCCCCAGGGTTATCACGGAGCTCAGCCAACAAGCATCCTCTTCCAAGGTGGGTGCTTTTACCAGGTTGGTGCATTACAGGCTTAGACTAATCTTATCCCAAGAGCAGCAGTCTTTAGTGTCAATCAGTTGGCTAACTGAACACCCTATTGTGTGCCGTGTGAGCACAAAGCTAACCATTGGAGGGTATGGCCAGGAACAAGACAGACCTAGAACATGTCCTCACGGGGCTTACAGTAACTGGGAAATGCAACCTTTACAAAATTAATTCTAGTGCAATATACTTCTTCCCGGAGAATTTAGGGGCTATGAGAACACATTACAGGGGTTCCTAAATAGATCAGGGATATGAGCTATTAGAAAAGGCTTCCCTGAGGGAATCATAAGCAGTGATATTTATACCTGCTGACGTCACTTAATGTTGCAGTGTCTTAGAATCTTCATCTATAGAATGAGATCATCATGGGGCACCTGGGTGACTCAGTCGGAGAGCATCTGACTCTTGATTTTGGCTCAGGTCATGATCTCAGGGTTGTGGGATTGAGCCCTGTATTTGGCTCTATGCTCAGTGTGGAGTCTGCTTGAGATTCTCTGCCTCTTGCTCTCTTCCCCTCCCCCTGCTTGTGCTCGTGCTCTCTCTCAAAATAAAAAAATAAAATCTTAAAAAAAAAAAAAAAGAATGAGATCCCATACCTACCTTATAGAAATCTCATAAGGATTAAACTAGATAAGAATGGAAGCACTAATCACAGTGACTAGCATCTGGCAAGTGATCAACATATGTTTCTGCAATTATTGTTATTATTATGATGCTGATTATTACTACTACTATTTGCCTGAAGGAGTAAAAATTAGCCAGGTAAAAGGAAGAGAGGAAGAACAGCAAGAGGAACTACTCCAGACACAAGAAAAAATAAAAGCAAAAGCCCTGAGACCAAGAAGGTTGTGGCCTCTCTAGATGGATAAAATTAGGACCTGAAAACAAACAAAGAGATCTCTAGAAAGGAATATCCTTTTGGATCTTTCCCCAAAGCTGAAGAGACCTTCCCTTGACTCTGCCTTCCCTTCCAGTATCATACAGCAATCTTCATTTTCTTGTTTATAATTTGCTGCATTTAAAAAATTCTATTAAGCACATATTACTGTCATAATTTTTTTTTTAAAAAGAAAGATTTTAAAAAGAGATCCCATCATTCTTTCTCTTCCCATAACAACCTAACTTCTGCAAAGGTGGGCTATTATTCCATGCCTTCTTCTGTCCCACTCTATCGGCAACTCATTGCCACCACTCTGTTGAACTATCTTGGTAAAGTCTTTAGATGGAACTCCACCATTCTATCTCTAAAACACAGATCTCCTCTCTCACTCACATGCTTAAAATATTTCATGGCCTCTGTGGCCTATAAAATAGCATCCAAACCTGTTAGCAAAATCACCTAAATGATCTAGAACCCAAGTCCAATCTGTCCTTCCAGTATCATTTCCTGCCCTTGGGTACTATCCTCAGGCTGCCTTCCAAAGAGTTAAATGTTCATCTCACTCCTTATGCATTCCATTACGGGAGAAGCTGCATCTAATGTACTTTCATGTGTACAACCAACCACCCAGCTCATAACTCAGTATCATTGCTACTCGAACTAAAATAATATTATAGTGTTTTTTATTGAGGAAATCAGATGAGAGTGGAATATGTACAGCAAACTAGAGAGAGAAAAGAAACAAAGACACATGCAAACCATCTCAATTATGTATCCTTCTCTTGCAATCTTACGAGTATTCACCAATTTGGCACAGAATTATTGAGGAGCTTGCTATTTGCCAGGCACTGTGCCCAACACTATGTATAGTTGTGACCAAGTCAGAATCCTTGTCTTCATGGGGCTCACTATCTCACTATCTGTGAGATGGATCCTAAAGAAACACACAAATAAATATACAGTTACAGACTACGGTAAACGTCATACGGTTAAAGAACAAGAGACCGTGAAAAACAGCAACTTTGAGGCTCCCGATTCAATCAGGGGAAGGGGAAAGCCCTTTCAGAAAGTAACTGTGACAATGACCTACAGGCTGAGGAGGAATTAACCATGTAAAGAATGCGGAGAAAAAGCATTCTGAAAGAGGAGAAATGTCCCGGCAGATCCTGAGGTGGGGTGGACATGGAGCATGAGGAAGTGAAGGATGGCCAGTGTGCTGGGAAGCTGCTAGAAGAAGTGCAATGGGCCAGTTCCTCAAAAGCATCCTGGTTCTTTTCTTTTTTAAGATTTTATTTATTTAGGGGCACCTGGGTGGCTCAGTTGGTTAAGCTGCTGCCTTCAGCTCAGGTCATGATCTCAGGGTCCTGGGATCGAGTCCCGCATCGGGCTCTCTGCTCAGCCGGGAGCCTGCTTCCCTCTCTCTCTCTCTCTCTGCCTGTCTCTCCGTCTACTTGTGATTTCTCTCTGTCAAATAAATAAATAAAATCTTTAAAAAAAAAAGATGTTTTAAGATTTTATTTATTTATGTGACTCAGAGAGAGGGAGGGAGAGAGCAAGCACAAGTGGGGGGGCGGCAGGCAGGGGGAAAGCAGGCTCCCTGCTGAGCAAGGAGCCTGATGTGGGGATTGAGCCCATCACCCTGGAATCAGGACCTGAGCTGAAGGCAGCGGCTTAACGACTGAGCCACCCAGATGCCCCAGGCATCCTGGTTCGATGAAAGAGATTCACTTTTTCTCAGGGTACCCATCAGCCACTGAAGATTTCAGGCAGTGTTGTCTGTTTGGGAGTGGGGGTGACAACGGGATCAGATTTACATTTTTTAAAACATCACTCTGAAATGAGGAATTAAAATTACTTTTAGGAAGTATTACTAGTGAGATGGAAAAGTTCTCCGTTTGTTTGATTTTTCAGTACATTTAGGATAATCATTACTTGAATATCCATCAGTCAAATATTATATTCATCAGTCAAATATTTGTCTCTGATGATTCTCAAAAGTTAAACCTGACCCCACCCCTGTAGCTCTTGTTTCTCTGAATAGGACAGTGTACAAAGTTACAGTACAGATAGATCTTGGTTCCTAGAATGCCACATGGTACGTGCCAACAAATCTTTAATCAGAGCTATCGTCCAAAGTGTGTAAATCCTCCTGTCAAGATAAAGACTAGGATCTGATGTTGACTGAAACTCAGATTTTTCATTTCAACTTCAGTGGAAGCCTTGGCCTTTTCTACCTGAGCTGACACTTTATGAATGGCATATAAGAAACAGTGAAAGCTGTGTTTTTGGTTGTGCAGAAATGGCACAATCCTTCCCTCCGTTGAAAACAAGTTCACTTCTGTTACAATTGTGTCACGAAAAGGAGTTGAAGCGCAGTTCTCATTGTAAGAATGTTTCCGTGACAATTTGTTAAATCAAAAGAACTACTACAAGCAAGAAGAAGGAGAGGAAAGGAGAAAAGGAATGTGGTTGCAGATTGAACAAAGACTAACAGGAACATACTTCAGCATACGGACTGTAGCTGGCAAGCAGCAGTGGCGCATGGGCACTACTTAGAGCTTGGGAAGGAAAACTGTGAACACACATGGTGAGGACATATCCAACACCCAGCCAAGAAAGAAGAGAAAGAGAGCACACACGACGGAATATAAACTCCCTTCCCAAGCTTTTAATGTGCAGCAATTTCTCCAATATAAAAACAATGTTTGGAAACTGAATGAAAGATGAGGACATCTAGGCCAAACAAAGGAGTCCAGAACAAGGACCTCCAGGTGATATAAAAGGACTGGAATTTAATGGTTTCAGAAAAATCATCTGGAAAAGGTAAAACCGTAGTTGTGACATCCATAGTACGAACAGACCCGTAATGGAAGCTAACCTTTATGTGGCAGGTACTGTTAGGTATTGTGCTAAGATTTTCCAGGGGTTATTCCAAACCTCTTTCTTTCCATTGGAAAGATGAGGAAACTTGCTAACTGCACTATCTAGAAGTTAAGAGTTAGCTCCCTCTGACTGGGGCTTTTGCAAATGAGTTTCACATTAAGTTCCGTTATTGTTTTTAATCTAGATAACTGAGGCTTAAATAAAATACAATACAGATTCCTGGGTACCTGGGTGGCTCAGTCATTATGCACCTGCCTTGGGCTCATGTCACGATCCCAGGGTCCTGGGATGAAGCCCCACATTGCGCTCCTTGCTCAGCGGAAAGCCTGCTTCTCCCTCTCTTGCTCTCCCTGCTTGTGTTCCCTCTCTCACTGTGTCTGTCTCTGTAAAATAAATAAATGAAATCTTAAAAAAAAAAAAAATACAATACAGATTTCTACCTTAAGTCTTTTCATGACAAGCTTTCTAAGTCGTATTTTAGATTTTCCTGCTTTCTTAAGCACAGTATCCTGAATGTAAGTTCTCCTAATGATTCACAACATGCTGAGCATAACTTCAACATTAGATATCATGCATGTTCTGCCTATTACTAATAACAACCCCAAGAGATACTAATATATGTGGGACTATTTGTTCCTCCACCAAATGGGAGCCAAAGTTCTTTAAGTTTTTCCTATTCTTTGTCTTCGGATGGTCCAGTCTAGCCCCGCACTACCAGGTCACCATCCCTACTCACCCGCTGCAGTCGGACCCGGAGCTCTAGCAGCCATCTCCCTGCGCACCCCTTCCCCCCAACTCGGCTGCTTCTTGCTTCTCCGACCTCCTCTTGCAGCATCTGCTATCTTCTGAATTCCAACCTGGTCCATTCGACACATTTTCCTAAAGTCTACTTTGCCCTGTATCTGTTCTCTGTGGGCCATTTCATCAACAGGAATAGTAGAGCCGCTGTGCCAAACCCAGAAAATACTCATTTCCTTCCCAGCAAACCTCAGCTAGCCAGTTCGAACGGACTCTGTGTAGCTTAACAGAGGCTGAGAAGACTAATGATCCTGTGCATTAGTAGTAAGGTCCTCACTTTCCAGAGAGGTAAACTGAGGCTACAAGAGGTAGAGCAGCTCCATTAGGCTTTCCCACCTAATAAGCAGCAGAGCTTGCATTTGGCCATGGTCCGAGTCCTAAGCTTTGCTGCTGCAGCCAGGGTGGCAGAAAAAAAAACGGCACAATTTCTTGTAGTACTAATGGCTTCAAAACACAGCCACGATGTGCTTTATGTCTTTAAAGTAGGTAAGGGTAAGTACTGAAATATCACCCACGTTGTAAGTACTGAAAAAAAACCCACGTTGAAACTGGAAAACAGGATTCAAAGCACGGACCAGAGGTTTGCTAAAGAGGCAACATACAACATTTGAGTTGTGCGTGAATCAGCGCCGGCTTGAATGTCACACTTTTCACGTACCGTGTGACGTCCTCGGTGACTTCCTGGCTCTGTTGGGTGCAGCCCTCCCCTTTGGAGGCAGATGATTGCAGAAGAGTACAGCAATTATACAAAGATACAAAGATATATCGAGTACATATGTTCAATATCTTTTAGAGTAAAGATACTGCTGGCTTCAATTTTTGCATATAATCACACTCGAGCTTTACTGAACACCTTATTCAGAAGCCCATTTACCTCTCCTATGTAAACCTAATTCTATTACAGCCTGGTTGACCAAATTCATTTACTTATTTAACCGATATCTGTTAAGTAGCTACTCCACTACAGATACTCTGTGCCGTGTATTACGTGAGACAGCAGACAGGCGGTAACTCTTTTATGGTGTATAACCCTGGATATTTACTCAGGTACAGTGATTATAACTGGATTAACATGAGCCTTCATTTATTCTCAGAAATCCTTGAAATTGTTAATATTTAAAAACCGAATCAAGAAGCTTGCTACAGAATTTGTTTCGTACATGGTATTACATTTTAACAAGTTTTCTCCCCAGTTTACTAATATTTAAAAAGTTACTGAAGTCTTTACCCTAAGAAAGTGCTTAGACCTGTTGTAAGCACTGCGGGTTATGCCTTGGGGTTCTGGGTCTCAGAAGGAAATCTCCAGGGAAACCTTTCAACACAAAGGCCAATAATATATACCATGCACACACAAGTGTTGAGAATGGCTTCTTGGATGGGGCAGGTCCCTATGTTTCACTATGTTCACTTCATTCACTATGTTCACTTCATTCGCTTTATTTTCTGCTTGGACTCTTAAACCACGAATCAGAGCACCCTGGCAAAAATTGCATCAGCATAAATAACTCCTTAGAAATTCAGGCAACACCTTCTTGGCTCTGCTGGAGACAAGACCTAATGCCCACCGTGTGGTCTAACTGTCCTGGTGATGCAACGACATTTGGAAATTGTCTGGTCTTCACCTGGTCTGCATTTTTGTTCCACATAACCCTATGGACAGTCTATCTCTGCCATTTTAGATTATTTTCATTCATGTGGATTCGAGAGCTTTCTTGGTCTCTTTTCTAACACTGGCATATGTATTTCTATTTCCTGTAAGTATCCACCCTTTTTTAGGGCAACTAAGCTGCCACCACCCTTCCAGAAAAACCCTAGTAGGCTTCCGAAGCACACGCCATTTAGTTTCATCTTAGAAAAATAAACAGGACACCACAACAGAGTGCCGCCATTCTTCCTGCTCACAAGATCTACATTTAAGATGCTTTTACTTGATCCTCCATGATCTTTTTAATAGCACAAATTCTTAAAAGATTAAATGCATTTGGGGGAGACTTTAAATCCATAATTCTTAATGGCATATTTCAAAAAACTGAAAATGATACATATGCTTAGCTTTAAAATTTTCTACAGAAATACAAGCCAACAGAAACATTACATTTCTAACCCTGTTTTAAAAAGTTTTCCTTTCTTCCACTCGTTAATCATTATTAACTGTTGACCAAATCGTATATTATCTTCCCTTATACAGTTAATCTTATTGCCTCAGGCGATCAGTGAGCATTTTACGACCGAAGTTCTCAGTAAATAATTTATTCCACTTTCCCATTACTTGGAAAGTAAAGTTGCAGAATTGTCCCTGACACTAATCATTGAAGCACAGCACCTGACAGAACTCGACAGATGAGATAAGGGTTAATGCACTTATCTTCTTTCTAGAAGATCAGTTCGTCGATATTGATTGAACCCAATGTGCACAAAAATATATATTAGGAGAGAGGAACTTCATCTAAACACTATTTTATTTCAAGTTTAAGCTAACTGAGACATGGGAGAATTTATGGCTTTTCCTACACCAGCATCATTAATTGGGAAGAATCCTTAATTACAATCTAGCACATAATTAAATCCATTAACCTTGTAGATAAGTTAAAACAAGAAGGCTCACAGAAAGTAGAGACTCCCCGAAACAGGAGATGACCCAACCCGGCCCCAAACTGTTCCATCTTCATCAGAAGCAAGGCAATCAAGGTGAATGTCCTGATTCTGGTCATAAATTCTGAGATGCATCTGCATTCTGTGGATTAATAGGAAGTTGAGGGCTTTAATGACTCTGAAAGGTACCAAGCGAGAGGAGCAGAGGGAAAGGAGGTGGCAACCACTTCTGGGCACCTTTATCACTCAGCATGTCACCACGGGGTAAGGGGATCAACAACCTGGGGCCCCACAAACCACAACTTGCTGATACAGACACTGCAGTTCAGAGAGACTGAGTCTCGATTAAGATTACTGTACAATTAACTGCTGGGGTCTGGCCACAGGTCAGACAGCCGGAAGCTCTCAGGAGAAGAAAGTTCCAGAAGCTGCTGCTGCAAGAGTACTCATTCTCTTTTCAACCAGAGACAACCCATTACTTTTTTAAAAAAATTTTTCTCTTTGGCTGTTTTGCCAAAATCCTGGTACGGACTCAGTTTATTCTAATTTCACTAACATATCAACCACACAGAGTAGACACATGAGGTAGGGAGGAAGGAGGTGCATTTCCCTAAGTTCCCTGAGAAATGACCTTGCCCCAACCTCCCTTTCTGGTGACCTTGTTGGCGCCCTTCTGAAGACATACAGCACCCTCTTGTCTCTGTTCTTTATCCAGACTACTACAGTTAAGAGCTAAATGCCCAACAAAGCTTAATGTTATCCTCTTAGAAACTGTGCTTTAAACAAAAACAAAAACAGGGATAATGCTCTGATGAAAGCAAGAAAATGGTGGCATTACAAACATCACAGGTAGGCAGGGGGCCATGGCTGTGTCTGGAGTTCGAGAACTTCATTCAAACCAGTTCAAGCAAGTGGAGGGATGGAGTGTGACTTCCAATCCCTTCCCTTTTGCCTTTTTAAAGTCACCACAGAAGTCAGTCACTGAAGGGCAGGAGAGCCCCGCTGGCTGGTCTGGCTCTCTGAGAGCTCCGGGCTGTGGTGAGCCCACAGGGCTACCAGGACTGAGGAAGACACTCTCCTCCCTAGCTCACACCCACTGCTGCCACTCACTGCCTTCCTCCTGAATTATAACCTCCCTTTTCACTGCTCTAGGTACTCCATTAGGCCCACACGAGTATTTGCCTATAGTAAAGGACTCAAATTCTTCACAAATACAAATTTCCAGTAGAATGGAATAGAAAGGTGGGGTTGGGGGTGTCCAGAGAAAGGAGCGAGAGTTTAATTTCCCATGGGCCTGCTACTTCTTTTTTTCTTTTTTTAAAAGATTGTATTTATTTATTTGACACACACAGAGAGAGAGAGAGAGAGAGCTTAAGTAGGCAGAATCGCAGGCAGAGGGAGAGGGAGAAGCAGGCTCTCCACTGAGCAGGAGCCCGATGTGGGGCTCGAACCCAGGATCCTGGGATCATGACCAAGCCAAAGGCAACCGCTTAACCGACTGAGCCACCCAGGCACCCCAACCTGCTGCTTCTTTTAGGCATTAGCCATGTGGCCTTCTACTTATCTAAAGCAACTCCTCGGGCTAATAGGCAGCTGAATGGCATCACCGTTGTCACCTTCTTGATTTATAATTTCTTTCAATATTCAGTTTTCTATGACAATGGAAGGCAAGGAGGAGAGCCAATGACCCAGAACAACAGATAACAGAAGGTATATTATGTTTTAGCTATTGTTGCTTTATATGCTCTGCCCCCACTGATTTCCTTTCCAAACTCTCTTCTGCTTAGCCATAGGGGCCCCAAACTTGAACAGGCACCAAGCATCTGAGAAAGAGTATTCAAGTGGCCTGAATGCATATTGTGTGTTGAAGAAAACCAATCTGTTTTGTGCCATTTATCACAGATAACTGGCAAGTGGACACTTAACAGTTTGTGCTTAGTATTTACTGAGTTCACAAATGTGCTAAGTACTATACTGAAATGACAAAGACATGATGATCCTTGCCCTTTGCTCCCATATACGTCTTTCGCCCCGGGGGGTTTCAGGGTAGCAGCCCTGAGGAAACCTTCTCTGATCCTATAAGATCCTATAATCTACGTATCACACTGGTCAGATTAGAGCAGGAAAGGGAAGGCTGACTGCAAAGGCAGTGAGGAGACCCAGGAGGAACTTGACAACCACATGCTATCTTCGAGTCTAGTACTGAGTAGATAGAAATGATACTCTCAACAATAAAAGCCTCTGGCAAGAAGAATGGAGAATTTAAACAAAAGGTAAAGAGCATCACATTACCCATGGTCATCTGCTCGATTTATATAGACATTTCAGTTGAAGAATGAGTATCTGAGAAGAATGGAAGAGATTTGGGGCTAAAAAGGGAGTCTAAAACTTGCTATTTATACGTGAAAGGAAAAGCACATCAAGGAAATGGGCTTTTCCTGCAGACCTGAGAGGAAAACAGAGCCCACTGTCAGAAGAGAGAGAGGAAACAACAACAACAACAAGATAAAGATAACATAAAAGTAGTCATAATGCTTTTTTTTTTCCTTCTGACAAAACTAGGGAGGGTTTCATTTCTGCTAATAGTAACTTCCACATAAAAGAGGGATCTTTTCTAAAAAAAGAGAAGTTCATGAAGATGTTCAGAGTGGTCAGGATGGTTAATCCAATGACTGTGAAAGCCACTTAAGCTATTTGATCCAGAACCTTTTGTTAGCTATCTTTCACTTCCTAATATGCCTCTCAAACAGCATCAGTTGAGGCTGCTACAAGACTGGGTCTCGTCAGCGGGTAATGTTCGGCCACCACCCTTTCTGAATGAGATGCGCTGCGGTGTAGTCCAAAGCAACCCGGGTAGAGGGCAACAAAAGGGCTTTTAACCTAATACCTTCTAGTTCATTCCATGACTTCATTCACAAGTTTTGTGTAATATGTTGTCTTCCTACTTCCTCTACGGTTATGAAAAAGAATCTGAATTTTGTGAAATTAAATAGCAATTAACGCATCTATTATAAACTTAAAAAAAAAAAAACCACAAAACCACTTTACTTGACTAGATACAAAAGCCTCTTTGAAAGAATATGGAGGAGCGATCCTTTCCTGCATGCTGTTGGAAGGATAAAGACCGCCCTTTCAGGGAGCGCACAACACACCAAGACTCTCCGCTTTACTTCCAGAATCATCCCCAGAGAAGCTTCCATACATGCGTACAAAGAGATCCAGATAGGGGGACGCCTGGGTGGCTCAGTTGGTTGGACGACTGCCTTCAGCTCAGGTCATGATCCTGGAGTCCCGGGATCAAGTCCCGCATCGGGCTCCCGGCTACACGGGGAGTCTGCTTCTCTCTCTGACCTTCTCCTCGCTCCTGCTCTCTCTCACTGTCTCTCTCTCAAATAAATAAATAAAATCTTTAAAAAAAAAAAAAAAGAGATCCAGATAGGGATATCCAAGGACACGTTCCCATAACAATGAAAAAATGTGCAACAATTCAATTATGCATCAAAAATTGAATAGATCATGGCATAAAACAGAAAACTACTAAAGAATGAAACAGATAAAACAGACATACAATATGTAAACAACATGGACATTCCTCAAAAACGTTTTAGGTCTGCATGGACCAAATTTCAGAATGATACTCTATCATAGAGTATGATATCCTAAATGTAAAGTTAAAAACAAAAAATAGGGGTGCATGGGTGGCTCAGTGGGTTGGGCCTCTGCCTTTGGCTCAGGTCATGGTCTGAGGGTCCTGGGATCGAGCCCTGCATCAGGCTCTCTGCTCAGCAGGGAGCCTGCTTCCTCCCTCTCTCTGCCTGCCTCTCTACCTACTTGTGATCTGTCTCTCTCTGTCAAATAAATAAATAAAATCTTTAAAACACACATACACACACACACACACAAAATAATCCACTACTGTATGTTATTAATAGACATAAATGTAGGAAAACTATGAGGACATGAACAGTAGTCTCAAAATTCACAAGGACAGGCTCCTGTGAGGAAGTAGGGAAGTCAATATTTTATGTCTTTTATTTAAAAAGAAGAAAGGAAGTAAAGCATATGTGGCAAACATTAATGGCTATTAATACTTTCAGGTAGATATACAGGTTCTTATGTTATTTCCCTGCAGCTCTCTGGATGTTACATTGATTTTTTAAAAATAGTTTACCTTTGCATACCATTTATTTAAAAGTCATACATTTTCTTAAATTCATTTAACTGCCCATCTATTCAACAAATATTTGTTGAACGTGTCATTAACCCTGGGATATGAAGAACAGATCCTTGCCCTTGTAAGGCCCAGATGAGTGGACTAATTCCTATTTAGGAATCTTGTCACGTTCTGCAACGTAGTTTTCTGTATACAGTAAGGAAGGATTTCCGTTAGGTTCGAAATTGCCCAAGAGTAACTACAGTGTGCTTATTTACAGGATGGCGCATTACTACAGTTCCAAAAATATAACTGTCAATATTTGCCTTTAACCATCTTCTCGCCAAGTTTCTGAAAGGGCATTAAAGCAACTGAGTTTTGAAGAAGTTCCAAAGTGAGTTATTATCAATCAGACTATTATAAAGACAAAAAGTCAAACAAGGTAATCTCTCTTTGAAAGTTTTCCAAAAGACAGATTAATTAGCTAACCTGTCACTGCTAGTGACAACAGTAGGTGACAGAGTGAAACTTGAATTTGGCGTAGACACAACACCACCATAGCACTCCCAACGTCTCATGGCTCTATGCTATAGAAATCCAAGACTAGAAGTATTTTCCATTCTCTTTTTCTCTAAGGTAGCTGTATATAGTTTCTGCACAACAAATATACATTGCCACCTGTCTTGAAAAAAATCAGGCCTCAATATTGTTGGCTAACTTCCAATGTTACTGCAAGTGACAGACTCAATCCTACATTTTTCATTCAACTTTTTTATTTGATAAAGATAAGAAAGGCACCACTCTCAGTCATCACCTGTCAGCCCCCAGGCCCGCAGTCAGGCTACCCTGGCTACTATTTACCTTCAAAGAGAGGCCAGGTTTAAGGGTGTGAAAAAGTCAGACACTAACCAGATCACAGCTGTATCAGGAAGAAGGAATCCTGATGTGGAATCATTAAAACAGGCTTGGCTCAGAAACCAAGAGTGAGGACTGTGGGACAGAATTCTCTCCTCTCTCTAATGCCCTCTCCTGAGAGTACTTAATAATCATGAAAGTTCATGGTACAGCCTGTAAGATTAGGAGACTGGCTCAGATTACCCAAGCTTGTGCAGCGTTGGTGGTACAGTGGTGAGCATAGCTGCCTTCCAGATTACCCAAGCTTATTATGGCTAGGTCTGACCAACCAGTAGAGATCAAGAAGCCAGTAAATAAATTGGGCTTAGTAGGGCTACAGGTATGTGTACAACCCCCCCCACACACATACATTTCTGAATTTCAATCTGTATCTAGTAATTATGAATGTCACCTACCTTCCATAAAGCCTCTCTCTCTGGGTTCTAACACTGATCAGTAAAGCTTTTTTTAGCTTAACAGGTATTCATGTATTATCATATGGTATATATACACTCAAAGTGTCTTATTAAATTTTATTGCAATTATTCCTGTCCCAAGTGGTTTAGATGTCTGTCAATCATACCTATAAAAACAAAAGTTTCTAAAAATGTTTTCTTTTAGGACATTAAAGGTATTCAATAAATTATATCCTAAGTTCTAGGGTTTCTCAGAATGTAGCTAAATGTAAATAAAAAATAGTGTTTGCTTTCAACAGATGCTTTACCAAATCCTAAAGAGGAGAAGCTCAAAAGTAGTCCTCCATGTAAAAATGAGACACCAAAGCAGATACCAGGCTCATTTTAAGATTTTTATGTTTCAGAATTGGATCAGCAAGGCCTCAGCTTTTGTTTTTAACTCAGGTAGAAGTACGCATTTCTCAAATGTTAACACAGTAACCCAAACCAACAAGTACACACACACACGCCGCCCATCGAATGAAAGCCCAAATTTCATTTGACTATACCTATGATGGAGTCAGAGGCAGCATCTGCTTTAGCTCAAATCTGTATGTGTGTTCAATCTTTACTGTAGATAAGTCACCTAAGAGAAGCTAAAACAAACAAACAAAAACTCAGTGAGGCTCAGACCTCAGATGGAGCACTGAGATCAAATGAAATGGTCTGACTTCTTACAGTCTGACACAGATTTCTTTTGTTTTGTTTTTTGTTTTTATTTATTTGACAGAGATCACAAGTAGGCAGAGAGGCAGGCAGAGAGAGAGAGAGAGGAGGAAGCGGACTCCCTGCTGAGCAGAGAGCCCGACTCAGGGCTCCATCCCAGGACCCTGGGATCATGACCTGAGCTGAAGGCAGAGGCTTTAACCCACTGAGCCACCCAGGCGCCCCACTGACACAGGTTTCAAAGACTGGTTCAACTCCTTACCTGCTTTATGGCCTTGGGCAGCTCCTTGGCCTCCATGAACCTCAGTCCCCGCTTACATAAAATAGGATAATAGTAATTATCTGGCACAGGTTGTCACGAGATTATATAAAATAATTTCATAAAGCACCTGATGGTAGCAGGCAATGAATACATGTTAATTCTCTTCCTCCTGTCTCTTTTCCCAAAGAAGAAGAGAATCACCTGGGGACAGATGCATTAAGAGAATGTTGGCAACACTCATGAAGGAGAGAAATAAATAGTCTGTTAACAAGCGGAGACTGGGATTCAGGAGGGCATTCTAGAATGCCCACATGAGAACAAAGAAACAGGCGAGGACTAATTGCTATGAGAAATGCGGAGGGATGCAGCTGACCAGCAAGTTCGTAAAGTAGGAGTGTGGCCGTTAAGGAAAAGACAGGGTATTCAGTGAGAACTAATGAAGAATCGGGACTTGTGACGAAATGTGTCACCTGAGTGCCATCTCCCAGTGAAACTTAGGCAGAGTGAAGAACCATGAAGTAACTATCGTGGGCCCTTGTTTCCTCAACCCCAAACAGGCTTAGCAGAATGAACACTGCTAAGACATCAGCTGTCATCCAGATTGGCTCACACCCTCAGACCCACAAGGGCATCATAACCATCTTCTACACAAAAGAAGGGTTCTGGCCCCACGGGCAGCCCAATCCGTAGCACTGCAGTCTGGGCTTTCAAACGCCACGGTCAGCTGGATAACTGCATCCTCGAAGTACTACTTTCATCACATCTAAGATGCCATCAACAACAGAGGACGATATTATGTCAAGATCCACTTAGAAATCAGAGATGCTCCAAACTAAGGAATCAGGTAGAAGAGTGCATGGACAACTGGGACACCAGAAGGTCACATTCTCTGGGGTAGGGCAAACAAGAAACCAGCCTACCGGGCTGAAGGAGTCAGCGAGGAGACGTGCACATCTGCGGCTCATGACTGGGTGAAGGAGGAAACGGGGTGATGAGGAAACAAATCTCTGCTGAGAGTCGGAACCAACCATCGGCTGGTACTGCACCCAAACAACCAGTGTGGCATAAGGAAACCTCCAGCAGACAACATGAACTCAAGGGCTTTCAGACTGAGAGTGTCCCCAGGTGGCTAACACACGTAAACACAAACCCAGAAATCCCCTCCAGAAGAAGTGGACTTGACTCCAGGCTGACAAGCCCTCAAACGTGCCATCAACGATACAATGCACTCTGATTTCAGTGAAGGAGGCAAGGACTGGGTGGGTGGGGAGAGAAATGTGTGCGTCTGGAATTTTTAAAATGCAGTAGCTATTTTCCTAAAAAGAGTAAGATGATGTTACACATGGTTCTGGGTCACTCCTCAAGTATTTATTAGTATATATCCACTATATGCATGACAGAGATTTCAAAGCAATTGAAGGCATTACCCTTGCTCACAAGCGGCTTGTTTCTATCTGATTTACTTTTGGATTATTATGTTTATAGTGTGGTCACAAAATGGTTAGAGGGGTAAATGCACACACCCCTCATCTTGGGTCTGCTTTTTTATGGTCTAGCATTGGAAAGGTGTCTGTACGAAATCAGTTCTAATGGAAGTAAACTTATTTTCATTCCTCCAATTTCAGCAAAATTTGATAAACAGCAAAGTACTTTATGATTACTTTGGTTAGCTTTTGCTCAAAATAACAGTATTATGCCCAGCATGTGGGATATGCAATTTTGATCATTTGGTTAAAATCTGCAGCATAAGTAAATATGATTAACTTCTATATTGGGCAGTGAAGTTTGAAGGAACTTTATCCTTATGGCTTTTTTTTTTTTTAAGATTTCATTTATTTATTTCACAGAAAGAGAGGAAGAAAGAAATAGCGAGAGAGAAAGAGCACAAGCAAAGGGAGCAGAAGGCAGAGGGAGAAGCAGGCTCCCTACAAAGCAGGAAGCCCGAAGATGCAAAACTCGATCCCAGGACCCTGGGACCATGACCTGAACCGAAGGCAATGCTTAACTGAGTCACCCACGTGCTCCAAGGCTTTTTTTTTTTTTTTTTAACTATAATATTAGAAATCACTAGAGCAACTTTATTTCTTTAATCAGCTTTGAAAGGGGACATCTAATTTCCTGGGCAAGAGAGATCCAAACTCTTACATACAAGGAGGTAGCAGGGCTAGCTTAGTAACAACTCCCTGAAAAACTGTTAGCATTAGTTGCATCCTTACCCAGGACAGAGTCAGTATTTACTAGTGCTGGGATTATTACACGTACATATGCCAAAACCCAGCCCCAAGGGACCCTTGCACAAAAAGTCTCTTGTTACCTGATGCTACTTCTTGGGAAATGGTCTATTGTCACCGCCTGAAGGAATACATGTTTCTCCTCCGAAGACAGTGGCTTGGTTTTCTGCTTTGGTACATTCTCTTACAATGCCCTCAATCCCCACTCTGAGTCCTCAGCACTGCATGTTCGGGAAATCATTTAAAACGGACAAAATGCTTGACTTGGTAACTGCTCACAAGCAAACATGAAGACTGTCAGAGAATAAGCTATATACAAATTATACACATTCCAGATACAGATTCTCCCCTTGCACCTGGACTAGCTCACACTGGATCATTCTTTCATGGCTCTTCTCCAAGTGTACCCTATTCTCAACCTTAGCTGAAACAGAGACCTCTGTCTGCCTCCTGGGACATGAAGGACCCAAAAGTTCTTGCCTGGGTCTGGTCCTGATCCCCTGGATCCTTGCTGCCACCACAGCCCTGATTCCCAAGTCTCCTCAGACTCTGCCCATACAGGTGACATGGCCCCTGATGGCAACTCAGGGCTGCAGGGTTTTGAAGGCTTCAGGTGTTTTCTACACTTGTCATTCTGCTAGTAGGTTCTAGTTTCTTCACTGTTTGACAACCCTCTGCCAGAATCACTACCTAAAAGTTTCTAGTTGCCCACCTTGGTACCTCCCACCCACCCAGAAGACCAATTTTCTTTAGGGAGTCAGTAATCTCAGCATTTAAATCCTGACCTGTGTTCTCTCAGGTCTTACTGGTATCCCTATAACTGTCTCTTAAGCCAGACTTATGCAAACAACTTGAAAATGGTTCTGGGGAAGCACTTAGAAAATTGTCACAAGACAACAACATATATAATTATAGGAGATAGACATTCTGGAATGTAACTCCATAAGTGGGTAAAAAAAAGAGATTTCAAAAAATGAAGTTAAGGAAACGAAAAGCTGACCTCATAGTGAATACATAAAACAATGAAAAGCAGGGAGGAGGTGGGGTTATTAATTTCTGAAAGGAGGAATGAAAAAAAGAAGATTTTTTTAAAAAGATTTTATTTGTTTGAGAGAAACAGAGAAAGAGAGTGTGCCCGAATAGAAGCAGGGGGAGAGGCAGAAGGAGAGGAAGAAGCAGACTCCCCACTGAGCAGGGAGCCCAATGCGGGGCTCGATCACAGGACCCAGGGATCATAACCTGAGCCAAAATCAGATGTTTAACCGACTGAGCCACCCAGGTGCTCCAAGAAGATCCTTAGTAAAGAGGCTCGACCAGCACTGGCAACACCTGAAGCCTAATGCAGAGAGAACTATCATTTTCATTGAATGTGGGACTCTTGAACCAAGATGGTAAAACTGCACAGATATATTTTTAAATCCATGAGGTTGCTGGGCAGCTCTAGATGGAAAAGAAAAACAAATCCAAGCTGGTGTTCTGCTTGGAATAGCTTCACAACCCACTCCCCAAATATTATTCTGTACACCCAATTTATTTTTACTTTCTAGCATATGTTAATTACATTATAGTTTTTTTTCAATTGTCAATAGAAAACAGTGCCATTATTCATTTCCTACAGTGCCCTGTACATAGGATTTTCTTGATTATATGAAAAGGGACAATATTTATAGATTAAATTTGCTCTATTTATCAACCACATTAATATGTTGTTCTCTTCCCTTTTTTATTGTTTAGCATAAAATAAATTATACCTAACTACTATATGTTATATTTTAACAGTAGTGATTTGCGCGCGCACGCGCGTGTGGGTGTGTGTATGTGTGTGTGTACATACACTTCTTGGAACAGTGCCTGGCACACAGCAAATATTCAATAAATGTTAGCTGTAATCATTATCATTATTATTTTTGTTATTATTGTTAAAAACAATTTACCTTACTATAATGAATTCTAATTGTATCATAGCTTATACCTGCCAGGAAATTCCTACACTTTGCAGAATGGATTTACACAGTACTCGAGTTTATAAAGTGGATTTCAAATTCAAATAATTAACAGAAAAATGTAATCACTTTGACTAGATATATTTTGTACACACTGCAGACATATTTGATTTTATATTTAAATAATTTTGTGATCAGTAGTGAAAAGAGTTGTTCAACTGTAATTTTCTTTGAAGAATATAGACGGTACCTCAGTCAGGGGTTTTCAAAAAATCTTTGACAAGATTCCCAGAGAATCAACTTTAAAATACTTACAAACTTTATTATGCTTAGAGTTACCCTCACCTTCAACCCATTCTTCATACATCTGCTAAATTAATCTCCTTAAAATGTTGTCATTCTTCAGCTTAAAAATGTTAATGGCTCCCATTGCCCAAAGGATAAGACTAAGAACTTTTCACTTGCCACGTCTTCCTACATGGTTTGCCAGACTGAATGCACACTGCTCCTCCCGTCCCCTCAAACATAACAAGGCTTTTCTGCCACCAACAACACTCGTCCTGATGACTATTTCTTTCAAGGCTAGCACAAATGTTTCCCCTTCCACAGAACCTTTTTGATCTCCCCTAGAGAGAAGTAAGCTCTGTTTCTCCAGTTTTCCACAGACCATTCTCCTCAAACCATCCAGGACCCTCATCTTGGGTTGTTAAGGGCCATTAATTAGGTAGTACTTCCTCTAGTTATGCTGTACTCTCTCCAAGCTGGGGGTTATGTCCAACCTCTGAATCCTCCATATGTCTAGTTAAGAATATGTGTGCAGGGATGCCTGGGGGGCTCAATCAGTGAAGCATCTGCCTCTGGCTCTTGTCATGATCTCGGGGGCCTGGGATCGAGTCCGCATCAGGATCCCTACTCAGTGGAGAGCCTGCTTCTCCCTCTGCCTGTTACTTCCCCCACTTGTGTCCCACCTTCTCTGACAAATAAATAAATAAAATAAAATAAAATAAAATAAAAAAAATACGTGTGCAAAGGGCATTATTATGAAAGGATATGTAACAAGAACCCAACATAAAAATCATTACCTAAGTCCCTTAAGTTCCTTGAAGTTACTGGGAGTTCTAAGAATGATCTCCATTGGACTAATGTCTAGTTTAACTTAACATTTTTATACAGCATTTAAAAGAAGCAGTATACATTGAAACACCCACATCTACATACAACTCTCCTTCATCACGCTGACATACTGAGCTAATGAGGATGAGCTGTGGGAAAATGGGTCCAAGAGGTAACAGATGATCCTCAATACTTGTAAGAACGAGACTAAAGTAAAGTAGACATCCCTCTAAACTATGAGTTACAAATGAAACAAAGTTTGGAAGCCATTTTGGACCACCTGAAAAGTAGCTGCCCAACATGAACCATAACCCAAAAGAGCAATTAACATTGGGCATGGAGAATTATTTGTTGGAAATAAAGTAAAAAACCCAATGTTAGTATGTACAAAACTCAAGTGCATCTTGAATGCTACAGGAAATTAGAATTATTGCCCTTCCAACAAAATGAAAAACAACTAAAATGATTAGAAGAATAGAGATATTTCCACGCAAGTATGATTTTAAAATTAGTACTCTTCAGTCTAGAAAAATATAAATTTAAAGGAGATATTTTTAAGTTTATAAAATCATAACCAAACTTCTTCCTCAAGTCATGGAAAATCAGGAGTGGAGAAAACTTTTGAAATGTTATTTTCTTGGTGAAAAAAGAATGCCAATAGTACTTCACAATGTGTGTGGATCACATTGCTTTCAGTGTCCCAAACACATAAACAGGTCCAAGAATGGTCTAGCCACACTCACAAATGATAGATCCTTTGGTTATTTAAGGGATATTTGGGGCATTTGGTTGACTTCGTCCAACTGTCAACTAATGCTCCCCAAAGTTCCTCCCTTATTTCCAAAAGTAGGTCAAAATCGTGTTTGGAAAATCCTTGGTCTAACTCAATATAACCTTTCATATATTCTAATTGTAAATGGAAGCTCACCAAGTATTTTGAGAAGTCGTAGGATCTATACTACAAGAGAAAGTAAAGGACTATAAAGAAAGTTGTCTGTATTGAGGGCTCCAAACTCAGTTTAGCTTTAGGCCAGGAGTAAGAGGAGACAACCACTTAATTTTTTATTGAAAAATCATACTTCAGATAACCTTTTAATTTTCTGAGGTGCTCTAACTCAGCCATTCAAATACTAGATCAGGTTGACAGTCTTTTTCTGAAAAACACCTTTTGGCCTTATAACAGGCCAACTTTCTGTCAAGCAGTTCAAACTCTCTAGAAATGTGCTTGACAGATCCTCAAATTTTAGACAAGAGACTTGAAAGAGGAAGAAAAAACAGCTGGAACCACTGGCCTGAACTGAATTCAAACCTTCCTCTCAGTATGGAGTTATGTGATCTTGCTATGCTTTATTTTCATGTTGTTGTAAACTAATTTTCATGATTATAAAAGCCAAACATCCCTGGGAAACTGACAGGAAAAAAATATTACAGAGAAAACCCAGTATGTGTATTAAATATACATAGTTATATTACTAAAGCACAGAACTATAAATCAGTCTCTTAAATATTTTCCCTTTCAAAAAAAAAAAAAAAAGATCACTCTGGTTACGTATCCTTGCCTCTTGTTGCCATCAATACTGAAGGATTAACCTTTCAGGTACTGGGTATAACTACTAGATTAGCCTAATCGAACTTTTATAAACACGATGTGGATTTAACAGCTAGTCTGTGTTTGGTTTCATTTTAATCTATGATATTCTGTTACCTCTTTGCATTTGCTATTTTAGTCAATGCCTGAAAGAGGGTACCAGGAAGTGTATTTTTGTATTGATTTCTCATGTAAAGTTATTTTCAAACAAATAAAATTCACTCTGTAATAAATTTAAACACCATCTCCCTCGTTTATATAAGCTTACATTAAAGTCCAAAGAGCTGAATGCTTACGCTCAGTCACAAACAAAATAAAAGTATTAAATTCTTTGACAGTCAAAGAAATAATTCTCATTCAGTGATCCCTTTATTATTGCTATCTTTAGTTTCCACTGGGGTTTGTGTGAATCAAATCAAATCAAATCAAATCCCACATGCACTTAGACAGAATTACAAATGAATGTTCTCCATTCCTGTTTAGGTTAAGAGTCCCAAGAATGACTATCATGTGAGTATAATGGCTGTCTTTTAGCAGCACTGACATAAAAGGGCTGTTCAACTGTGTTGTTTAATTGTATATATTCCAGTGCTAGGCAACTCTCCAAACCTTATTGTAAACATTGTATAAGGCCTGGAAGTTCAGGAAAATAATGGAGAGTTCAGGCTTTCTACAGTTAACTCCAAGTGACAGTTGACTTCTCCTTAGGATTTTATATATTGTTTACCATATTAGTGTACATTGCTCTGTCTCATAAAACAAGCTGACATTTGGAAACTCAGACTCATGCTATGCTCTAAGGCTGTCATTTTTTTCTCCATGAACACTGCCTTGGTGCTGTGTTTTGTTTCTTGTAATCTATTACAAACTGATGTACAGTTATGTTAAGGTTACTAATACAAAAGAATATAATAGAAATATATAATCAGTAGCTATATTGAGCAGGTATTAAGTATTCTGGTTATTATGTTACAGCAACAGAGAAATTTTAATTTGATGGAAATTATACTTTAAAAGTATTTCTAGGCAAAAATTCATGTTTTTGTATACTCTTGCAGGAGTCACTAGTTTCTAGTCACTAGTCCGGTGATTAAGGAAGAAAAAAAGGCAGAGAACCATAGGATAAAAGGTAGTACATTCCTACCCTTTAGTTTTATAAGAATGAGGCTCATTTACTGTTCAAAGGACATTGTTTATACATTCCAGACTTCCATCTTATAATTGCTCCAGGATCTGTAAAAAGGAAATCTCAGCAGGGCAGCAAAATTTATTCAAAGCAATAGCTGCACATAATTGGTATAAAATACCAGAACAGTCTGCTCTGAAAACTCTCTTCTCAGCAACACAGATTTCTACTCCCTCAACTCTCTTTCTATATTCAAATAAAGTTTGCCTTCTCTTCCACTGCTTGAACCTTTCCCTCCCCTACCCGGCTAACACATTTTTTTTAAATGGAGAATTTTCAACACAAATTACATGGGAAATTTTGACGCCCATTTAGTTTTATTAGTGTTTACCTGGTTACCACGGCAACAGGTAAGAAGGATGAACTCTACTGTGGAAGGAAAGTTGGTTTTACCTTGAGTATTTTCACAGAACACTGTTAGGCATGTGTTTTGCCACACACAAAAATGAGTAAAAATTTCATTGTTGTTTTAGTGTCCTCTCAAGAAATCAATGAAATGAACAAAAGAAAGGATGCGAACTTAAGAAATAAAGGAAGGAGAGTCACAAAATGTGACAGACCCCATACATTACAATCACAAATCTTTTGCTAGCACACTGTGTCACTGTTCCAGAATGTTAGTTGGGCTTCTGATAAAACTCCTTCAGAAGTGATATGGAAAGAAGCAAAATAACTGCTTCTTCCTATTTAAAGTGCCATTTTCATTTTAAAAGTTATTTCAACAAGTTCTTTTTGTGTGTTAACAAACAAGCTTACAAGAGCTTTGCTAATTTAATACCACTCTAAAAATGCCATTAGATAGGATTTTAGACATTTCTCTACAGACATGAAGGGGGATTTGTGGATGATTTTCTCGTTGTTCTTTTTGGAAAAGAAACAAATCTCCATGAAACTGGAAACATCACCTCCCAATATTAAGGATTAAAAAATGTTCTTGAGTGGCGATGGTTGCACAACAAGGTAAATGTACTTAATGCCACAGAACCGTACACCGAAAAACAGTTAAAACAGGAAATGCTATGTTATATGTATGTTACCACAGTAAACAAAACAAAAACATTCTTGAACCGTTTTCAAAATCTGTCGTATTGAACTTAGAATCTGTTCCTGATAAAAGGCACAGTCTAAGATGGGTCAAATGAAGTATAATGTGGAAAACGGTAGGCAAGAGGTAGGCTTGAGTAGTATGAGAAATCATAAGAAAACAAATATCCGTGAACTTAATGCCCTGAGAAGCATTTTCAGCTGTATTACAGGTAATATATTACACTATGATGTGCTAATCTGCTTTTCCTTATGAAATAATTATGGCTTTAAGTGAGTCTTTTTTTTTTTCCAGATAAACCTTCAAGGGAACTCTCAGATCAAATTGAGGCATTTTATTATAAAGCTGAATAAACATACACATACACACACAGAAATATACATATATGTAATACATACACACATACACACATCCTATGAACTCAATAAAATTTAAAAAAATGAATGAAGAACAGTCATATGTTCTTCTGGCTGTGTACATATTAATTTTCTATCTTTACTCTTTGAATATCTTCTTTGTAACCAATTCCCTTTGCATGGAAGCAACTAGTGTGGTGATTAAGGATCTAATATCCAGAATAACTACATCATGGAAATAAATGTATTATTTTTTTAGTTGAAGTAGACACCTTAATGATAAGAAACCTGGATATAGTGGTCATTTCAAAATAGAACTCAGTCTAAATAAATATAACCTACATTTGTAAAGCATATAGTACGAAACAGGAAGGGTTCTTGTATTTTTTGCTTTGCTTTTACTATCTAAAGCCTTAGGACCTGCTCTGTGTTAGTTGCTTTCAATTTCTTTCCTTTACATTCTGGTGACCAGTATTTATAAGGTTCCTCTATATGGAGGACAGTAATCTGAAAATCTGAAAATGCTATACCCAACTTCTAACTTCCAAATGGATTTCATTCAAGAATTAAGTTGGGTCCTGCATATCTACTTAACAATCCGTTATAGTTACAGTATCCAATATGAGAGTCACTAGCCACATGTAGCTAAAATGTTAAATTCAGTTCCTCTGATGCACTAGCCCAATTTCAAGTGGCTAGTAGCCCCCGTGGGGCCAGTGGCCACTGTATCACAGCGTAGATACTGAACATTTCTACCATCTCTGGAAGTTGTACGGGACAGGGATGCCCCTTCAGGATTGCTCTAGAAAGTAAGCTTCCCGAATTTACTTGAAAGGAGGTATTTTGTATTACCTTATAATGTCACTTCAAACTATTTAATATCAACAGTTGTTTTACTCCTTCAGCATCGGTCTGTTATGTAAAGCAAGGTACAACTGCATTAGCAGCTAGTTTCACAGAAAGTTATCCACTGTTGACAGCAGCAGGCCTGGCAAAATGCTTTCCACACAGGAGGCACTCCACTAAGTAATCCTTATCTTATTTGAGTAATAATACAGATTTTTAAGAAGGCAAGAAGTAGCACTGTTAATTAAAAGAAACAAAACTGGGGCGCCTGGGTGGCTCAGTCTGTTAAGCAAGGTCCTGATAAGCTTAGGTCCTGATACCAAGCGCTTAGGGCTCCACGCTCAGCAGGGAGTCTGCTTAAGAGATTCCCTACCCCACTCAACACACACCCACTCTCTCTAAAAATAAAATAAATAAATCTTTAAAAAGGGAAAAGAAAAGAAACAAAACCATCCATTAAGAAAAGTAGTAAGCAGGGGCGCCCGGGTGGCTCAGTGGGTTAGGCCTTTGCCTTTGGCTCGGGTCATGATCTCAGGGTCCCGGGATCAAGTCCCGCATCGGGCTCTCTGCTTGGCAGGGAGCCTGCTTCCTCCTCTCTCTCTGCCTGCCTCTCTGCCTACTTGTGATCTCTCTGTCCGTCAAATAAATAAATAAAATTAAAAAAAAAAAAAAGAAAAGAAAAGTAGTAAGCAGCCATTCATCTATCCAACAAATAGTTAAGGAACCCCAAACCTCCCTTTGTCTTTCTGCGCTCTTCTACACCCTGGGAGGCTGACCTATAATGACCTATGCATTGAAGAAATCTTCCTTCCTCCAAGTTCCTATTGGTTCCAAAAGAAGGCACAGTCGGGAGATCCCTCTGTGGGAAGAGAGTGAGGGATATCTGCCTAACGTGGGTTGGCCTTTGTCCTTGGCTGAAGGTCACTGCTCCTCTCTGGCAGTCCTCTGCGCAGGGCCACCCTTCTAAGTTCTAATAATGGCTCCCAATCTAGCCCCTCCTACCCTGCTTAGCAAAGGTAGGTGCCCATCTTTTGCTGGACTCAGAATATCTCATTATCCCTTTCTGGCTTCCCTAATTTCTGCCAACACATTTGTAAATACTCTTGTTTATTAAATATCCTTTAAATACCAAATTTAAGTATATGTTAAGTACATACGGTATGTTTCTGGCCAGAACCTTGATAAATATAATCATACATACTTCTACACAGTTCTAGGCCCTTAGAGACCTCCAACAAATCCTAAGAAGATATATTTCTTAGAAATGACACTTATAAAAAATATAAATGCTTTTCAATAATAAAGCCCCAACCATATGTTACTTAAGAAATTACACTGATCAAGTAGAGACTGTATTCTAACGGACCTCCCGTTTTTGCACACATGATATTCACTGTATTTAACTTAAGGCAGTCATTGAATATTTTGTTTCTCTACTTCATTAAGTGCTTATGTGACAGTGACAGACCAGCTTGATCGTAGGGTGGGGTCTAGGCACGAACAAGGAATTCAGTACTAAAGCCAGAGACTGAGAAAATTATACAGGTAATTTAGACTAACAGCCCATTTGCAGCCTAATCATGTGTGTATTTTAAGCAGAAGCATTTCATCCCTAAAGAATTCTGCCTGTGGTTCATATTTCTCTTTATCATGTTAGTAAACAAAAGATATGGACTCCCTTTAATCAACATCTATTAAGTACCTACCATACACAAAGCATTTAGTAGGCACAAAAAGGAACAAGATGTATTTCTTGTCTTAGAATCTTACATTCTTAAAGAGGAGACCACAGCTATATAAATTACTGTTAACAAAGTGTTATTTTAAACTATTACTATATAGAGAGAGTAATAGTAATATATAAATAGTAATATATATAAAACACTTATTATATATATATAACTTTATGCCATACTTTTTCTTTCCTGATATCTTCTGACTTTTTCAATCTTTTCCCCAACATGTAAACTATATTATAATGTAAATTTATTATACAGTATAGTCTAAATGAAATTCCACTTGATAGGAGGTAAAATATAATAAGAAAAGGAAAAATCCAGTTAGTAAACTTTCACGTCTCATTTTCAACATCCTAAAAATGGGATTTTATAAACTGTCTATGAGTGAATACAATAAGACTGAGTACATAACCAATAGAGAATTTGATATGTCTGCCTCAATTTGCCTGTATATTCTTAACAATGTGGGTAAAAAAATTGCTTGAAAGCTTCCTCATATGTTGAGGAAGTTACATGAAAGCTACTCAAACCAGAAACTTTTAGTCTAGGAAGTAAAGTTGGACCAGACGGGAAACTCCCTGTATACTGAGAGATAATAATTACTCAGATGCTTATTGGAACCCTAACTTTCTCCTTGGACTTTACGCCACGATCATCGAACATTTATGTTTTAACTTGGGCAGATAATGCACAGGACTTCTAAAGGGTCAAGCATGACCATCCATCTTCCATAGCTGAATACTAAGTAAGTAAAGGAAATCCAAATACAGCCTACTTCTGCGTTTAGGTAGAGGTTCAGAGGAATTCATGCACAAACATTAACAGTAAAATGTGCTGGATCTACATGTTTTAAAAGGATGATCTGCTGGATCCTCCTGAGAGAACTTTTTAGCTCAAGCAGTCAATTAATTTGCTCGGTAAAAACCCAAACAAAAACAAAACACCTAAAACATCTAAAAAACGCATGTCTCTCCCCAACCTTTAACATAGCACCCTGGAAACCTCCCTGTGACACGTGTCAATGACCAATGGTCCCCAAACAACTCCGTCTTCTTACAGATAATACAGAGGCCTTAACAGTATTTTCCATCGCTCACAGCTCTTTCTGCCATTTCCCTTTGTGCATCCCGTGCCTTTCAGAGATTACAGTTATGGTTAACACTTCCAGGAAGAAGAACAAAAAAGGCTTGAACCAATCAGTACAGAGGATTCCTGAGACAATGAGGAAAAAACAAAAGAAGCTACAGTTGTACCTTGCTTCTTCTCAATGACACATTCCCAAGAATGCTGGGTGTAAGTCAAATATTACAAAACATCCTCATCCTCTCCAAATGACTGAAATTATTTCACAAACTCTTTTTCTTAATATCTAGTTAATCTTTAATAGGCCACGGTTCCTGACGGCTTTAACTTTAAATTATACTTTCCATCAAAGATGTAATGATCTACAATAACCTTTGAAATACGTAAATGAACTAAGGATACATTTTTACCGGCAAATCTTTTAGTAAAGTGTGGAAAAATCACTCTCTCTTATTTGTTTAATATATCCTAATTTCTCCTGTATTTGATTTCCCTAATGGATGGCATAAAGCCAGGCATGATATTTTCAGCTAGTGTACTTAATGAGTATAAGATAGAACAGCATGAGGGAAAAGCTATGTCCAAGTGGTATAATGGGCTTGTTGATGCCGCCTACCGTGCATTTTGTTTTTCCAAGGTTCCCCTCGTAATTGACTAAAACAGAGTTCCTGAAGCCTGATCGTATGATGAGTGCTGAAGTCCTCCAACTATGTTCAAATATCTCATGAAAAAACAAGAGATGCTAGAGACTAGTATGGTGTGTTTGGCATTAGGAAGAAGGTGGTTCCCATCAGAGTGGTTGGCGTCAACAAATAAAGGAGGTGTTTAATCAGAATCTCTCCGGGTTTTTTCCTCTGGCGACCAAACACATTACAGCAGGATGGGAAAAGGTTAGCAAGAGTGAAGTAGTTTGGACTCTATCCTGCTTGTGTGGGAAAGCTCCAGGAGTGTCGCAAAAGTGAGAGGGTTTTGGCTCCAGACCCAGGGCTGCAAAAACAAAGACCCTTAGGAATGTGGTAAAGGAAGAATCCAAAAGCAGAACAAGGTCATGAACGGGCCAAAAGCCATGGAGGATGAACAGAGTCAGCTATGGGCTTCCCAGCTTAACCTGCAAGGTTAGAAGCAAGAGAACAAAGCAGATTCCACTCTGGAGACTGGTGAACCAGGAGATGCAACCAGGCCAGTGGGAGGGAAGTGCAGAAATCTCCCTGGCCCCATCTGTGGGGGTGACCTCAGACACAGCAACCACTACTGGCTTCTGATCAGATACCGGCTGGTGACATAGCCATTCACACCCCTACACCTCTGTGATAATCCTGGAATGACTGCCAGAACTGTGTGTGGCCCCTCTTTTCTCTTCCTTGTCTCCAGGCCACTGCATTGACCAGTCATATGAGATCAGGCCTGCGCCTCCCCCAACCACCACCCCCACCCCGCGCTGCACACCACCCCCACCACCACTCTGTCCCTCAGAGCCAGCCCAGCTCCTGTCTCTCCACTTTGGGTAGCTTTCCTCACCAGCACAATGAGGGGCTTGAACCTGATTATCTTAAAACTTCCTCCCAGATCTAACATTCTCTGATTCCTGGATGTTACCAATTCCCAGAACCATAAAATTTAGAGATGAAAGGAATTCAGAAGTTGTCTATTCTACCTCCTGCTTAACCTAAGCTAACCTAGCCAGAGCTCAGAAGCTCTGAAAGTTCTCTGCAGTTGTTTCTGGCTGGCCGGATACAGCAATAATCAGAGCTTAAACACCTTAACTATAAAGCATGAAAAAAATAGATGTAAGATCTTTTAAACATCTAAGAAAAAGTTTGAAGGAGCCAACGCTCGTGGAGTGGCATGTTCTATTGCTTGGAAGATCATACGGAGCAGCGCTTCCCAATCTCTGTTTGCACAACCTTCAGACCATCGTGAAAAATCACAAGGGGTGTCAGAAAATTCTCCAAACAAAACTAATTTTCAATTTCTCATTAGGCTTCTACATTTATAGGCCAGGATGATGGGATGGCACGTCAAATAAAGTCTCAGAAAGGAGAATAAAAAGTATTAAGGGGAAATACAGTGATACTTTGAAATGCATTCAAGAAAAATCAAAAAGAATGTCATCTGTTCTTTAATAGTGTGGTTTAGTTAGTCAGCTGCTTTTCAAAACTACTTTTGTTCTCTGATAATAAATATTCTGTCTCCCTCTTCAAAAACACTATTTTCTTAACAGGGTCTATGCCAACTATCATACTACAGAGCTTGAAGAAATCACTGGTTGTATTTAAGAAACAAGCATTTAAAACAATAACATTTTCCATTGTGTCTTATTATTAATTACTTTTAAGTCCTAAGTTTGCGAAACAGAACAAAATGAAACAAATAAAATAAAAGTCATAAGTTCATCAATAAATAAAGAGAGCTATATTTTACAGTTTGGAAGACATCAAATTCTCCCAAAATTAACATATAGATTTCATTAAGCCCATTCCAATAAAAATCCTGTTATTTCTTTTTCATGGAAACTGACAAGCTGATTCTCAAATTTATTAAGACCTAGAATAGTTAAGACCACTTTGAAGAACAGACACTTAACATATTGCAATAGTAATTATGACCCTATAGTACTGACACATGATCCACATAGAATCACACAAAAAGTCTGGAAAAAAAAAACATGTAAATGTGGTCACTTGAGTTACAATCAAGGCCACACTGAAATCCAAAGGGGAAAATGAAAATGTCTTCTTAATAAATGGTGCTGGATCAACTAGATTACTAGATATTCATGGGGGAAACAGACTAAAAATGAACTTGACCCTGTCCACACCAAACACAAAAAAGACAGATGTAAGGCTACTGTTGGGGAGTACAAACTGGGGCAGTACATGAGGGTGCTTTCCGGTGCTGGAATGTTACATAGAGACCTGGGGGGGGGCCATCCCCTGAGTGCATTAATCTCTATATTTAAAATCTGTGTCCTATACACATGCTCTACCTCAATAAAAAATTTAAATAAACACACAAGTAAAAGAAATTATCCCACTGTGCTCCATGATGGCCCAAATCATGTCTTATTTACATGTTTGCACCTTCCAGGGCACCCTCCACAAGGCCTGCTCAGTGTTTGTTGGATTTAATTAAATTTGCCAGGTAGCTCCAACTCTGTGATCTTAAGGAGATGATTTTGCTACAACATGTCTGAGTTGTGATAGCAGAACTATAGCTGTGTGCTTCCGCAGGGCAGACTCCTTTTAAATTCCCAATGTATTCATATTTAAAATATCTGGCTCCCTCCCCCAAAAGAGGGAGATAGGAACATTTGCATATTGAAAATCAGCCCCATTTTCAGGGTTTAACAAGATTCAAATCAAAAAGGCGAAGGAAGAAAAACAAAGAAAGGTGCTGCCATGTGGCACCCTAGCAAGCAGATGTTCATTTGGGCCCAGACACACAGATTACTATCACAATGTACTTATCTGAACATGCTATCGTCAGACCACACAGCCAAATCAAATTTTGAAGGCTCAAAGGATGTGCACTGGGAGAACATCCTGTACTCTGCAACATGAACTTAAATTCTGTGACAGAGACAGAAGGGTACAGAAGAACACTGCAGATCACCCACTGTCATTTTAATTCCTATTTATACAGTAAGAGAGAATCTGTTCTTTAAGAAAGCAATCAAAATCAAAATATAAGATTTCGGTTATTAAAATGAAAACCTGCGGAACGATGACCAAAAAAGAAACATACTTTCTCCCCTTAGTCTTCAGCAAATTAGATAACACACAATACTCTTGTGATTATTTTTAGATAAAGAACCATTCCGTGAAATATTCATGAAACAGAAGAGGCTAGTTATATGTGATTTTAAATATTAGTTTGGGTGAAGAAAAAGGTAAACAGCTTACCATTTCACTACATCATATTTAAATTCTAATCTCATTAGGAGTACACATTTGTCATCAAAATACTTTCTATTATGCTAATTATGTTCTCTTTTGTTCAAAGTATTACATCATGTCTGCACTTCTCTAACTACATTTATACATTGCCAAATAAAATTTTATTTTAAATTTCCGTATAAAATTGGATAAGGAATCAGAAAGAAAATCTGATTCAAAGAGGCAATTGTAGTTAGCAAATTCTTAATTATAATCTATAGCATTAAGAGGTAGTAAAGTTTTGTTTTGTTTTGTGTTTTTTAGTCAAATTAAGTCAGACACACTTGGTCCCTGATTTGGGCCGACTGCAGGGGGAATAGCTTGTAGGCAACAGTCACCCCAGCAGATGGACCACTAGCACAGCACACACACCTGTAGCTGGTCAGCAGTCAGTCCAGAGCCTACATGGCTCTTCCAGTGCAGGAAGAAAAATTGGGGGCAGGAGTTGGGGAGAAGGGAAAAGAAGGAGGGAGGAGGGGAAAAGGAGAAGAGAGTGGAAACACACTCTGAGACTGCCCAAACCCATGCACTTTATCCTCACCCATTTTCATTTTGCACACCCTTGGGTCTTGTCTAGCTCTTCACTCAAGAGTCAAGCCACAATCCAGAAACAAAATACAGGGGTCCATGGTCTGCCTCCTTCTCTTAAGCACTCACTGGTTCTGTTTTGACTTCCTCTCAGGGTAGAATTCTTAACATCTTAACATGTGCTCCACAGGCTGCCTTGGTAAAGTTTGAGGTGAAGGGGAATGTGCTGCCATCAGATTCCTAAAGTCTGGAGTTCCCCTATGAGTTATGAGCCACTGTTGGACCAGGACTAGATGAAAATAAGAGAAGTGCTGGAACTGGACAGTTTGTTCTTTGTAGTTTTGTTTCATTGTTATTTCCAGCCTTAGAAGCTGTTTGCTTGATTTGATGTTCAACGAGAGCAAGGAAAGCTGGAATGCTCTAATAACGGAGCCAGTGATGAACAAGGGACGAAAAGCACTAATAGAAAGCTTTGGACAGCATTTTTTAAAGTGAAATTATTGGCTGGGGCTGGGGCTGGGGGGCCATTACAGGAAAACAGGTGAGCAGGAAGCTAGTCTCCTAAGGGAGTGAGGAATGAGGAAGGCTCCCAGGGCGTCTGTCACTGGACATCACCAGCCACACCTCCCAACTCTTCTGGAAACCCAGTCCCTAGTCCTAGAAGCTTATAAAGCCCTACGGAAGGACTGCCTTTCAGGTGAGTTAGGAAAACCTACCCACCTCCCTGAAGGGGGCAAAAATGGGTTCCTGGAACCTGGAATTCCAACTCTGATACTCACACTCTCCTCTCACCCAAACATTGCC
Source organism: Enhydra lutris kenyoni (assembly GCF_002288905.1). Taxonomy (NCBI): domain Eukaryota; kingdom Metazoa; phylum Chordata; class Mammalia; order Carnivora; family Mustelidae; genus Enhydra; species Enhydra lutris. Next base: position 57,967,727 of record NW_019154085.1, read on the forward strand.
CAGCACAGTGCTCTGTGCTACCATGTGATTAGCATGGAACAACTATCTATGAATTCTAAAATGGGCTACTTTTACAGGCTCTTAAAGGTTGGCTGGGAACCCTATCATAAAGAGTAATAATTTATGGGGGCACCTGGGTGGCTCAGTCCTTAAAGCCTCTGCCTTCCGCTCAGGTCAGGGTCCCAGAGTCCTGGGATCCAGCCCAGCATCAGGCTGCCTGCTCAGCAGGGAGCCTGCTTCTCCCTCCCCGCTCCCCCTGCTTGTGTTCCCTCTCAAGGTCTCTCTCTCTGTGTCAAATAAATAAGTAAATAAATAAAAATCTTCAAGAATAACAATTTATGTATGAAATATATTAGATGTTTCAAGTTCTAGAAAACTGATGAGTGAACTTTTGAGAACAAACTTGAAAACAATTCACTTGTAAGTTAAGTTATTCCCAACCACTGAACAAATCACATAGACCTCTAAAAAATGTCATCTGCCAGCTATAAAATTTTTGCTGTAGAATATTTTCTGGTAGGGGCGCCTGGGTGGCTCAGTTGGTTAAGCAGCTGTCTTCGGCTCAGGTCATGATCCCAGGGTCCTGGGATAGAGCCCCACATGGGGCTCCCTGCTCAGTGGGGAGCTTGCTTCTCCCTCTCCCTGCCGCTCTGCCTACTTGTGCTCCCTCTCTATCTCTTTTCAAATAAATGAATAAAATCTTTAAAGGAAAAAAAAAAGAAAATTTTCTGGTAGACACTCTTTTAGGGTTGTTTAAATAAAAGTGTGCAAATAATCAGGTGGAATGAAACCTAAGAAGAGGCTGAGATTAGGAACTTTTTTTTTCTTAAGGCTTCCATCTTTAAAACAATGAAATTCATCAAAGTTGCACTTTGAAGGAGGCAAAGAAGGTTTTGGGAACAAATCAGTTAGTGACCTGAAAATAAAAACGAGCACTTTTTTTTTTTTAAACTAATGTCTATATTGGTCAAAAGCCCGTTTAGTGACAAATCTAAAAGCTATTGAGAAGACAAAGGTAAAGTTGATGATATTACAAATTTCTAATATAATTTACTTTTGCCTACAACCCAATATTTTATCTGAGTCTTTATTTTATAAGCTGTTATTGTTAGGGCACCTGGGTAGCTCAGTTGGTTAAGTGACTGACTCTTGATTTCAGCTCAAGATCCTGAGATCAAGCCCCACATCAGGATCGCTCAGCCAGGAGTATGCTTCTCTCCCTCTCCCTTTGCCACTCCCCACCCTCCAGCATGGGCATGTGAGAACGCTGGCTCTCCTGTGTTCTCTCTCTTGCTCTCTTAAATAAATAAATATATCTTAAAAAAAAAAAAAAAGTATAAGCTGCTATTGTTACTCTATAGGCAGGGAAGGGCTGAGAAGTTCTCCAGTACAAATACATTACCAATTGCAACTCTCAAAAACACCGTGTTTAAAAAGTGTTAAATAGGGGAAATAGTAGAGTGTTATTTGAGGAGCTCAAGTGTAATCAAAATACAAGTTTAAAATCTGAAATTCATTTTTGGCAACTCTTATCCCCCTCCCACCAACCCACGAAGAAACTTAAGAGCAGTATTTCATGATGTATACATCCAATTCTGCCCATTTTAATTAGTAAATTTTTCAACTGATTAAAAAAAAACAAACACAAAACTAGTTATCACCTAAAATGGGGCCACACACTTGCAGGGCTGGGAAAATGATGCAGTTTTCCTACAAGATCAGTAAAAATTACTCGTGATATCTATGAAATGATTGAGTTTTGCTGCACAAAACCTTTCCCTGAAATCACTCCTCATCTGGGATGAAGCCCAGTAGCACCTGCTGTTCAATGAGCAGCCAAAAGAGTGGGTTCCCCGTCCCCCCATAAGGCAAACAGAGGACAATGTGATTCTTGAAGGACTCAGTTTCATTTGCAGAGAAGAAGAAAGCTTTTTTCTGAAATAGAGCTAGAGAATGACCAAATAAAAAGAATAGTTATATCTATGAAAGATCATGAATAATAAAAAATCTGCTATCATCTGAAGAAATAACAGGTCGCACTGGACACATGATCAACACATAGATGGCAAGCACACGATGATGTAATTAGCAGCATAACAAAACTCTAGACGTTTTCTCCCTTTGCCCTGAGCAAGCCTAATAAATTAGGAGAAATAAACATCATTTCAAATGGTTTAAAACAGTAAGAGTAACAATTCTGTATAACCATTATGTCATCATTTAAGCATTATATTTTCAGCCTGTCTAACCTGAAGAGGTTGGCTTAGTAGCACTTATATAAGCATAAAACTTGAAAAATAATAATGTAAAACAAGGTAATTGAATATGAAACTCTGACGTGAAGGAATTAAGGTTAAGTACCAAAACAAAAAAAGTGTTATTCTGTAAAAGTATAAGTACTCATAAGAGGATTAAAAGGGGCAAAAAATACAAAACAATGCTGATTATAAATTCAAGAAATTTTCACTAATTAATCTAAAGCCCCAATTTCTTTCTAATATTCCCAGGTTTATTGTGGCCTTTATTTGCCCTTTGCTTTTTCTCATAAAACACATGGCAGAGTTTTTAACCCCACCGATGCCGATTTTCGTGATTTCTTTGTCACTCAGACCCTTGGTGTGCTGTCTTCCTGGGTGTATGATTTTGTAAATATTTTTCTTCACTTATGTCTTGTATTGTGTCTATTTTGTCTTTCCTGGTAGCTGGTGAGATGCTGGAGAGCAAGGACCAGATACACACTCCATAACCTTTTCCAATGTCAAGAGCAAAGAACGGTTCTCTGGGATCACTCAGGAAATACAAGCAATTAGTTAGTATTTCAGTCCTTCCTGAACTTTCATGAACCTCAGCAATTTTTCAACAAGCTTAAAACTTAACCTAATTCTAGAATACAGAATACGGATGTTACAGCCAACGTTGGAAATCATCCACCAGACATCGTGTTTACGGTACCAGAGTTAAAAACAAGTTAACTGTTCATATTAGCATCTGATCTCACTTTTAGGATTTTTAGGTTTTCATATTTGTCATCTAGAAAACTGTTCTCCAACCTCTAAAATGACAAATGCATCCACTTAAGAATTAGCTAAAAGCAATGTATAGAGAAGGACAGTGTTCAGCTCTGCATGTTTTCTTTCCCAGGAGGTCTAGGTGTTGATTTTTTCCCCTCCCCTTTTTTGTCTCTCTCTCTTTTACCATCTTTGACACACTTCTTTTCCAGTGCTTATTTGAAAAATTAAAATATTCATATAATTAAGTTAAGGGTACAAAAATACATTAAGAGAAACTAAAGAATTCAGCTAAGGGAGATAAATACCCAGTTTATTTTCAGCCTAGCCATCACCACCCCTTTCACATTTTCCCTTCATATTAAGAAATGTTTAGGGGTGGGGCACCTGGGTGGCTCAGTGGGTTAAAGCCTCTGCCTTCGGCTCAGGTCATGATTCCAGGGTCCTGGGATCGAGCCCCTCATCGTCGGGCTCTCTGCTCGTGGGGAGCCTGCTCCCCTTCCTCTCTCTCTGACTGCCTCTCTGCCTACCTGTGATCTCTGTCAAATAAATAAATAAAATCTTTAAAAAAAAAAAAAAAGAAAGAAAGAAATGTTCAGGGGCACCTGGGTAGCTCAGTGGATTAAGCCCCTGACTCTTGGTTTCAGCTCAAGTCACGATCTCAAGATCCTCGGAACGAGCCCCACATCAGGCTCCAGACTCCAGCTCTGCACTCTGCACTCAGCAGGGAGTCTCCTTCTCTGACTCTCTCTTCCTCACTCTCCGCCTGCCCCGACCCCCGCTCGTGTGCTCTCTCTCTCTCTCTCTCAAATAAATATTTTTTTAAAAAAAGAAAGAAATGTTTAGTTTCTATTACCAAATTTGTTTGTGTGTGCTCAAATTTGCATGTATGTTTCACACACCTGATTCTAAGGAGACCTTTTGCTGTGTATCATCATCTGGCCAAGCTCCCACTGTTAAGTCTGTAGCATCCAAGTGCTGCCTCTCCTGAGGCATGGACAGTTTCCATCAGGTCTTACTATTTATCTTTAAAATAACAGAACAGAGAAACCACAACATTTAAAATAATTCTACATAAAATCTCCAAGTCCAATGTTCAATTTTGAATATATATGGTTTGATTTTACACCAAATATATGGCACTGCATTTAAATCACTCACTTATCATTACTACATTTTCTTGATTAAAGCTATGGCACATTGAATACAGTACTTCCACTTAAGAGCAACTTGATATGGTTCTGCTTATTCCTCTAATGCCAACAGATGTCATCTTTAGGGTTATGCAACAGCCAGTAATTGAGAGATAACTAATTTTGAACACCTCAGTGCTAGTTTAATTTTTTTTTTAAGGTTTTATATATTCGTTTGACAGAGACACAGCCAGAGAGGGAACACAAGCAGGGGGAGTGGGAGAAACGGGCTTTCCACCGAGCAGGGAGCCCGATGTGGGGCTCGATCCCAGAACCCCAGGATCAGGACCTGAGGCAAAGGCAGATGCTCAACCGACTGAGGCACACTGGTGCCCCTCAGTGCTAGTTTATATTTTAGTTGTTATCCATCAAATGAATAAATATTTTCATCGAAATACACTTTTTTTTAGAAAGCCATTTTCTTGAAAACTGAGCAGGAAAAAGTTTGAATTGTGTTGGTGGGGGCCATTGACAGGAAGCAAGGACCAGGCTGAGTCACCGGTTCATCACATGTAACGGTTCCCCCCTCAGTGTAATACTATGAGATTTTTTTCTGGCACCATATGCTTTAAAGAAGAGTATACAAAAAGGTACTTTTTGTAAATTAAGCACTGACGCATTAATATGTGATTCTTCTTAGGGATCTTGTTCAATTCATAAAACAGCTTAAAGTTGTCATAATAGGGGCAAAATAAATCAAAACACAAATCAAATTACAGTAAGATTTCCATAGAAAATTAAACTGGATCATTACATTTATCAATTTTGGTCTACAATTTTTTCCCCTGGCCTAAAAAGATTTTGTATGTACTTATTCTGAATAATAATAGTCACTAACAAGCATTTATTTAGCACCTACTATTCTGTGGATCAGACAAGAAACCAGGAAAGTGTTGCTATCCCTTGCAGAGAGATACACAGTGGGATAGGAGACCATGCTTGGGGAGAATAAATGTTAGTGAACTGAGCATCCAATAAAAAACAAACTAGACAAAAAATTCTTCATCCTCAAAAAGAATGAACAATATTTAAGTGTCTATATGATTTTACTAAGCACCTATTCTTCCATTCTATATGTCCCTCAGGTGATTTTTATTGATTAAGTAGACATGGGGAAAATATTTTATTTTCTGAAAACCCTCTTTTTAATAAAAAGAAAAGGAAGAAAGACCCCTTTGTCTTTAACTAGGACCCATAACTTAAAATTTCAGTACTCATTAAATAAGCTGGGGTAATTTTAAAGTTCCAATAAACCATTAAGCAAAATACAAAGTCTGAGCAATATATCAGTAAAGTTTATTTTTTTTTCTTGAAACTGTATTACATGGAAATTGCCTATATTTGAACTTAAATTTAAAACCAAGATTGCCAACCACATAGGTCTATCTAGTTATACTAATACTAAATGATTGAAAATTCTCCTACTTCTCTTCACTTATCTTTTCGTACTTTTTTCTAGTAGCTCAAGATTTAGCTTCCAACATATAAAAATATAATAGATCCTATGGGAAATCCAAAAGAAAGAGCTATTTGAAGGGAAGAATGCTACAATATTGCATTATAATGCATCTTCATTTTAACCATCCAATGACCTTGAGTCTTCCAATACCACTTCTAGATAGCCACGCTAACCCACTCACTGAAGGAACTAAGGTATATTTAAGGTGTAAAATATTGCATGGCTGTTTTGATATATTTAAGCAAACTTTATTCACTGTATAAATGTGTTCACTCTATCCTAAGTCTTAAAGTCATGTCTCTGTATAACCAAACCATCTTAATAAACTCAGCTATGTACCAAATCATAACCTCTAATTCCTACAGAAACTGATGGACACAATATTCCTACGGTCACTAAAGTAAAAGTTAAGGAATTCCACAAAATGTTAATGCACACAAAAATTCAATTCAGAAAAACTACTTTGTTCTAGTAGCCTTCATCAATACAATCCCAAATTATACCACTCATTATTTTTCACATTTTGAAACTTAGGTTCAAATTTGTTCTTTAGTATACACTTATACAGAAATAGCTTTTAAAAGAAACTTTGTTTTAGAACATTTCATAAATTCTGTTTATGCATAAAAATTTTTACAGCAAGCTTTGAATATGGTATATTTTATAGAAATATCTTGATAACTATGATGAAAGATCACAAATGTGTCAAATTGCATCAGTTAGTACAAAATATTAGCTAAACATGTAAAGAACATTTTGTACTTCCTTTCTTCAAAAGAAATAGAATAAGTATTTCAATTCCCATCTGTATTTGCATATATGCATTGGCAGTGATGTATATTGTAGTATCTTTGAAATAAACAGACCATAAGGGGTGCCATTATACCAAGTGAAATTGATACAGCCAATGTTTGAAAATATGCACATACAGCTCTTTAGGTTAAAATACGTTAAATTATCAGATTTTTTTTTCTGTGTCGCTGAAAAGTGGACACCAAATTTAATTTTTCATAATATAGCACAGGTCATTTATAATCAGAAAACCCTTTAGAATAATATGTGCTTATATTTACAAAGCTACATCAAACCCCCTCTTAGAATGAATGTGTCAGGTGATAAAGGGAACCTGCTGTGATAAGACCACCCTGACAGAGGAACACAAAAACACCCAACAAGCATGTAAAATCGGGTTACTTGCAGTCTGTGTCACTCTACACTAAGATACTATGACAATTTCACAATCTCCTTTACTTCCCCTCATGTCCTGCCCTTCCACAGCATCCTCAGATTTACTTTATGTTTATAAATGCTTTTCTCTTTCTGTCGAAGTACAAAACATACTGATACAGTCACACACTATACCGGGACTCCACAGATTGTTGTTGTTGTTTGTTAATAAGTGTAGAAGCAACTAACATGTTTTTAATGGGGGAAAAGCACTAAATAAAATTTCCAAAACAGACACCAATTGGATGATTAACTCAAGAAGAATTACTTGACAGAAGTTAGTTTTGTAAACTATGGTAACAAAACTCATTTCAAGTGCCATTTTAATTGGTATGTATTCCTTCTGATGAAAAGAAATCCAATCCAGGCATTCTTTCTTGATTCAAAACTATCATATCCCCATTACAGGTTTCCGTCAGGTATCACTTTGTAAACAACCACACCATTCCTCAGTTTTTGATATAGCTTCCAAGCAGAAGTTTCAAAACAACTCTGACTAGCAAACACATCACTGTACTTTAAACAGACTGATGTTTTCTATCCCATGTATCAGGAAGTTTAAAAGACACAGCACCGAGGCAAGGATCATCACCACAGACACCAGTTTCTAAGTGAGACCATTAACTCTTGAGGTAGATTAGGCAACACTTGTTTCTAAAAACTAACTACAAATCAAACAAATTCTCTCTTTTTTAGAAAATGACTCACACTATCCTGTTAGCAACAAATATGTCAGGGAGATAAAACAGAGCTAGGTGTTTCAAACTATGCTTACCTAAAATCTGTATCTAGTCACTTTACATTTTAGGAGATGCCCCTTTCTGAGATAATGAAGATTCTTTACAATAGGGAATTTAGGTTTAATTGTCGAACCTGAATACCATGTTATATAGGTCAAGTCAGTGTGTGTGTCTTTCTCCTGAAACAAAGAAATTCAAGAGTAATAGGATTTCAAATTTCATAGTAGAAACAGCAAGATATGTTTTGAATGTCATTTACTGTAACACAAATCAATATTAAATGCTTTATGCAGGAAGCACACTTTCAGAAAATGGGCCCTAAAGCTTTCTGGGCTCCGACCCTAATTACTGGAGCAGGCTCTTGCTGTTTGTCTCTCTCTTCAATTATTTACGGGGCAAAAAGAGCCAAATGGCATTGCATTAGCTATATTAAATGCTACGTACTTGGTTTCTAACTTACTAATGGTACATAAAAATTACTAAGGTGAATGTGCCTGTAGAAACATGGCCCTTTTTCTTCTTCACCTGAGTGTACGTATTTATTATTCATACAGTTAAGTGTTGAATAGGCTGTCCTTTAGGCACACAATGCTGCATAATTTAAACAAGTGCATTAAACATATATGATATCTAAAAGGTAATGCATTGATTATACCTCAAAATTTCTTTGAACAACCTGTATTTACAATGTAGCTCACAAAAAAATCAGCACCTACCTTGGGTCCCTGAAAACAGTACATGGGGACCACACAGAAGTGAATACTGGGTATCCTCACTTCTACCATCGTGCTGCTTTCTGGCCACCCAAAGTAAGAAGAGAACTGGGGAGAGTGAAAAGGAGGTCCTTGATTGCTAGAAAATTTCTGGTCTGGGTGCTGACAAGTGTCCTTTTTTAAGTGAGCAAATACAGAGCTATGCTGTAAGTACATCACACGGACCACACACACTGTAAGAAAGGAAAGCTTATCAAGATTGAATCAGAGATCCTTTGCACCAGGCCAGCAATGTCCTCTGCCATCAAGGAGGATACGATTACAGCCTACCGAAGAAAGTTCAGGCGCTGCATCCGTACTTGATTCTTTTGTGATCTAGAAGGGCACCCGGAGTATAGAAGATGCAAATCACTGAAGAAAGCTGGTACATCCAACACCAACCCTCCCAGATTATGAACGAAGCTTCCAAAGCAGTGAGACCCTCTGTCTTCATGGGCCCAATACATTTTATATACATATGTGTGTGTGTGTGTGTGTTTAATGCATTCGGAATGCCTCAGATCTTTCTGTAAAAATAAGGTAGGCCCACTAACAAGGTACCCAGGGTCCCTAGAAAGTCAGTTGCAGTTTGTAAGGCTACATGTCATCAGCTGTGTTACCTAAGAATATGCCAAGGCCACTTTTGAGAAGCACCACTGGAAATGGATCTGTGGTCAAAATACAGGGTAGTATTCTTCTAAAGTCACTTCTTTCTCTGCACTGAAATCTGCCCATTGTCCCTCCTTTGCAAAAGCTACCGGGAAGATTAAAAAGGACATCAATGAAGGGTGAGTGAACTTTGGCCACTTTTCCACCCAAAACACCGGCGTAAAAGTAGAAATCAGTAACCAGGTGAAGTGCCACACCGCACAAAGATCAAGGCGAGGGGCGGGAGCGCAAGGCCGGAGGCGGGGAAGAAAATGTTCCGTCCGCCCCCCCCCACCCCAGCCCAACGCCCCAGCCATCGCGCGCGCGGGAGGTAGAGGGGCGTCCCTGGGGGGGCGGGAGGCCGCGCACCACTCCGAAGGAAGGCAAGAGTTAGGGCTCGCGGGGCGAGGCCCAGAAGAAGCGGTAGAAAAGCCGCGCCGCCCGCGGGTCCTGCCGCGGGGCCCCAAGCGTCCGCGGCCGAACCACCAACGCTCGGAGAGGGGCGCCGCTCGGCCCAGCGACCCTCCCCGCCTCCCCGGCCAGGAAGGGGCCGGCGGCTCTTTCCTGTCTAGTCTCTCCCCCCACGGCTTTCTGTAACCCGATCCCCGCACTCCGCTCCCCGGGCAGCCGCCGCCCCGCGCGCCTCCCCGCGCCACCCAGGCCAGCGCTATAGTTAGCAACCCTCCATCAACTCCGCCGGGGGTGGCGGGGGCTCGCTGCGCGCGCCCCTGCCCGGGCCAGACCCGCGCACGCCCCCGGCGCCCCCCGCCCCCCGACTCCCCTTTACCTTCGCTTGAAGATACTGGGGGTAGTAGTAGGTGGCGTACTGAGGGTACATCTGCTGTTTCCACACTTTGCCCATGAAGCTGGAAGGGAGCCTGCCGTGAGCCTGCCGTGCAGGGTCGCGGGCACTTTGGGGTTTCCAAGTCTCGATCTCTCCTGCCTCTCCCTTTCCGGCGGCGGCGGCGGCGGCGGCTGCCGCTGCTCCACCTCCCAGCCCGGACCAGACGTCGTCGTCGTCGTCCTCCTCCTCCTCTTTCTTCTCCTCCTCCTCCCAGGCAGAGAGAAAGACACTGCAGAGCGCAGAGGGCACCCCGGACAGGGCGCTCCCAAGGAGTTGCCTCCCGGAGCCCGACTGCTGCGAGGCTGCCAAGGGCTGGCGCGCGAACCGCGCTCCGCTCCGGCGAGCAGGCAGAGCGGGGCTCGGAGGTGATCAGTGCAAGTGGAAAGTGCTGCGGCGGCGGCGGCGGCGGCTACGCTCGGTGCCAGGCGGCATCTGGGGTGGGTGCGCCCGATTGGGAGAGGGGAGAGGGGCTGGCGCGCCGAGGCGGTGGGGGGAAGGGCGCGCGGGGCGGGGCTTGGGCGCCGCGGAGCCCGGGACCCGCTGGAGGTGAGGGCTGAGTTTTAACCACTCCTCACCTCCAGGGCTCGCGGTTGGACGGGCGGAAACCCTCGGAGCCCGGATCGCTTTGTGGGGGGGGGGGGGGGGGGGGGGGGGGGTGGTGACTTGGGGGACCCAGTTTAAGAACTGCAAAGCGGACGGACACCTCGTTGTCTTTCCTGAGTTTTTTTTTTCTTCGTAAGGAGGAGGGGAAGTAAGGGGAAAGTGGAGGAAATCTGATCAATTTCTCACTTCCCCCGCCCAATGATTTTTTTTTTTTTTTTAAACAAGAGATCGAAAATGATTTAGTGCCCAACCACAAAGCTGGAGTCAGGACACTTGGGATCTGTTCCCCCCACCCCCAGGCCACAACACTAATTTTCTAGGTGACCTTGGGAGGTTAGTGTCCTTCGGTTTGGGTTTCCCAGATGTGAGAGGTGAAATCTTGCCCCCTGCGCAAGGGGAGGCAAGCTCTCTGAAACACACACACACACACACACACACACACACACACACACACACACTCCCGCCTCACAACAAACAGACGGATCCTTCTAAGGGGAGATGTCGCAAAGAGGCAGAATGTTATTATTAGAGGACACAATATAGACATCAGCTTTTCCCTGCCTCTTTCTAATGCTGCCAGACAGTCTGTCAACTCCCACTCAGGAGCAAGGAAACTCCCTGAGTTTAGAATATTTTAAGGCCATTTTGAAAGTCAGGCTGGCATATTGTTGCAGTGTGCTTCAGTGACATATAAAATCAATCTCTCTTTCTGCCTCTCTCCATTTCCTAATTGTCACAGTTCTAGACAGCCCCAGACAGCCGTGGTCCAGTTCACTACGTAACTGGATATAATTTAATGGACTTAATTGGTCCCTGAAGCTGCCTGTAGAAGACTTTTATATTTTAGCTCCAAAAGAGATAATACCAAAATGTACAACAGAATAAGTAAGGAATCACCTCCAAATTCGAGTTCTTGCACATCTAATAAAATGTAATAAAAAATCCACTTGTTATTAAATAGACCTTGATTACTTTGTTTTGTCATTTTGGCTTTCAAAGAGTCTATTTTCCCAAGAGCACAAAAGGTGAATCAGAGGGGCGCCTGGGTGGCTCAGTGGGTTAAGCCGCTGCCTTCGGCTCAGGTCATGATCCCAGGTCCTGGGTTCGAGCCCCACATCGGGCTTTCTGCTCAGCAGGGAGCCTGCTTCCTCCCCTCTCTCTGCCTGCCTCTCTGCTTACTTGTGATTTCTCTCTGTCAAATAAATAAATAAAATCTTTAAAAAAAAAAAAAAGGTGAATCAGACTGAAATCAAATGCCTGATTTTGTTAAACAGTTATATTTTTATACGGTTACATTTCAAATTCAAAGCAGGTTAATAAGATACTTTAAGACAAAGAAACAGTGATGTGAGACTCTTATAATCTTATATGATTTAGACAAATTTTAAGGTTATACATTTTAACAAAACAAAATAAGTTCATATGAGAACATTTTGGATATGTCAGGAGACAAATCGTGTACTCTTAAAAAAAAAATTAACAGTTAGCCTATGTAAAATCCTATACAGAAACTCGTATTTACTGAGCTTCCTATATGGTGGGCATTGTTGAGGTTGATCTAAATCTGAAGGTCAGCATGCTTCACTGTCTAGTGAGGGGAGCTTTAAAGTTCCTTACATTGTTTCAAAGTAGGACCCTTTCATGTTTTTTGAGCAGAGAACTGACATGAACTAACTTGTGTTTTAGGAACCTGTGTTTGAAAGGCTTGAGGTGATAAGGGAAATTACCAAACTTAGACTGCTCTACTTTTTTCTGGATGATGAAAATCCAGCCTGTGTTAAAGAGCCCAGAAGCACACACACAATTATGTAGACACTTGATTTATGACTGAATTGGTATTGCAGAGGAGTGGAGAAAGAATGAAGTTTTCCATAAATGATTCTCAGTCATTTGGCTATCCATATGGAAAAAATGAAATTGGAGCCCTGCCTCACAAAAGGGAAACAAAAAAGTTCAAGTGAATTAAAGACCTAAATTAGAAAACAAAATGATAAAGGTGTTAGAAGATAATGTAGTGGGGGGCACCTGGGTGGCTCAGTGGGTTAAGCCTCTACCTTTGGCTCAGGTCATGATCTCAGGGTCCTGGGCTAGAGCCCTGAGCCCCACATCGGGGCTCTCTGCTCAACGGGGAGCCTGCTTCCCCCTCCCCCTCTACCTGACTCTCTGCTTACTTGAGATCTCTCTCTCTCTCTCTCTCTCTCTCTGTCAAATAAATAAATAAATAATCTTTAAAAAAAAAAAAAAGAAGATAACGTAGGGAAATATCTTTATACCTTGAGGTAGGGAGAAATTCCTTTAATAAGGTACCAAGAGTGCAAGATTGACCAATTTGACTATATGAAAAAGGAGAACACTTGTTCATCAAAGGATTCTATTAGGTGAAAGAGCAAGCCACAAAATAGTTATGTCTAATCCATAAAACTACAAAAAGTTAATATACAGAATATACAAAGTACTCCTTGGAGTCAATAAGAAAAAGAGAAACAGCTTTTCAGAACATGAACAAAAGACCAATGCATATTTCACAGAGGAGGAAGCTCAAATGTTCCTATAACTTGTGAAAAGATGCCCACCCTTATTAATAACATAGGTTAAAATAATAATAAAACACCAATTCACGCTTACCAGATTGACAAAAAATAAGACCGAAAATATTAAATGTTAGGTGAAGATGTGGAAGAGGGGAAAATCTTGAAAACTGCTTTCCAAAGAAAGCATGAATTGGTACAACCACCACTTTAGAAAACAGTTTGGCATTGCCCAACATCATTTGCATGTTTACTATGACACAGTAATTCTACATGTAGGTACATACCTCAAAGAAAGTATTTATAAATGCACCAAGAGAAATATACTGAAATGTTCACAATATACTAAAAATTAAAAAGTCTATCAACCGTTGAATGGATAGAGAGGTTATGGTACATGCACACAATGGAACACTTTGCAGCAGTGAAAATGAATAAACTATAATTAAAAGCATCAACACATATCTTTGAAAAATTGATGTTGAGGGGCACCTGGGTGGCTCAATGGGTTAAAGCCTCTGCCTTCAGCTTAGGTCATGATCCCAGAGTCCTGGGATCGAGCCCCGCATTGGGGGGGGGGTCTCTGCTCAGTGGGGAGTCTGCTTCCCTTCCTCTCTCTCTGCCGGCCTCTCTGCCTACTTGTAATCTCTGTCTGTCAAATAAATAAATAAAATCTTAAAAAAAAAAGAAAAATTGATGTTGAAGAAGCAAGTCAACATAAAGCATCAGTCCATTTGTATCAAATTCTGAAACAGAAAAAAAACTAAATAGTATATTGTGTAAGAATGGTGCATGAATAGTAAAACAAAAATTATATAAAGAAAAATAAGTAGATATCAGAAAATTCAGAATGGTGGGTATTTCTGAGGGAGAAGAGTGAGATATTCAGGGAGGGTCCACAGGGGACTAATAGAGGTGGTAATATTTCATGTTTTGCACTGAGTGGTGGATACATAGGAATCTATTTCAATGCTTTTCTTTAAATGGTTCATAAACTTTTTTGTACATTTGTCATATTTTATACTAAAACATTTCAAAAACAAAACTCAACTTCTAATTTTAATCCCGATTATTTTCAAATACAAAAGCAGAGAAAACAATGAACCAGCTTCAACACTTACAACTTTTGTCAGTCTTGTTACACCCACTCACCCGCACACACCAACACCCACACAAACATGCTTTCATTTTTCTGTAGTATTTTAAAGCAAATCCCAAACATCATGTCATTTCATCTGCAGCTATTTTAATACCTACTTCAAACAAACAAGAACTTTTTTTAACACAATATCATGATCACATCTAACGAAATTCATAATAATTTATTAAGATCAACTCACCTGTTCTTGTTCATTTTTCCCTGGTTATCTAAAAATGGCTTTTGTAGTTCATTTAAATCAGACTGAAACAATGTTCACATCTTAAATTTGGTTGATGTGTCATATATATCAATATATAGAAGTTTGCTCCTACTCACTTTTTAATTTGATATTTATTTGTTAAAGAAATCAGGGTGTTTGTTTTATAAAATGTCCCACATGGCTGATTTCAACCTCCTGATGTCACTTAAAGTGATATTTAGTTCTAGAGGTTTCATTACATTTAGGTTCACTTCTTCTTCTTTTTTTTTTTTTTTTGGCAAGGAATGCTTCCTAGATGGTACTGAACATGCACAGGTGATGGGATGTGCATCATATCACATCAGGAGACACATCGTGACTGATTGTCTCATTTTTAGTGATAAATTGATAGATTGATCAGAAGTTCTGGTATTATCGGGCTGATTATCCACTGAAAAGTTCCATGGTTTTAATAGTCATTCATGAGTGCTACCTCAACCCATTATTTCATTTAGTGTGACAAAATTATGGTTTTAAAATTTTATCATTTCTTCTGCACTTATTAGTTGGAAATTGTCTATGGAGAAAATTTTTCTTCAAATTCTTTGGTTAACTTGAATTACAATTAGCACAGGGAAAGCAGGATAAATTTCTCCCTATTTACTAATTTTCAGAATAATGAGCTGATGCCGTAGGACATTCCAAAGCTAACCAGTTTTAAATAATATTCTGAACTTACAGGTTTTTATATATTTTATTTGTTTCAAACCATGACAGTCCTTATTCTTTTGGTGCTCAAATTGTCCCATCTTTGGCCAATAGGAGACTCTTAGACTTGGCTCCTATGTCCATCCTAGTCTGATGGATTTTTTGCTTTCTAGTTTGATAAAATTGTCCCAGGTTTTTGTAGAGTTCATGCCCAAGGCCAGATCAGCTATTTCTCTAACAAACTCAATCGGCTTGCTCTTAAAAAAAATTTTTTTAATAGCAAATTTAATAGCAAATTCTTTGAAATGTTTTCTTCACACTTAGCATGTTTGAGAGAAGGAGGTCATGAAAGATTCTTAATGAACTTTGTGCCAAGATGACCCCTAGGAGAGCATGAGCCACTAAGTGATGTTCCCCCAAGAGATGTCAATCTCTGCCGACATTGAAGAAGCATCCTCTTCAAGCAGAACACACACAGACACCATTGGGGAGGCAGTTGACTTGGTGTTTGCCATCATGGAGCTTACCATCTAGAGAAAGAGGCAGATATGAAACAACAGTAAACTGTGGTAAACTCTATGAAGAAAGTGACAGTATAATGGGAGGAGACCAACTTTGTGAGAGTTGGGTAAGAAATTTTAAGTAGAGTTGTCAGGGAAAACCTCTTTGAGGTGACCGTCTGGAAGAGAATGGTCAGCTATGAGAAGGTTGTGTGAGGGAAAGGTGGAGAGCTGTGTCCATGCAGAAGCGGCAACAAGTTAAAGACGTTGAAGCACAAATTTTGCCATCTGAGATCTTCAATCTGGTTTCACTTAAAACCAAAGGTGAACTTTTTTTTTTTTGAACTATAGGTAATCAGAAGTGGACCAAACAAATTAACATTGATTAATGCCTTTGTTCTAATGCCGTCTGCCAAAGAGTATTGAAATAATTGAAGGATTAGTTTAGATATTTTGCTGCAAAACCCCCTGTACTAGAACATTGGCGAATTGGAAATGGGATTTAGATTTATTAGAAAGACTGCACACAAAAGGTGGATAATTACTGGTTATGGGTACTCTTGCTTCCACTCCAGGTAACTAGCTGATGTCTGTAATACATTTACCAAACACTTAAAATAGAAAGGCCAAGTTTTGCAAGATGAAAGTGTGACTGACATAAATGTTAGAAGTCTCAGAGGCTTAAACAAATAAGAATGTAGATAAAAGGGAACCAGTGGTTTTACTCCACAATAAAGTTTTGTCATGAACGGGAGACTGTTTTACAGTTTTCAAAAAGGTTTTGTATTAATTTTCTAGCTTGATGTTTCTTAGATATTTATCTGTAGCCCCTATTTTGTAGATCCCTGCCTTAAGAAATGAAAATTGTATTATCATTGTAAGTGGAATATTCTTTAAAAATGTTTTTTCTTCAAAATAAAACACAAATTTTAAAATTCTCAGAATGTGGGCGCCTGGGTGGCTCAGTGGGTTAAGCTGCTGCCTTCGGCTCAGGTCATGATCTCAGGGTCCTGGGATCGAGTCCCGCATCGGGCTCTCTGCTCAGCAGGGAGCCTGCTTCCCTCCCTCTCTCTGCCTGCCTCTCTGTCTACTTGTGATCTCTCTCTGTCAAATAAATAAATAAAATCTTTAAAAAAAAAAAAAAATTCTCAGAATGTCTCCCCTATCTCTCACCGGAGTTTGGGAAGCACTGTTTAGTTCATGCTTTTTATCACAACTCACAACTCCCTTCTTGACCAGATTCTTCCCATTTTTCCAGATTCATCCTCTTCCTCTATTACCTCTTGGCTTGTGGTTTTTCAAACTTCCTTCCACGCCTGTTCCATAACAGGGTTCCATAAGTTTCGTAAAGGGACTTCCATTACAGTGAATATTTATTACCATAGATAATGATAGACTGGTAAGTCCTAAATTTAGCAAGTAATGCATGCAGTTGGGTGCTGCTATCTAACAATGTGGTGGAACTAAGGACTCAGTTTACTATCAAGGACATACATTCCCCCTAAACAACTCTGTTTGGAAAGGGTGGTCCATAAAGAAGATTTTACTTGATCATTTTAACTGACCTACCCAGATGATCATCTCCACCAAGGGACAAATGATATAACTTAGTAACTAATTATTTCACCCAGTGAGCATACAGTAAGCACCATCAGTACGCACGAGACTATTTGCTGATGGGCTCTAAAAGCAAATAAAGATATGGCCCTGCCCTCAAGGAACCATGGTTCTATTATATGCAGTCATTAGTTCATCTTAGGAATCTGTAAACAGGTGGCTGATAGGTATTATTATAACATTTGATGACATCAAAATCCCAAATAATTTAAATTTTGGGGGAGTCAAGGGAGTAAGCCAGTGGAATAGGAAGAAAACATTTCTCTCACATTATGGTCTGATTTCTTTTCTATAGGCCAGCAGTCCTCAAGCCACCTTTTGTTCAAAATTTGGATTTTGTGGAGGTCACAATCTAGAGAAATCTAGAGATAGATTTAAAATGTTGTGCCCTTGCTTTCCAGGTTTTTAAAATGCTTTTGATAAAAATCATTTAAAGACATGACTTTTAAAAAAAAATGTTTTAGTAGGACTAACAAAATCATGTTATTAAACATGGGTCTACTGAGGGTTATTTCTTTCAACTGTAATTTCACTTTTTAAAATAGCCTTCCCCATGCAGCAATATGTTTAGGTACCTGTGAGAGGTAGGCTGTGATTTTGTGACTTCATAGAAGAGGTCAAGAAAAGGTGCTTGTGCTCCCAATATTTTAAGGCTCTTTTAATGAGGATGTTTCCAGCGTGCTCTGCAATGACAGAACTTCTACAGAAATTCTCCAAAGAGGGGCACCTGAGTGGCTCAGTCAGTTAAGTGTCTGCCTTTCAGTTCAGGTCATGATCTCAGCCTCCTGGGACCAAACCACACATTGGGCTCCCTGCTCTGTGGGGAGCCTGCTTCTCCCTCTGCCTGCAGGTCCCCCTGTTTGTGCTCTCTCTCTCCCTGATCGATCAATCAGTCAATCAATCTAGAAAGAAAGAAAGATTCCAAAGAGATAGAGAGAGGGGAATTTTTGCCTTTCCCCATTTCTTTCTTTAAAAAAAAAAAAAAATTTAACCCCTCACCCAGATTAAAGGCAACCATTTAGTCATTTCCATTCTCAGATGTTAGAGATTTTTTTAAAGTATTTAAAAATGGGATAGAACAAAAAATGTCTTAAAAGCTGAGATTTAATCAGCAGGCATGCAGACATGATGTTTGTATGTATGTATATGTGTACACACACACAAACATACTCTTCAATGCAGTCTGAAATGAAAAGTTATAACATGCTCCAAGATCACATAGAAATATTCAATAAAAATAAAAACCCAAGGGGCGCCTGGGTGGCTCAGTGGGTTAAAGCCTCTGCCTTCGGCTCGGGTCATGATCCCAGGGTCCTGGGATCAAGCCCCACGTCGGACTCTCTGCTCAGCAAGGAGCCTGCTTCTCTCTGTCTCTGCCTGCCTCTCTGCCTACTTGTAGCCTCTGTCTGTCACATAAATAAATTAAAAAATCTAAATAAATAAATAAATAAATAAAAACCCAGGACTAGAAATTCTGTCAGTTTTTATCTTCTAGGGTATGGGTTCTCTGGCATGTAGATTATTAGCCAAGTCAAGGTAGAAGGCATTGGTGATTCTCTTCACCAGATGCTGCTATGGAATTAGAAAGCTAGGGAAGAAGGAAAGAACACATAAAGGAAACATCAACTTCGGCTTCCTTAATGCTTGTACATTTCCCAGATTTAAAATTATAGTTAATTCTCAACAACACTTTGTTTTTGTTCTCAGGATTTCCTGTAGTCTTACCTGGACTTTATCACCACCATTTGCCATCATCATTATCTTGAAATTATTTTAACATCGTCATTACTTTTTAGTTTGTGAACCCTCTCACATGAGTTACCTCCTTTGATCTTCCCTGAAATCCTTCCAGGTAGATATTTTTACTAAGGCACAGACTCTCGAGCCAGACTGCCTAGGTTTAAAGCTGGCTCTTCGACTCCCCAGCTGGGAAACGGTAAAATGAGGTTGTTGAGAGATTAAATGAATTCATATACAAATGGTGCTTAGAATAGTGCCTGGCACAGTTAAAACACTATGAAAGTATTAATTATTATTAGTGATTTTATGTATGGAAAAAGACCAAAGCTCAGAGATATTCAATGATTGGCCTCACTAATGTAGTTCTCTATGGTAAGGTAAAATCTAGGGCAAAACCCCAGGACTTATCATACTGAAGGTCCTATTGCTTCATATTGTTCAGTACTACCGTCCCACTTAGATTGAATTTCCTTTCAGATGTCTTTCCTCTTTCTCTTCTTTCTCCCTTTCATCACTTCTTTTCCCTCATCTTTTTCTCCCTCTTACTCCCCTCCTTTCTCTCCTCTCCCTTTTCCTTCTCCAAGCCTGCCATCACCCTCACCACCTCTTCTACCATTCTTGCCCCCAACATCAACACCAGAAACACCAGCATGCTGAGCTAAGTTGCCGCAAATTTGAAAGAAACTTATATTGATAAATTTCTTTTCAATGGGTTGATGAAGAAGGAAGAAGGATGGAAAGAAAGAAGGTAGGACCGATGAAAGAAAGGAAAGATGATTTATGTATTATAGACTGAAGGGGAATATTCTAGCAGACAACCATACTAGAAGGTATATTTAACTTGCAGTTATGATCTCTACTTATTCATAAAAAAACAATGCCTGAGATGAAAGGTGTACTTGAAAAGATTAATAGCAACTTAGACACTGCAGGAGAAAAGATTAGTGAGCTTGAACAGATAGCAGTAAAAACGGTCTGAAACAAAACCAATTCAGACTGTTAAACCATGTTAATACTATGAATATAAATTGATAATTTATGTAAAAATATGGAAATACTTGTGTAAAATTTACAATAGTATGTGAGCTAGGATGTTGTGAGAGTGGATAGTTTTTGTTGCTGTTGTTGCTGTAATTTTCAATATTTATTCATTCCATTGTTTAGCACCGGTATACGGGATGGGCTGACACTATTAACCAACAGGGCAGTAAGGACAAATTAAATATCATTCCTGTCCTTGAGCGGTTCTCAGTCTAGTAGAGAAAACAGACATATGAATGCATGATCGCTATAGAATATGGTGAGCTGGATAAGCGGGAGGCACTTTATTTGTCTGAAGTAGTCCAACGAAACCTAAGAAAAGACATTTTTAGCTATAGTTTATGGGTGGAGAAAATGAATTTACTGAGTAAATAGACAGACAATTAGAATGGAGTAGGGGTAGAGGAGAACTGGAGAATTCCAGGCATAAGATCAGTCTGTGCAAAAGAGTACGTGTATAGTTATTGAACTACAGATCTTTGATTACAACTTACAACGACAAGTACGTGCAGAGGTGAGTAGGGATTGAGGCAGGAAAGGCTTCAGTGGGGGGCTGGATCGTGACAATCTTATTAGAATACTATTGTGCAATAAGTGAGATTTTTCTGCAAAGGCAGAAATGAAGAGTTCTGTAAATCACTTGAGCTTTATTCTGTATGCACAAGGGAGTTGTTAAGGGATTTTGTACAATCTGAATTGTAATCTGAGTTACAAGGTCAGATTTATGATTAGAAAGATTACATTGCTATTGCTGTGGTAGATACATTCAGTGTTGATTAGCGAGACTAGAATCAGAAACTCCAGCTATTCCAGGGAAGGAATAGACGATGGCTGAACTAAGCCAGGATATATGAGAGCAGTGGGAGCATTTCATTCTGGATACAGGCAATAACGGGGTGCATTATCTGTGGAGAATTTCAAAGCAATAAAAAAGCTAACTAAAGTCAGTATGTTTTATATTCTCACTATGCACCCTTTTATCACTAAACAACGTTAGTGGTAAAACACACCTCCCAGAAAAAATCGTTTGTTGGTCTAAGTCCCAAATAACCATGGTTTCTGTTGAGTTTTAATAATTGTATTAGTTATTTATTGCTGCGCAACAAATTAGTGCAAAATTTGCAGCTTAAATAATAAACATTCATTATCTCACATGGTTTCCGAGGGTGGGGAATTTGGGAGTGGCTTAGCTGGTTGATTCTGGCTCAGGGTCTCTCATAAGACTTAGCTATCAAGTGAAACTGTAGTCACCTAAAGGTTTGACTGGGGCTGGAGGATCCAATTCTAATCTCACTCATGTGGCTATTGGCTGCATCCTCCGTTTCTCTCCATGTGAGCCTCTCTATAGGAGAGGAAGACAGAGAAAGAGAATGCCTGAGTCAGAGACAACCAAGACAGAAGCTACAGTGTCTTTCATAACTTAACCTCAGAAGTGACATACTATCAATCCTGCCATATTTTAGTAGTTACAGCGTGGCAAGGGACTGACTATAAAAGAATGTGAGTACCAAGAATGGAGATTGTTGGAGGCCATCTTGGAGTGTAACTACCTCATACCACATACATTATATATCATGGTGTATATTGAAAATTTAAATGAGCACATTCTTATTACTTACTGTTTTACTTTCTATACTTGCTTATATTATAAAAACTATATATAAGCTACATGAAGTCAATTCAGAAAATTGCCCAGTAAGTAATCACTTCTACTCTCCATTCTCTTCCCAGCCTCTGGCAACTAGCAGTCTGCTTTCTCTTTCTGTGGATTTGCCACTTCTGTACATTTCATATAAATGGAATCATACAACATGTGGCCTTTTTTTGGTTTGGCTTCCTTCACTAAGTATGTTTTTGAACACACTGTAGAATGCATGTATCAGTACTTCATTCTTTTTCATGGCCCAGTAATATTCCATTGCATATTTATACCACAATTTGATTATCCATTCATCTATTGATGGATACTTGGGTTGTTTCCATCTTTTGGCTATCTTGAATAGTGCTATTATAAATATTTGTATAAAAGTATTTGTTGGGAGAGATGCCAGTGAATATGTGAGTGAATGTGTCTGGCAAGTACTTATATCCATGGATATGAAGTTAAGAGGAGAGGCCAGAGACCAGCACTCTATACATTAGTTGTCAAAACCAAGGGAGAGGATGAGATCACCTGAGGAGTGCATGTACAGCAAAGAGGGCAACAGATTGAAAGTAGGAGACAAGTCAAAATGTTAACGACATATAAGACTTGGCTAAGACCTCTAGACATGCTCTGGTCTGACAGCTGGTCTCATAAGCATCAAACTAGTTCACATTAGGCAGAGCTTCTTATCTGTCACTGACCTATGACTTTGTAGGGTCACATAACTTCCTTCAATAACCTACTCAAGAATTCAGCCATTTTTATTATCAAGAAATCACTTCCTTCTAGGTGTTTAAATTCCAATTTTTGACAATAAGAAATCATTTCCTGCCCCGTGGAAGATGGATAATGTTTAGCTGGTGCTCTGTGATAACTCAGGTATCTTTTCTATTGACTAATAATCTTGGGCCTTTCATCTTCTTTTTAAGTATTTTCTAATATTTAGATGTATTTTCTAGATCTCCCATAATTTACTACATCATGATTCAATTGGATGGTCTAATAAAGCAGTGTCTCATGCTTAATAAAGTATGCTCTCTACCAAGATCTTATAATCCACCCTTCTTTCAAGATAGTATCATGTTCTATTATTATAAAAAGGAACAAGACAAATCCACTATTGATTTATCAGTATCTTTAACATGTGTTCCACTGTAATCTTGAGCCCACTTATTGATGTTTATGTCTAGATAATAATTTCTCTTATTACATTAGTAGAGAATATTTTAATTTCAGGGCATGGGTTAATGTTGCCAATTTTTCTAGAAAAATTCTTTGTTTACACATACCTCTGATTTATAAAGAACACTTTCAATTTTCTTCTTGTGTATTTTTAAGTGTAAATAATCTTGTCATATTTGACGTCATGCCAGAATTGAGAATTTTCCCAATTCCATTTCATCATTAGTAAGGAATATTGAACAACATTAGGGGCCTAAAATTCACCCCAGTGTGGTAGTTTTCAGATTGACACTAACTTGTTCACCTACACTTTGAGGGCACATTGCTTTCCATCAAATCATGCCTCTAGAATTGCATGAACCCTCTTATGTTTGCAACCTCCCCACTTGAATTGGTATTGGAACATCAGCAAGGTTGTAAATCTGTCCGGTGGACTAACTTCCAGCTCACATGAAACCCAGTCATTTCCATTTCCTGTATGTGCATTGCAGAATGCATTGATTGTAAGCTGTGCGATCTTTGTCAGGACTTTCTGGGTTTGGTACATATTGTGACTGACAGAGCCGCGATAATGAAATGTGAGTGATCCTGCCCTGTCAAGATGCTTTAGATGGATTTCCTTGTCTTCAGGAGATGTCTGGCCGGGAGGGAGGAGGAAATCTAATCTAACAGTCAGAAGACTAGTACCTGCTCCCTGATGTCTAGAAGGAAGTTAGATTCCTGGATAATGCGATTATAGGGCCTTGTGTTTACTGCTGTGGAATCATCAGGCTATTCCAACTCTTTGAAAGATGGGTCTCTTACGTGCTCAAAGGGTAGAGCTCACACTCCTTTCTCAGCACTGTGCAGGGAGACTAGATTGCCTAGTGGGTAATTAGTGTTGCTGGGACGTGGGCAAAGTATAGTTGGGTCAGGGCACCCCTTTCCCGCCAGGATCCAGCCTGCTAGACATCCACTTTTCTAGTTGGCTTGCTAGATGTCCTGCTTACATTTGATTTCCATGAATCTTGTACATTTGAAAGTTCTTGCATAATGCCACTTACTAAATGTTATCTCACTTAATCCTCTCAATCACCCTGCTTTGTAGGTTACTATCTTTTGGTGAGAATGAGAAGGCTGTGTGAGGTTACATCTTGCCCAAGTCTTCAGAGAGACAGAATCAGGATTTGAACTGAGTTCTTACTCAGTGAAGTATGCCTCATTATTTCACTTCAAGCAAAGAGCCAACAGAAAACATGAATGGTTCAGTTAATTAAATTTAAATTGATTTTGAAATCGGTTGGCACATTTATATAAATTTTCTGTACTCTTATCTTATAAAAGCTGCTTCTGATCTTCATTCTGATATAATTAAGATTTTTATGTTTTGGTAACCAGCAAGTGCACAATTTCAAATTCTACCTTTCTCATGTAATATTTCATTTTTACTTTCCTATGTTGTCTATTTTTTATAGCTTTAATTTTAATAGCTATACAACAATACGGTCAATAAACAATCATTTAAACAATTCTTAATGTCGTGGTGAAAATTAAGATAATACTCTACAAGTACATCTCACTTTAGGAAAACCAGAATTGTGGACAAACAAAAAAAGCAAAACCAAGGGTGAATATTTTCTTAATGAAAGGATTCAATATAGAATTCCTTTCAATAGTACACTTCCCCAAATTCCTAGGGGATTCAGTTTCTTAAAATTAAGAGTCACACACTTCTGTGAAGGTCTGCCTAAGGCTGGCTAATTTCAGGGATCCTTTCTAGCACCACCATGTCTAATATATTGATTGGGTAAAAAGAGGCTGCCCATATATTCTAGGTGTTTTTCAGTTACAGTAATGAAGGATATGTTTACTTCTCAGGCCCTCGTTGTTCAATATAAACTCAGAAGAGTTTTTCACTCATTTACTCTTACCGGACCAAGTCTAAGCATTTCTAGAATTGTAGAGTCCCCAGGATGTCAGGGACAGTGTGCGGTCATCTATTCTAGTCCATCCTCTTGCCTCCAGTCGGACCACACCCAACTCGCCCAGACGGATGAGACTCTGTCCTATTTTTAACAAGACCAGGGACGGGGAGCGTTCCTCATTTCTTCAATAACTTCATTTCAAATCCTATCAGATCCTGAGTTTAATTTTCATACATTTAGCAGAGAGCCCCCATGTATTTCTTACAACTTTAGATCTAATATGAAACATTTTTCATGAATTTAAAATTAAGGAAGTAATAAATATGGACCAAATAGAAAACAAAATGTATTTTAGGTTGTTGGTGACTTTAGATATACTAGTAGAATGTCACATAAGGTGATAACATTAGGATATGTAATAACAAATATTATTTCCTAAAAATCCTAAATTTTACTCAATAAGAATAAATATATATCTTAAATATCTTAAGACATTTGACTGGGAATATATGATCTTTATTTTAAGATTTTATCTATTTATTTGACCAAGAGAGAAACTGAGTGAGCATAAGCAGGGGTGGGTGGCAGGCAAAGGGAGAGGGAGAATCAGGTTCCTCCCTCTCCCAGGATCCTGGGATCAGGACCAGAGCAGAAGGCAGATGCCCAGCCAACTGAGCCACTGAGGCACCCCTATAGGATCATATTTAAAAGAGAAGATAATGATACACCTTTCACTCATCCTCCAAAAAAGATTTAATTCTTGCTTAGTAAGATTAGATTATATTTGAATGGATTATATATGAGAGAGGTTATATTTTAGATACATAATAATGAAAACCACTCTACCTCTTTTCACTCACAAAATACGGTTTTATTCTTGTTCAATGGGTTAGATTGCTTTGGGGGAAAAAGAGTCTCTATTTACCATTCTGCTGGTGTTTTGCTAATTGCCTCCCATCAGGTTTTATTTAGTTCTTTTAAAGATTGGGAAGCTGGAAATTTTGAGGAGACTTAAAAGGACAAAGCTGAATCAAGAACAGAAATGACTACTTTAAGTTACAGCGGATCAACCTCTCTGCTTTTATGTTTTCCCCCTAGCTCAAGGGGCTTCTTGTTTGGTGGTCCGTGGTGTTGCATGGGCATCCTTCTGAGGTAAAGGACAAGCTTTCCTAAAGCATCATGCATTACTGCTGTGGTCTTGGCTAGTTTATTGAATGAGTGTGTTCTTTACAAGTAGATCAATCGTTTCCCTCTGATACTTACATTCTGACAGGCCCGGTTTCCTCACTTTCTTCTGAGAAGATTTCTATATTGAAGAGTGTAAACAATAGCGCCTATGCCTCCCTGCTCCCCGTGTCCTTTCTGTCTTTTGGGCTCAGAGGCTGATATGCAGCCACAAGTGCTAGATAAGAAATTCCTATCAGATTCAGCCGTTCTGCACGTGATTAATTTGGTTATGGGCAAAACAGATAGGTTTTCAAGGTTGCTGTGGCAGTCACTGTATAAAGCTACTCTTGCCTCTGAATCATCTCAGTTGGTGTGTAGTGAAATAGACTCATGTCTCAGTTGAAACAATTGTTTTCTTCCACTTGTGCTATAGGACCTCCTGGTCTTTCTAGGCTCCTACCTTCGTATCTATGAAAATGGTCTAACATCACTTTGACAGGATGTCTTGATCTTCCTCCATGAATTACAAAATCCCCATGACAGAGACATGATTTTGTTGTTCATATTATGCCTAATTTTGAGGCAAGTTACATTAGTAAAAAAGAGAAAAGGAAGATGATGGTCTGAATTGGAGGAGGAAAGAAAACAGAAACAAAGCAGAAAACAAGGTACATCATTTAAGCTCCAGGGAAAATTTACAGACTCAAGTGCATTGAAATTTTGTATTTGACTACTGTTTGCTAGATGCAGGTTCAACAAATATTACTGAGTGATTAATAGGTCTGCGGACTCAGAAAGTGTAGCCATAGATCATATCAAAATACAGTGTAGTCTCTACGTCTGCAGATGGCATGGTGGATGGGAGTCAGAAGGTAAACTTAGATCTGAAGATTTGCTTTCTCACTTAATTGCTGTTTGACCCTGGGCAAGTTACTTAACCTCTGAGTACCTCTGTTTCCTCCTTATAAAATGGAGAAGGTAGTAACTGTTCTTAATCCTAAATTATGGTGACAAATTTATTGTGAATAAGTACATGTTTATTCATAGTATATGAATAATATGAATTATACATATTCTGTTATTCCATATGCAAGTATCACGGGGAATTGTACTGGATAAATAATAAGCACTATATATGGTAACTATTGTGCTAATTTTAAAATCTAAGATCTCACTGCTGAGGTTATTATACTGATCTTGGACATTAGTAAAAATTGTGGCATTTGCAAATGATTGCCAAGAGAACAGGAATTCCTTCGTAGAAATCCCAGACAACACAGGAACTCCATCCATACATGAGGAAAAGAATTTACTCTTTACTGAACAAAACTTACAGTTCAGTTGTTAACTGTCACGAAAAGTCACAGAGGCAACCATGACTTCCTTGAGACATCCAGAACTGGAGTGAGCTGATCCAGGCAACAGAAGTCAGGATGGGGCCACCCTGGTGGCTCAGTGTGTTAAGCATCTGACTCTTGATCTCAGCTCAGATCTTGATCGCTGGGTGGTGAGTTCAAACCCCACAATGGGCTCCACACTGGACGTGGAGACTACTTAAAAACGAAACAAAACAAAAAACAAACAAAAACCCAACAGCAGCCAGAAGTCAGGATGGCTGGGGATCCATGTTCCCAAACTTCCTTTAGCTTAAGGGGACCTGCCAACTGCCTTAGCTTCATACTTGTCAGCCTCTCTACTTATTCCATGGTCCTTTCTCCAAATTTCATCTGTGTCCTCCACATTTGGGTTAACCAGTTGACAAGTTTCAAACTTCTTCAGATGGCACTGAACAGTCAATAAAAATCACTAGACTGTTTGTAAATTCTCCCTATTCTTCACATTATATGTAAGAATTGCTTAATAAAAAAAAAAAACCCCTACAAGCAGATTAGAATGCTTTTTGTTTCTAGTATTCATTGATTCAATAGATGAATATGTATTGAACATTAGTTTGTGTTAAGCTCTTGACATGTAAGGATAAATAAACCATGGTCCTCATCCATACTGGATTTATTTTCTGGTAGTTTAGTGTTGATCTCTCATAAGACTGATCCTCAGTATTATTTAGTCTACTCACTAAAATTTATTGGTAATTTTACAATCAATGCTTGTGGTGCTTTTGGGGTCATTTGTGGACATGCGCAGAGAGGCCAAAAGTTTGAGTCCCCTGTCACATGCCCTTCTACTGGAGGCAGAATAAGGCAGTGCTCTGCCTTCTTGTTTTGGCTCTCATACTGTAAACAGTGTCCTTTTTGTAGTCTATTTGTTGCCACATTTTCTGCATTTTTAGGCTTTTTGTTGGTGATTTTGTTGTTTAAAATGTCTCTAGGTGTGGTGTTGAAATGCCGTCTAGTGTTGCTAAGCACAAAACTCTATTGTGCCTTTACAGAGAAAACACATGCATTAGATAAGCTTTGTTTGGGCATGAGTTGCAGTGCTGCTGGCTGTGAGCTCAGTGTTAATGAATTAACAGTATTGTATGTCCAGAAGAAGGAAGAGGGAATTCACCAATCAGTACATGAGACTGCTCCAGAAAGGGCTACCTTACCACCCATAGTGCATGACAAAGCTATGAAAAAGTTGAAAAAGTGGCTGAATTGGTGGGTTCATGAGATGATGGATGGTTGTGAGGCTGAAAACCAAAGAAATCTATAGTCACATGTGTTAAAGAGTGTTAAAGCTCTCTTGACTACTGTTTTATTATGAAGAAACACTGCATATAATTATTTGTGAGAAATATATCTTAAACATGCTGCTTTTAAACATAAACATACAAAAAACAAGATTATGTATTGATCTTATTGTGATCGGAAGCTTACAGGAACCTAACCTTGGATTTCCCCTAGAAGCAATGGCTCAGTATTTGGCAATTCAGTGTTTCTGGTGACTTTATAGAACCTAACCGCTGTGGATAATAAGAACAAGCCATATATTCTCTGATACTCCACAGCAGTGGTTCTCAACATCCAGATTTTGCACCCCATGGGACATTTAATAATGTGTGGAGGCATTTTGATGGGTGGAGGATGGGAGTTGGGGGGAGGTGTTATTAGCATCTGGTGGATAAAGGCCAAGGATGTTGTTAAACCTCCTAAATGCATAGAATAACCTCTCACAATGAAGAATTACCTCCTTAAAAAAGTCAATAGTGCCAAGGCTGAGAAACCATCCTCTGTACTAAGGGTCAGCAAACTTTTTCTATAAGGACAAAATAGTTCATATTTTCTCCTTTGTGGGCCCTGTGGTCTCCACCCCAACTACTCAACTCTGCCATTGTAACATGAAAGCAGCCACTGACAATATTCCAGCTGACTATGGATACAGCTGTTTTCCAATAAACTTTATTTATAGAATCAGTCAGCAGGCTGGATTCGGACCTGGGCTATAGTTTGTAGATCCCTCCACAGCAGGGATTTTCAATCTTGGATGCTCATTAGAAGAACCCAGAAGCTCCTAAATGGTGGTATTGCCTGAACTTCCCTCCCCCAAATTCTGATTTGATTGGTCTGGAGGGGCCCCCAGTGTTGGTTTTGTTTAAAAGCTCCCCAGAGAGCAGAATGTACAGCCAATGTGGAAAGCCACAGCTCTGAAATATTTGCTGTTTGTGTATTTAAAAGTGGCCAGAGCACAGTAGACCCTTATCAGTGATCAGCAGACCCTTCTTTTGAGATCTGGCTTTTGTCCCAGGCACTCTCTTTTAACTCCCCAAATTAATGGCCTTTGATCAGTACTCATTCCTCTGAACCTTTGAGGTTCAGATTTAGAAACATTCCATGTTTTCAGGTACCTTGAAACTCCTCACTATCCTGCATCTCCCCCTGCGCTTCTAACTACTCTTTTGCTTCTTCTTCAACCTTTCACAGCTTAAACATAGGTACTCCCCAAAGAGCTGTTCTAAGGTTCTTTGCTCATTAATTTTCTCAGCACTGTGTCATGGCTTTATCGCTGATAAACAACATTCACACAACTCTCTCTGTTGGCCTGGTGTCTCCCACAGGGGTTGTTTTTTAGTAGGGCCACCTGGTGACTCTATTCTTGGTTGGATCACAGTTTTGGAAATAGATATGAAAATTCTTATTCATAAAACTAAGTTACAGTCTCTTCTTCCAGATATCAACTCCCACTGCTCAGGATGTTTCATAGAACATTTTAAACACTAGAATCCCTTCTGTGGAACTAGCTTACAGGAGAAACAACCCAACAATAAGGTCATTCAGGGACTTTGTCATGTATCTTATGTATCTAGACCTCCCTCACGCTGAATAGAAAGTTACCAGTATATACAAATTTAAATAATATTGAATAAGGATAAGTACCAATAACACAGAGGACATTGGGAGATGGAGAGAAGTGAGCTGGGGGAAATTGGAGGGGGAGATGAACCATGAGAGACTGTGGACTCTGAAAAACAAATTGAGGATTTTGGAGGGGGGGCAGTGGGAGCTTGGGTGAGCCTGGTGGTGGATATTATGGAGGGCATGTATTGCATGGAGCACTGGGTGTGGTGCATAAACAATGAATTTTGGAACACTGAAAAGAAATAAAATAAAATAAAATGAAAAAAAAAAAGATTTTGTTAAAAAAAAAAAAAGGATAAGTACCAATGTTGCATGTATGTTACCAAAAGACTCCTAGAGTTCAGAGTTATAATAATAAGGTCTGAACTCTTTGTCAGATATACCTGGAAGATCTTGGCAGAAGACATGTGGCATACATGAACTGTGTAATTAGCAAGAGTTTTAAGAGGGTCTGTTTACAAAGGTATGAGCAGGTGTATTGGTTTCCTAGGGCTGCCATAACAAATTTCTAAAACCCTGGTTGCTTAAAGCAAAAGGAATTTATTCTCTCACCGTTTTGGAAGGCAGATGTCCAAAATCAAGGTGTTAGCAGGGCTGCACTCCCTCTGGAGGCTCCAGAGGAGAATCTCTCTGTACCTCTTTCAGCTTCTGGTAGCTGTTCCCACTCCTTGGCTTCCTTGACTTGTGTCCACATCACTCCAATCCCTGCCTTCCTTTACAGCACCTCCTCCTCTTCTTTGCTTCACATTGCCTTCTCTTCTCTGTCTGTCTTCCCTTTCTTTTATAAGAAGTCTTGTCATTGGATTTAGAACCACCCAAATAGTCCAGGATCATCTCCTCATCTCAAGATCCTCAGTTTAATTACATCTGCAAAGATTATTTTTCCAAATAAAAGATTAAGATGTAGTCATATCTTTTCGGCTGCCACCATTCAACCTCTTACAGCAGGGTTGGGAGAAACCAACAAGGGACAGTGAAACCCTATAGGATTGGTCTTTATGAAGGCTGCAGGAGAAAAGGGAGGAAGAACTCAATGAAGTCCAGAGCCAGTAGCTGTAACTATAGGGTGAGAAGAGAGCACCTGACAGCTATGTGGCTTTTATAAAAGAATTTTACTTAATGTGTGGACTGACATAAAGCAGGCTAGGAGAAGAAATACTTTATTCTCTTCCCACCCTTCTGTTGGTGCCTCTCATTGGCAAAACCACAGTGGATGTCAGACAAAAAGATGCCCAAAAACAGTCCCTAAAAAAAGAAGACTGGAGAGGCGCCTGGGTGGCTCAGTAGATTGAGCATCTGCCTTTGGCTCAGGTCATGATCCCAGGGTCCTGGGATTGAGCCCTGCATGGGGCTCTCTGCTCAGTGGGGAGTCTGCTTCTCCCTCTGACCTTCACCCCCTCGTGCATGCGCTTTCTATCTGAAAAATAAAAAAAAAAAAACCACCCCCCCCCCCCAAAAAAAGGGGTAGAGAGTGAACCTGGAGGGGCAAACAGAAAACATCTGGACATTACCACTCCCAAGAGGGAGCAAAAATTCTCAAGTTAGACGTTCAAATGAAGGTATTTTCACAAGTGCAGCAGTACATTTAACTTTTTCTATATGTAAAAAACAAATGAGAGTGTATTTCACTTTTTTCCCCCTATAATTTAAGATCATCACACACTGGTACTGGGAAATATTAATTATCTTTGTGATTTGGGAAAAGAACTATAAAGAGAGTACAAACCACCACAGTTCTTTCCATATATAGAAATAATGCCATTATTACAAGCATCATCATCATTATTGTAATTTTGCTCCCCTTACTTATGTTCCTTTTCTTTTCTGACAAAGAATTTAGATGGCTCATGAAGACGAGATATATTGCAAAGATGATGAAATTGAAATACAAAATTCAAGATAATAGAAAGGAATAGAAGGCAAATATGTCAATCTTAAGGGCTAATAGGGATGCTGTAATTGAGAATTCCATTTGGCCCTACCTTTCTGACAGCCAGCATTATAATAACATAGCTATGCCCACCTCCCACTCTAGCAGAGTTTTGCTTACTTAGTCATGAGAAGGTCTGCAACACATGATTCCGCAAAACCTGTCTCCTTCTCCTGTTCGTGTAATAGTCACTTTCTAGATAATTTGTACAACTAATCATTTATTGTGGAAATAAAAATCTGAGAGATGGGAAAAAGACTATAGAAGAATACAGAGAGAAAGAAAGAAAGAAAGAAAGAAGAGGAGAAGAAGGCACATAGTTAAGAGCAATGTAGCTTTCCTAATTACTAATTACTTTCAAACTTTCCTCCCCTTGCTTTTATATTTTTTATTTGTTTTTTTGAGGTATAATTAAAAATGTATTTTAAAGTTTTATTATTTTATTTTTACCTATTTTAGTATATTTTTACTATAATATATTAATATATTTTGTTATAACATATGTATTATAAATACACCAGCTTTATATGAATTGTTGATGACTTTTGATAAATGTTAAGAGCTGTGAAATAACCACCATGATCACAATATAGAACATTTTCATCACCACCCAGGATTCCCTCATACCCTTTTTACACTCAGTCCTCTCCTTCATTGCTGGTCTCCAGCAGTGGCTGACCTGCTTCTTATCAATATAATCGTGGCTTTGCTAGAATTTTCTAGAATCTCACAGATACAGTATTTTCTGCCTGGCTTCTTTCACTTAGCAGAATGTGTTCCAGATTCATCCATGTTGTTGCAGGTATCATAGCTCATCCCTGTTTATTATTCAGTAGTTATCCATTTTGTAAATATACCACAATTTATTTATCTATTTACCCATTGAAAGGAGTCTGAATTGTTTTCAGCTTTGAGCAGTTATGAATACAATTGTCATGTGAATAGAATACAAGTCTCCGTGTGAACACATGTCTTCATTTTTCTTGGGTAAATACCTTGCAGTGGGATTGGTGGGTTATACAGTAGATATACATTTAACTTCGTAGGAAACCTCCAAAACCATTTCAAAAGTACCACTTCAGCTTCCCACCAGCCACGTATACTATTATTTCACATCTTTGTGAACACTTAGTATTGTCAGTTGTCTCAATTTTGGCTGTTCAAGTGTGCGTAGGTGGTATCTTTTTAATTTGCTGTTTCCTGATGATTAATAATGTTAAATATCTTTTTGTTATTCATTTAGCACTCTTTGGTGAAGTGTCTGTTTAAATCTTGTGCTCATTAAAATTCTTTTTTGTATCACTGAGTCCTAAGAGGTTCTTTTTGTTTTAAAATAAGGTCTGCTCTGATTTAGACAAATCCTTTGGTGTGTTTTGTAATGTTTTTCTTTTTTTTCTTTCTCAGCTATGTAAAAGAAATATATTACTTTTACCACAGAGCTGTAGTAAGAATTAAATTAGACTAGATAATAGGCAAAGCTTCTGTTACCTAATAACCGCTTAATAGATGTGTGTTCTCTTCCCATATCCTTTTCCCTATCAATAGATTCAAATCCTGTAGAAAAGCTGAGAATGAAGCAAACAAGAAAAATCTTTTGATGAGGGCATCTTGGAAAAAATATCCTTCAGGACACTGATGGGGTCATAAAGGAAATTGTACAGGATTAAAGAGTAAGTGGTAAGGATTTAATGAAGGACTACGATTATTATTTTATTCTTTTTGAAAGTTAGGAGATGGAGGAAGGAGAAAGAAGGCAGTAGAATCAGAGAGGGGCAGGAGAGCACAGTGGTTAAGCACATGAGTCTGCAGCCAGGTTGCTTGGGTTTGAAGTCCAGCTCTGCTGCTTACAAGCTATGTGACCTCGCGCATGCTATTTAACCTCTCGGTGGAAGAAGGGTTAAGTGAGGAGGGCAAGGTCCCGAGGGCAGTTATGAGGCATGAGCCCGGGTGAGAAAAAGCTCAGATTTGCATTTACTAAGGCATAAAAGGAGAAAAAGCCACAAAGAATTCTGAGGGACACATCAAGTCCATCGGCCTTTATTTTTTCAGTAAAGTATGATGTTAAGTCATCTTCCCAGAAAAAGGCAAATCAAGGGCACAGTTGGGAATTATGGAAAGTGAAGAAGTTGAGGAAACAGTAGTTGTTGAGATTCAAATAGTGAAATGGAAAGAAAAAAAACATTAAAAGAGTGCCAAAAATTAAGAAGGATCCAGGTGAACTTGGGAGAACACGAACGAAAAATGGATTTTTAAAAAAAGATTTTCATTTATTTATTTGAGAGAGAGAGAGTTTGAGAGAATGAGTGGGAAGAGGGGCAGAGGGAGAAGCAGACTCCTTGCTGAACAGGGAGCCCGATACGGGACTCAATCCCAGGACCCTGGGGTTTATGACGTGAGCTAAAGACAGACACTGGCCTGACGGAGCCACCCAGGTGCCTCTAGAAATGGATTTTATCAATAGTTCTTGTGACTGGTCCTAACGATATTTTATCGGTCTGGAAGTAGGAAAGGAAAAACAGAATAAAACCTACTGAGAGAAGATAGGGGGTGACAAAATAGCAAATATTTAAAGGCTTCCAGATGAACATGTTGTTGAAATGGCCAAGCATCTTACGGATACATCTACACTATGGAATAGTGTGAAGCTAAAGAATAAGGTGTTCCTGAGTGTATTTTATTTCTGTAAGTAGAAAAAAGAAAGGATAATTTTTGAAAGTAGCGAACTTTAAATGGTTTCCCAGATGGACCAGACAGTGTAAGATGGGGAGAAAACCTGAAAATATATTGGCTCACATATTTCAAATTCAATGATAACCAGCGTCAGCTGGAGTTGAATTGAAGAATGGAAAGATGTCAATGGGGGGCTCTTTTGTCACTGGGAATTTTAAAGAGGAGATTTTCAAGGTAGAAAACTTTGGAGGTTGAGGGACATAGTCTCATGAGTGTCAGAGCAAGAGTGGGGATGGGAGAAATAGCCAATTCATTGGTTAAGAGAATGCGGAGTTAGTATTTGGAAGGGTAATGCTGCCGGTGTTATGAGAAGGGGGCTCACGCACGCTGAGGAAGACTGAAGTCCCCACAAAACAAGGAGGAGTGCTTTGTTGAGTTCAGGAAGTTATTGTAGAGATTTCTCAACTACCTTATTTTGCCCTTCAGTTCTAATAACAGGTGGTAGATCTGTGTCCAGCTGAGTGTTTGCTTGGCCTTGCCTTGTCCCCAGTATCAAGTGAGTCTCTCTGTTATCTTTTTTTTTTTTTTTTAGGATTTTATTAAATTTTTTTGACAGAGAGAGAGAGAGAGAGAGAGCGAGCACAAGTAGGCAGAGTGGCAGGCAGAGGGAGAGGGAAAAGCAGGCTCTCCACTGAGCAGGGAACTCCATACAGGATTCGATCCCAGCATCCTGGGATCATAACCTGAGTCGAAGGCAGATGCTTAACTGACTGAGCCACCCAGGCGCCCCTCTCTGTTATCTTTTATAATTGATGTCATCTCAGTACTCATAGCACCTCCAAGCCCTGCTCCAGAAAAATAGAAGTTGTCAAGGCCCAGGTCTCAGCTGCTTTCTCCCCACTCTCAGGGGTAATAAGCCTGCCCAGAATAACTCCAGTGAGCTGCCTTTGCCTGGGACAGAACTGGGGAACTCGAGAGAGTGGAAAACAAAGCACTCTTCCCTTCTGCTTGCTGTGGGGTTACCCTCAAGGGGACAGAAGTGTGGGAGGGAGAGTTTATTTCAGTGCTATTTAAAAAACATACCTTGGCCTTTGACTTATGGTGCTAATTTACATATCTGACCCCTTTGCACTCTGAGCGTCAGAATTCTTACTGACAAGTACACAAGCATGTGGGAGACCATTTAAGGTGAGCCACGGAAGTCTGTAGAGGAATCTATCTCTTTCCTCTTCCACTTCCAGTGTGCTGCTAGGTAAAGTTGTATTTGAAGGCATCACAGGAAGAGAAACAACCTTTATAAGTCAGCTAAAGCATATGAGGTAAAGCGTTTACTGCACTGAAAAAAATTAAACTTGTCAATGTCTACCTAAAAAATTTTAAGGTTTATTTAAACAAGGTCAGCTTCTTCGTCTGTGAAATAGGCAAAAGATTGCCATTTAACATCCCTGTTCCAAGTTCTTTGCCACAGGTGCACAAATACCTGAGGGGTTGAGGAGCCTGTATTGATAATTCAAATTTCCAAAAGTGATTCTGACAAAAATGCCTTACTGCTTATGTGGTCCAGACTGACTGTCTCCATTAAATACATTCATTAGGTAATTGCTTAACTTTCCATTTTCCTTTTCTGGTGAAGTCACATATAATATCTCCAAAATGGCTAGAAGGAATCATGGGATTTATGCATATAACTACAGCATTGCTTTTCAAAAAGGACAGAATACATTCAAGAACTATTTATATTCTGGATAAGCCTTGAATTATATATATTACATACGCAGAAAACAATTCATTATGGCATTTCGCATGTTGTGTGGCACACTAAATGACCCTTTGGTACTGATGTCATGCCCATTCATTTGGAAGGAGTTATAGATACCAAGAGGACCAAAAACTAATGCCAAGAATGCATGGAATGGTTTCCATGGAGCATAATGGCACAATTGTCTGATGGAACAAAATTGAAAAGAACTAGAGGACCGGAAAAGGGTGTGGTGTCTGCAAAAATGAAAAACTTTATTCATGGATTCAAATTTATGCTTAAAATGAATTGGATGTGATATATCATTCTCAGTTTTCAGGCAAAAGTTAGAAACTAGTAAAATAGTGATGGAACTTTTAGAGTAATCTGACAAATTCTCCTGGAACTTTCTTTCCTTCCACCTCAAATATATTAATTATGATCAGTCCTATCTTTCTTCCCTAACAGAATAGCCTCCTTTTTTAAAATCTTCTAAAACTTTTGAAAAGTTTCCTTCTGTATCCTTTTTAGGACCTCATGTACCAATCTTCACACTGCCTTATAAACTTGACATTTCTTTCCATAGAGCTGGAAGGACCTGTTGGTAGAGTCCATTACCAGAAAGAACCCCAACCTGACTTAGAGACAGTTGGGAAAAGTTCTTGAACAGGGGATAATCCAAAACATTTCTTTCTTTCTTTCTTTTTTTTTTTTTCATTAGACTGTTGGCTATATTTTTATTCTGTTCTAGAACCATAATTAAACCTTCCTTTGATTTCCTTTAAGAGCACTGACAGTCAATAAACAGCTTGAACATTATCACAAATATGCAAATAGTGGTCACTGAAAAGCTTCCGGATGGTACCATTTCATGACTTTGGTGCCATTCCAAAGATAGTTGCTTGTGTTAAATTCAAATGAAGGTGCTTTTCTTACGTCACCTATTGTTTAAAATTATTCCACAGTTTAGTTT
The DNA here is from genome assembly GCF_002288905.1 of Enhydra lutris kenyoni. Lineage (NCBI taxonomy): Eukaryota > Metazoa > Chordata > Mammalia > Carnivora > Mustelidae > Enhydra > Enhydra lutris. The sequence continues at coordinate 58,005,182 of NW_019154085.1, forward strand.
CATAATGTTTAGTTCAAATAGTTTTGTCATGGTGCCTTCACCACTAAATAGTCCCTTTCTTACTGTTACTTGAAATCCATTTCATTCTTCCTTAAGGTTCCTGACTTTCTGTTTTATTTTTATTTATTTATTTGACAGAGAGAGAGAGCACATGCAGGTAGAGTAGCAGGTAAAGGGAGCAAGAAGCCCAATGTGGGGTTCGATCCCAGGATCCTGGGATCATGACCCGAGCTAAAGGAAGCCAGTTAACCCACTGAGCCACCTGGGTGCCCCCAGACTTTCTGTTTTAATTTGATGAATTTCTATATTTGTTAGCTAATACTTTCATACCTACCCTCATTCCTAACTCTTACTATAGAACTTTTTATTGAGGTCCTTTCATTTTAATAGTATCAAAATTTGGTGTTTGCTTTCTAGACTTGATATCATACTACAGCTTCCTTTTATTGTACTCTGATTGGTAGGATATACTATTTTTGGATCCTATATACTCCTTTTAATTACTTTGCCCTTTGTTTTGCTGTAGTAGATTTTCAAGTAACTGTCCATGAAAAGCTGAATGAGATGCAAATGTTCTGAGATTTTACCAGTTTGAAAATGTCTTTTATCTGCTCTTAGCCCCAGTGAGAATTTGGCTGAACATAGAATTCTAGGTTGCAAAAAGCATTCTCTTAGAGGGGTGCCTGGGTGGCTCAGTGGGTTAAAGCCTCTGCCTTCAGCTCAGGTCATGATCCTAGGGTCCTGGGATCGAGCCCCGCATCAGGCTCTCTGCTCAGCAGGGAGCCTGCTTACCCCTCCCCTCTCTCTCTGCCTACTTGCCATCTCTTGTCTGTCAAATAAGTAAATAAAATTTAAAAAAAAGCATTCTCTTAGAACTTCTTAATATGATAAAAAGAATTTGTGAAAAACCCACAACTGACTATCATACTCAATGGTAAACGACTAAGGTCTGGGAATAAAACAAGGTCTTCTGTTTTCACCACTTCTATTCAACTTTGTACTAGAAATTTTAGCTAGAGCAATTAGACAAGAAGATGAAATAAAAAGCATCCAGATGGCAAAGGAAGAAGTAAAACTATCTGTTCACAGATGACATGATCTTATATATAGAAAATCCCAGAGCATCCTTCAAAACTACTAGTGCTAATAAATGAATTCAACAAAGTTGCAAGATAGAAGATCAACACACAAAATTCAGTTGTCCTTAACATCTACAGTTGGTTAATGTTAAGATTTCCCTTGATAATGTGGATGGGTTTCATCCAATCAGCTGAACGGCCTTAAGAGCAAAAAAAGAAAATTCTGTCTCAAGACTGCTGTGTCAACTTCTCACTGATTTTACAGCCTGTTGTCCTGCCCTGCAAATTTCAGACTTACCACCCTATAATTACAGGTGCCAATTTCTTCAAATAAACCCTCTCTCATATAAATGAGAAGAGAAGATTCTCTTAAAAGGTTGAAGAATTCTTCTAATGTCTTCATTTTAGTTGCCGAAGAGAATTCTGATACTAATCTGATAATCATTCTTTTGTAGATGGTTCTTTCCTTCCTTCCTTCCTTCCTTCCTTCCTTCCTTCCTTCCTTCCTTCCTTC
>NW_019154085.1:58006784-58157355 GCF_002288905.1 Enhydra lutris kenyoni
TCCCACCCTCAGCAACAGGAGCCACAATGGTGACACTGAGAATGATCTAACTCATATGCTTCTGCCCTTGAGATAATCTTGAACACTCTCAAAATAATTTTATTCCTGATGCAGCATTTAAAGTTCAAGAAGTCAGTCATGTAACCATCTTCTAGCTGTGATGGGGATGGGGAGAGGGAATCTGGATCATTTGGCTTCTGAAATATGAAGTATCTATAGAAAAATTAGGCTGATAAGAGAGGTGGATACCAAACAGAGATGACCAATGTCTACTGTACATACTATCTTCAATGACATCTTAAAGTTCAACATATACTGTTAAATAAATGCTTATTAGAATACATTATGGACTTACAGGGTGGTGGGGTTAAGTGACTTGCTTAATTATGTAATTACTTGCTCATTTGTTTATTGATATCTCTTGTGTGTCTACAATTAAACAAGAGCCTTTGGTTAAGTTATCCAAGATGTGCTCCTTGGATTTCATTTCTGTCAACCCAGGAGTATACTAATGTTCAAGTAAAGCAAATATACACATGACAAGAAGTTCAGAATTTTATGAATCAGTTTCACACCTAAATATGCTCTCATCAGCCGTTTCCAAGAAACAATATTGTCAGAAGTTGCTGATAACCCTCATAAATGAATTTGTTCTCGGTTATCAGGACATGAAGCCCATATTGAAAATCAATGTTAATTCAAGAATTCTCGGCTCAACATGTAGCTTGTTCTGAGCTCTAGGAATTGTGCAGGAAAAGGAAAAAGGAATGATTTGTGATCTGAGGAATATGTTTTGACAGCCCAAACCCAAAACACATTCAAAAATTTTCACAGGGGCTTTAAAGGTGACCTTGGTTAGGAAGGGAAAACAATCTTCATCCGGTGAAGATAGGGTGAGAAGTATTGTCTAGAAAGATATACAGACTAAATTTTAAATGAAAACAATTTTGAATTTTACCAGTTGAGTGCTTTGGGCTTTTGGAAATATAGTTTGAAATGCTGGCATCTCAGCAATAAGTATTGGAATCTGGAGGCTGGGAATCGGTTGGTGGCACCTGCCAGTCACCCTTCAAAGCAATGAAAAGATTCATCTATTGTAACAGAGAGCATTGGCTCCCACTGCCTGCAAATGACTCTCCAACAGCCCCCCCTGGAAGCTGGTTCTGGAGTTGATCCACAGGGAATAATTATAAGATTCCTAAACTCCCATGCCACTTTCAGCTGGAAATAAAGGTCATCTCATTTACAGTTCAGCTAGAAATCTCTGTCCTGAGTTAAGTATGAAGAGACAGGAATAGAGAAGGCTTTGTGCTTCAACTCACAAATGTTTAAAAGGAAACAGTGATAGAAATCATTCTATTTCTTCTTCATTGTTTAATAAATAAATATAGAAATCAAATGCTAGATGTTTAGATGTACCAAAAAAAAATCCTTCAAGTATGTTTAGAGTAGATCACATAGGTTCTACACTATAAAGTCATAATAAACAGTGATGTGCATGTTTAAATGAAACTTTAAAAAGTAATACTTTCTACTTGAATTTGCATTAGTCCAGTGGTACTATGAGACAAAATGGGACACAACGCTACTGAATTAAAAATTTTAAAAGCCTTGTTTCATTCCAAAATGAAAGATTGTTTGCAACAACATGGACATGGATGGAGCTAGAAAGTAAAATGGTAAGTGAAATAAGTCAGTCAGAGAAAAGCAAAGTGACTTTATTCATATGTGAAATTGAAGAAACAAAACAAGCAAAGGAAAAGAGAGAGAGGGAGTGAGGGAGAGAGAAAGAGAGAGAGAGAGAAAGAAGCTAAGAAACACTCTTTTTTAAAAAAAATTTTATTTATTTATTTGACAGAGAGAGATCACAAGTAGGCCAAGAGTCAGGCAGAGAGAGGAAGGCAGAGAGAGAGGAAGGGAAGCAGGCTCCCTGCCGAGCAGAGAGCCAATGTGGGGCTCCATCCCAGGACTGAAGGCAGAGTCTTAACCCACTGAGCCACCCAGGTGCCCCAAGAAACACTCTTAATATAGAGAACAAACTGATGGTTACCAGAGGGGAGGTGTTGGGGGGGGATGGGTGACACAGGTGATAGGGATTAAGGAGGATACTTGTGATGAGCACCAGGTGATGTATGGAATTGTTGAATCACTAATTTGTACACTTAAAATGAATATAGCACTGTTATGTTAGCTATGCTAGAATTAAAATTGAAAAAAAATGAAAGATTACTTTTTTAGTCTTTAAAAAGAAAGTGTTATATTGAACATAAGAGAGACTGATCTTGGGAGTATTTCCTTCTTTCTTTTCTTTTTTAAAGATTTTATTTATTTATTTGACAGAGACAGCGAGACAGCACGCAAGCAGGGGGAGAAGCAGGCAAAGGGAGAGGGAGAAGCAGGTTCCCTGATGAGTAAGGAGCCTGATGAGCGGCTTGATCCAAGGATCCTGGAATCATGACCTGAGCCAAAGGCAGACGCTTAACTGACTGAGCCAGCCAGGCGTCCTGGGAGTATTACTAATTAAAAAAAAAAAAAAGAAAAAATCCATTCTCTCTCAAAACTAATGTGAATTTCAAAGATTACTTGTTGTTCAAAGACCCTTTTACATATTTTGGGCCTATCAGAAATATTTTAAATGATTGTAAATGGATGTCTACTTGTATCACATTGTGTATCACATTGTATGTTTATCACATTGTTCTAAGCCATTAAACTGGAAAACGTGACCCCTGTCCTCACAGGACTCACAATTTAGATATCACAGACTACAGACAACCCAACCTCAGTGGTGGAGGACAAAGGGGACCTGGCCAAGAAGATGAGGTCCCGGCCTTACCAGCAGTTTATTTGAACCTTGTTGAAATTCATTAAATGTTTAGTATTTTGGTTTCTTCCTCCTTCAGTGGTGAGGTTATAATACCTACCCTCCTTATCTCATGCATTCCTATATGGAGAGTACACATACCAGCTGTAAACATTCCTAAACATTCGAATGCATTCTTGTTATCTATATTAGGCACAAAAAGACTGCAAAGAGGTGTCCATTTCCTTTTAAATAGCTTTAAGAAACATCAGTGAAATGTGTACCATCCTGAAAATCTCCTTTCAGCCCCAAATTGCAGAACAGTGTTTTTAGCTACATCTTAGGCTCTGGCTTCAGAGGAAGATGTACATTATACCTCCTCCATCCAGAAGCAAAATGTTGATACTTTGAAGAATTTTACTTTTCAGTCTTATTGAGAAATACCTGACATACACCACTGTGTAAGTTTAAGACGTACAGCATGATGGTTTGATTTACATTTATTGGGAAATGATGACCACAATAGGTTTGGTTAACATCCATCATCTCATGTAGATACAATAAAAAGAAAAAAAATTCTACTTGTTATGAGAACTCCTAGGGTCTACTCCATTAATAACTGTTCCATGTGTCATACATAATGTTAGCTGTAGTCCTCATGTTGTACATTACATCCCCAGACTTATTTATCTTATAGCTGGAAGTTTGTGCCTCCAATTATCCCTCCCTCCATGACTGGTAACTGCAAATCTGATCTCCTTTTCTGTGAGTTTGGTGTGGGTTGTTTTATATTGAAGAACTTTTTTACTGATACTCACAGAAATGTGGGAAGAAGCAAACTATAAGAGGAAGGGGAAGATTAAGTCCTGAAATATGTAAAAAAAAAAAAATGGCTTAGGACTTTTTGGGGTAAGTGACAAAACACCAGGGTAACCTACTTTATTGAATCTTTAGAATTTAGAGAATAAAAATTTTTAGGGATATTATGATATCTGAATAACATTTAAAATCTGCAGAAGATACTGACTTACAGAAAAGAAAATGTAGACAGTTGAGTTAATATGCTGAAGGAGGAAGATATTTGTTTTAATTCTAGGTTCCTTTACGATTAAATGAAAACTTGAATGCAAAAACTTCATTCCCGTAAGAGTTGAGATATTTTGTGCCATTCCCTCTTATCTTGCTACCCAACTGTTGGTCTCTGAGTTTCTGCTGCCATGATGAGCTCTGTCCACAAGTATTTCACATTTGAACATCTCAAGAGAGGGTTGGTTGGGTTCTTCAGTCTATTCAGTATTCAGTGCTCCTCTAGGTCTCAAAACAGGTCACTTCTGAGGTCACTGGCCAACCAAGTGCTGTTCCAATTAGTTGTGGATTTGCTTATGGGGTCAAATGATGCCAAACACCCTAAGGATTCCAAACCACACAGTTTATGTGGGGAGGGCAGGAAACACTAACTGGGTCTCCTAATTTTCCACCATCTTGCCCAGGGGGAGATGAAGCATGAGAGACTGTGGACTCTGAGAAAGAAACTGAGGGTTTTGGAAGGGAGAGGGGTGGAGGGATGGGTGAGCCCGCTGGTGGATATTAAGGAGGGCAGGAATTGTATGGAGCACTGGCTGTGGTGCATAAACAATGAATCTTGGAACACTGGAAAAAAACAAACACTAACTGGGGAGTAGAGAAGTAAAACAGGGAAGGAAAGGCAGCCAATTAAGGGGCATTATCAGGTACTGTGGGTGACCAGGACTTTAATCCCACAGGGAAATCAAGTTATAAAACACCCCTCCTAGGGCCATCCCAATGAAGTGCGAGGGAGAGGGGTATTTATATACCAACTCCCCTCAGTCAGTGGTTGAGAGCTGCTGGGAGGGAAGTGGAGGGAGGATGTTCATTCTTCCATACACCAGTGTTCGCACCCTTAGGCCAAGAGATTGTGTTGAACCAGCAATTAAATGTGTCAGTCAATGAAGTGGTTAGGCCTGAGGGATCTGGGTGGGGTGTTCACTGCACTCAGTACCTGTCTACGAGAAGTCGAGAAATCAAGAAATCGCTCTTCGCCCCTTTCTACCAGAATGGATTTTCATGTACAGGCTTCAAAGCTTGGCCGATACCATTTTTATTAAGGCAGTAATTCAATTTACATTTTAACTCCAAATTAATATAGGTATTATTAGATTTTTGTGTTTGAATTTTTGGACAAGCTTTATTTTAAAATTTGACTTTAAGTGCCTAAAATCCTTCTTTACATTGCATTTAGATTTTTGTACATTTGCTGATAAATATTAAGCTTCTCTGTGGGAATGCTGGACACTAATCAGTAGTTCAGTTTTGGCAGCATTGAAATTTTTGTCAATTAGTTGAATTGGGCAATTGTTTGACTATTTTATTTTTATAAAATGTTAATGAATGTGGAAGTCTTAATATCAATCATAGGACTTTCATATGATTATAAAATCGAGACAGAGATGCAAACCACAAAGCTTGCCAAAAAATGGAAATCTTCAGTCATATTTGAATTTAAACTTTATTTTTGATTTCAAGAATAAAGTTAATAAGAACAAAGCACAAGATTATGATTCAAGTGTAAGGTGAGGTTAGAATTTTTATATTTTCGATTTTTGAGGACCAGCATCCTTCAAAAAAATGGAAGTTTATTGCTTGACTTCCGCTCTTCAACTTTGGTGAGTGTTGTTTCAGAAATGTACAGAATCAGAAACGGGAGACTGCAAAGTAAAACTGCTTTAGGAAAAAATAGAAAGGATTAAAAATGTCATCTTCATAAGGGAAAATGGAGCCCTGGTAGAGAGAGAGTGCCTGACCAAGAGACCATGCATTTGGAACCATTCCTTGGAATCTGAGTTCGGTCAGTCCCACAAGTATAAGGTCAGACAGGCACAGCGGCCATCCCACATGCCACAGTGGCATGAGGTGGGAGTGGTACATCTGGAGTTGAAGCAAGCTGTGTGAGCAGAAGGCCCAGACCCCCATGACTGGACAAGCACCTTAGCTGACACCCATGATATATTGGAGCTCATGTTACACAGCCGATGGAAAAAGAAATAACTTAAACTTGACTTATGGGTGGATCTGGCTGATTTGTGGATACAAATCAAGAACTTAGGAGAAAAGTCGAAAGAGTGCTGTGCAAAAAACCCTTCAAGGAAGCCAGCTGCTTGTAGGTGATGCAGGATAAGCTACAAGCAGTGGATCCCATAGACTTAGAAGACTCTGGCAATTTCTCGGCTGTGAAGTGGATCCAGGTCTTTGTGGGATCCTATGCTCATGGGCCAAACACTGTTAGCCCTCAGATAGTGGTATGGCTGGGGTCCTGCAGGCGGGAAAGGCAGACCTATACCTGGAGGGTGTGTCTACTCCTGGTTGGACAAATCTCGGGCCCTTCTAGGATGGAAGGGTCATGTAGTGCTGAAGTGAGGTTGCTGATGCCAGCTGTCCATGCCATTTTGTCTGCTTGCTTGGTTGGTGTTTCTTTTACGTGCCTGCTCTCTGGTAGATGCTGACATATGATACACAGATCTTCATACTCAGTACCCACTCCCTTACGTGTATCCACATGCCTCTACCTTAGACCTCATTGTGCTTCATCTTCCAATTTTTTGTTTTCCAGACCTCAGAAAATTTGACCAGTTGTTGGCTTCTGGTCAAAAAACTAGGCTATTTGCTAATGTTTCTGAATCACACGTAGTCCGACCTTGGGCCACTCCTTCCACTGAAGTGGATAGAACCAGGTGCTAGGAGCATTTATATAGGCTTTCATTCCTATGTTTTCATTTCTCTTCAGTAAATATCTAGAAGTGCTGGGTCATATGGTAAGTGTGTGTTTAACTCTATAGGAGATGGACAAAGTGTTTGTCAAGTAGCTATAGTATGGAATCCCAGCAAAGTATGGGGATCGCATGCTAACGAACACTTAGTTTTTTCTGTCTTTAATTTTAGCTATTTTAATCTTAATGTGTCATCACATTTCATTGTGATTCTAATTTGCATTTCCTTTAGATTACTTCTTAAGTTATTGAGCAATAAGATTTCTTCATCTATTTGAGATTCGAGAAATATATTTTTTGCCTGTCTGGGGCTAGACTTTTTCTCTCTTAAAGGTACCTTTTGAAGAGTGAAAGTTTTCATTTTGATTCATTTTCAGTTAATCAAATCCTCCTTTTTATGGTTTATGATTTTTGTGTCCTAGCCAAGAAATCTTTGCCTACTACAAGGTTGCAAACATTTTCTCTTGTATTTATCTTAAGTTTCATAATTTTAGCTTTCACATAGGTCTATGATCCATCTAGAGATTTTTTTTTGCATGTGTGTAAAGAATGAAGGAAATATCAAGATTGATTTTTCTTTATATGAATGTTCCAGTGCCATTTGTTGAAAAGACTGCTTTTCACATTGAGTTACCTTGGCACTTCTGTCAAAAATCAATTTGCCATATCTATGTGGGTCTAATTCTAGACTCTCTACTCTGTTCCTTTTATTTATATGTTCCTTCTTATGCCAGTATCACACTGTCTTTTGACTTGTTGTAAGTCTTAATTACTTTAGCTTTATAATGTCTTGAGATCAGATATAGAAGTTCTTCAACTCCATTCTTCTTTTTCAAAATTGTTTTGTGTATTTTAGGTCTTTGCTAAAAGCCTCCTGGTATTTTGATTGGAATTGCACTGAATCTCTAAATCAACTTGAGTAGAAATGACATCCTAACCATATTGAGTCTTTCAATCCAAAGCATGTATATTTCTCCATTTATTTAGATACTGAATTTATTTTTTTTTTCATTTTTCAGTGCGAAGACATTACACATGCTTTTTAAAAATGCATCTTTAAGTGTTTCATGCTTTTGGATGCTAATGTGAATGGCATTTTATTTTCCAATTGTTTATTGATTGTATATTGCAATGCACTTGATTTTTTATATATTTTCTTTGTATTTATCAACCTTGCTAAATTCACTTATTGGTTCTAGAAGCTCCTTTGCAGGATTTTTGGGATCATGTTATTTTACTTCTTTCCTTTAAATCTTTACTTTAGGTATGCATGCACTTATTTATTAATTTGTTATTTGGCCTATGGCACTGGCTGGGACCTCCAGTTTAAGGTTGAAAAGAAGTGGTTTGAGCAGACGTCATTTTTTTGTTGTTGTTCCCCATCATAAAGGGGAACACAGTCAGTCTTTCATTATTAAACATGATGTTATCTGAGGTTCTTACAGATATCCCTTATCAGGCTGAGGAAGTTCCCTTTTATTTAAAAAGTATTTATTGAGATATAACGCCTATATCATATCACAAAGTTGTACAACCATCGCCACAATTTAAGTATAGAATATTTTCATTACCCAGAAAAGAAACCTTGTACTTATTAGCAGTCTCTGCCCATTCTCCCATTCCCCACCCCTCCCAATGGCAAACACTAACCTACTTTCTATTTCTATAAATTTGCCTATTCTGGACATTTTATATAAATAGAATCATGCAATATATGTGGTCTTTTGTGACTGATTTCTTTCACTTGGCCTAATGTTTTCAAGGTACATCTAAATTGTAGCATGTAACAATACTTCACTCTTCTTTATTGCTTAAAAATGGTGATGGTGATGATGATTATGATAATCTCCTATGGTACATTTTATTTATTCACTCACTGGTGGATTGTTTCCACTTTTTGGCTACTTGGAGCAATACTGTTATGAGTATATTGTACAAGTTTTTGTGTGAATGTATGCTGTCATCCCTCTTGTGTATACACCTAGTAGTAGAATTGCTAGGTCATATGGTAAATTTATATTAAACATCTGAAGAACTGTGAGACTGTTCTGCAAAGAGGCTGAAACATTTTAAATTTTTACAAGCTGTGTTTGAGGATTCCAGTTTCTCCATATCCTAGTCAACACTTACACTATCTGTCTTTTTGGTTATAGCCATTCAAGTGGGTATGAAATGGCATCTTGTAGCTTTGATTTACATTTCTCTGATGACATTCTCCATGTGATATTCTTTTTTTTTTTTTTTTAAAGATTTTATTTATTTATTTGACAGACAGAGATCACAAGTAGGCAGAGAGAGAGAGAGAGGAAGCAGGCTCCCCGCTGAGCAGAGAGCCCAATGCGGGGCTCGATCCCAAGACCCTGAGATCATGACCTGAGCCGAAGGCAGAGGCTTTAACCCACTGAGCCACCCAGGTGCCCCTCCATGTGATATTCTAAAAACAAATAGAACTGCAAAGAAAATTAAATTTACTCAGTAGTTTTTTGTTAATAGTAACATTATATTATTATTATTATTTTAAAGATTTTACTTATTTATTTGAGAGAGGGAGCATGAGAAGGGAGAGGTCAGAGGGAGAAGCAGACTCCCTGCTGAGCAGGGAGCCCAATGTGGGACTCGATCCCAGGACTCCAGGATCATGACCTGAGCTGAAGGCAGTTGCTTAACCAACTGAGCCATCCAGGTGCCCCAATAGTAACATTATTACTATTATAGTTTTGAAACTATGCATAGTAGGATATAAATAAAAAAAGATAATTTGTTAATTTTATTAGGAACTCAGATTTTTATGTAAGCAACAAGAGATAAAAATAGAAAATTAAAGTAGTTAAGGACACACGCCTCTGATACATAAATCTGAATTTAAAATATCAATATAAAACCCCTCATATTATATTAAACTTGGAATTGTCTAGAATCATTGACACTCTGGTAGCAACAGTTATAGTTAACATCCTGATCTTGTTTGGAGCTGAAAGAAGTCCTCTTCTTGGAGAAATGCCTGAATCTCAGGCACATGACAGGGTAGGTACAAAGTAAGCCTGGTTTGTCTTATCATCATAGAAAGCAAGAAGGTGCTCAAAGACCAGTGGGCATGTGACAAAAATATATTAGAATCAGGTTGAAAGCCTCCATTGGCCAAATTTGGGACTTTTGAGCATTAAGAAGAGTATCAAGTGTAACTGATTATAATTCATAAATCCATAGTGAGAGAGAGAAAGAAGAATGTATGCCTCCTCTGTCACATGGAAGGTGACTTTTACATCAAATCCTCACTCTGAACATCTGTAATTAAATGGGAAGAATAGTCATTTGCCATGTCATTTTAGAAGATAAGGGAAAGCTCTTCTTTATAGAAGGATGTCAGCTAATACATGTAGAAGAAATGAGAAAATTAGAAAATTGTCATTTTGCAATTCCCAATAAATCATTGATTTTTGCCAGGATGATCTGTAAAATATAAAGGCTAATACTATTTGGTGAATGGTAGTTGTAGAGAAGGACTAACTCATGGTGCTTAATATTCCTTTATTGTTAATCGCTAAGGGAAAAATAAGACTGTTTTTGTATAGATGGATCTGGTTGTCAGCTCTTAACTAAATCAAGTTCAAGTAATGTCCTTTTCCAGTAAGAGGATCCATTCCAGAATTGTGTTGCACCCAACTGTCATATCTTTCTAGGCTCCCTCAATCTGGAACTTGTTCTCTGTCTATCCTTGAGTTCCATGCCATTGATGTTCTTGATTACAAGGTATCCTTTTGTAAGTATTTTTGGGATAAGACTCAGGTTATGCATCTTTTGCTGAAGTCATACTGTGTTCTCCTCCCTTCATGTTATCTGGTGTTACACAAAGCCCATTTATACCATTGCTCATGATCTTAACTTTGAGTACTTAATTAAGAGGTGTCTGCTAGATATCTCTACTATTAAGTTTATTTTCTTTCCCTTTGTAATTAGTCTTTTCTGAACAGATACTTTAAAAAAAAAAGATTTTCTTTATTTATTTGATAAGGAGAGAGAAAGCTCACAAGCAGGAGGAAAGGGCAGAAGGAGAGGGAGAAGCAGTCTCCCAGCTGAGTGTAGAGCCTGACGTGGGACTTGATCCCAGGACCCTGGGATCATGACCTGAGTCGAAGGCAGCCGCTTAACTGATGAGCCTCCCAGACGCCCCCTGAGCAGACAGAGAATACATATGTATTTGAGAATACATAAATATTCCGTTTCTTATTCTACTTTCACCCACTAGTTTTAGCACCCATTCATATTTCTTATGTGAATTAGTATTGATGATTGCCAAATGATTTTCTAATTCCATCATTTCTTCTGCATTTATTTTCTGGCTTTCTGTGAGAAAGAGAAAGCTCTTTCTCTCCTCCTTATTTGTTTACTTACTTATGCCAGTGTGGATTCAGGGCTTCCTATTTTATTCAATTGCTTGTAATTCACCAGTATATGTGTTAGGGTCTGTGATCAAAGGAACAAGACTGACACAAAGCGACAAGCAAACAAAGCTTTATTTCACGCCAAGCATCGAAAATCAAACTGACCGGTTGGGGCCATCTCTTACAAAGAGGCTACGACAACGAAGACACCACTCCTGATGACAAAGAGACGATGACGATGAGGACGATAACGCCACTCCATTGAGGCCGCTCCCCAGCGAGGCTGCTCCTGACGACAAAGAGGCGACGACAGTGACGACGACAATGAGATGACAACCCCGATGACACAGACTCTGCTCCTCATGATGCCACTCTGACAAGGCCACTCCCCAGAGGAGGCCACCGCTCTGGACAAGGCCGCGGGACGACGAGGCCGCTTCCTGGAATGACGCCGCTCTGGCGAGGCCGCTCCCAGCACAGCTGCGGCTTGGGACAGAGAGGCCCCTTGCAGTGGGGCCGCAGTTCCGGGTGGCGAGGCCACTGGCGGCGGGGCTGCTCCCTGGCGGTAGGGGCAGGGCGGCTCCCAACAACTATCACTACCACGGCTATCCTGACAGCTATCCTAAGGGCTTTCCCAACTAACGGCTCTAACAGCTCTCCCTAAAGGCTCTAACTCCTCCTACTACTCCTACTATTCTCCCCCGCCCAGCCTCACAGACTAACCTTTATAGAGGTGGTTGAGCCTGGCCCACACACAGGTGGCCAATGGGATTTCAACTCACCTCAGTAAATATATGCGTGCCCCACTGATTGGATGTTTCCATCTGGCCTGGCCCGCCCCTATATCCGGGTTTACAAGTAATAAGTTCCTCTGGGAGGGGCAGGCCCTTACATTCCCTTACATTTTCTTTGGAATTTAGTCAAATCCTTGACTTTTCAGCCATTCTATGTTCTCCTGTTTTAAGGGGTTATATTGAGCATGTAAGACTAACATTTTTATCACTCTAATTTTCTTTGGTACAAATGACATTAGGGTGTTTATAATATAGGGGCCAAAAAGTAACAGTAGTGCACAGTTGGCTGATGAGTTAACCATTCAACACTTTGTATAACCTTTTCCATTTTTCCTAATTCCGCTCATCTAATTTCCCGCCTATACTTTACATAAACAGGTAACAATAGGAGCAACAATAAACTCACAGTTTTTTAGTCTTAGCTTTAGTCCATGGTCAGCAGGGTCCATCGGCTGCAGCTTCCATCTCTGGGTGGCATCCTTGTTCTTGGCTCGTTTGACGTGACCCGTGTGAACCCAGGCCCTAATGCCTTCTACTTTTACTGCCATGGGGGTGGTCAGGATAACAGTAAACGGTCCCTTCCAGTGAGGCTTCAAGTTCGCCACTTGATAGCGATGTATCCAAACCCGGGTTGGTAAGGATGTGGTTCCACCTCTGTCTCCATCCCACTGTGGGCAGTCCAGATCTCTGTGTGGGCTTTTTTAAAGACAGACTGTAATGCCTGCAGTGACTGGAGTACAGACTGATCAGTCATTTCTGCTAGGGCAACCTCTTGTAGCCGAGGACAGAGTGGGGGGGGGGTCTCCCAAACATTATTTCAAATGGGGTCACCTTTTTAAAATAGAATGTACATCGTGCCCTGAGGAGGGCGAAAGGAAGAAGATCCACCCATCCACCGCCAGTCTCCAGAATTAGTTTTGTCAAGGTCTCTTTAAGAGTCTGGTTCATTCTCTCTACTTGCCCGGAACTCTGGGGCTGATAGGCACAATGTAGTTTCCAATTAGTGCCCACGGCCTTGGCCAATGCCTGTGAGACTGAACTCACAAATGCAGGGCCATTGTCTGACCCAATCGTGAGAGGCAGCCCAAACCTAGGAATTATTTCTTCTAGTAGCTTTTTGGCTACCACTCCTGCCGTCTCATGTTTGGTGGAAAAAGTCTCTACCCAGCCTGAAAAGGTATCTACAAAAACTAACATATACTTGTGCCCATATTTTCCGGGTTTTATTTCTGTAAAATCTATTTCCCAATAAATTCCTGGTTCCTTACCTCTTTCTCTTTTCCCTTTTCCCATTTTAGTTCTTCCCACATTAACAGCCTGGCATTGAGCACATCTATCAACTACATCCTGAACCATACGTCCTAATTTAGAAACCTGGAATTGCTTGCCTATAAGCTCCTTGAGTTTGCATATCCCCAAATGAGTACCCTGATGTATCTGGTCTACTAACTTCTTACCTAGTCTTCGAGGAAGAATTATTTTTCCTGCTTTAGTCTTAGCCCAGTCCCCTTCATAGTCCAATTTAACCCATTTCTGTAAATACTTTAAATCTTCTTCTGAATAGTTCAGTTTTTCTGGTAGAGCTGGAGCCGGGAGTGTAACCAGTTCTTGCACTGTTTCTTGGGTTGCTTGCTTTGTGGCTTGATCTGCTAAGTGATTTCCTTTTGAAATCAGATCAGTCCCCTTTTGGTGTCCTGGGCAATGCATAACAGCCACCTCTTTTGGGTCCCAAATAGCCTAGAGGAGAGCCAATATTTCTCCTCTGTTTTAATTCCCTTTCCTCCTGCTGTTAATAGGCCCCTTTCTTTATAAATAGCCCCATGTATATGGAGAGTAGCAAAGGCATACCTGCTGTCCGTATAGATGTTGGCGATTTTACCTTTGGCCATCTGCAGTGCCTTAGTGAGTGCAATCAGTTCCGCTTTTTGTGCCGAAGTTCCGTGTGGCAGGGCTGCTGTCCAAAGTTCCTACTCAGGAGAAACCACCTCAGCCCCCACATACCTCTTTCCATTGACCATGTAGCTACTCCCATCTGTGAACCGAGTCATCTCGGCATCCAGGAGGGGAATGTCTCTGAGATCCAGCCTTATTCCTGCGACTTGGTTTAGGACCTCCCCGCAGTCGTGTGGATGGTCAGCTAGCTCCTCTGGCAGCAGTGTGGCTGGATTTAGCACCACCAGGGGCCGGAAGGTCACTCTTGGTTCGTTGAGGAGGAGGGCCTGATACCCCGTCACTCAGGCGTTTGTCATCCATCGGTCTGGTGGAGTCCAGAGAAGGCCCTTGATAGTGTGAGTGGCGGTCAAGATGAGATTTTGACCCAAATTCGATTTACTTGTGTCCTTGACCAGGAGGGCCGTGGCAGCAATTATGTGGAGGCAAGGGGGAAACCCAGCCGCTACTGGATCTAGTTTCTTGCTAAGATAGGCTACTGGCCTTTGCCAAGGCCCCAGAGTCTGAGTCAAAACTCCTTTGGCCACCCCTGCTTTTTCATCCACATACAAGTAGAAGGGCTTGGTAACATCTGGGATGGCCAATGCTGGGGCACTCAGTACAGCTGTTTGTAATTCCCGAAATGCTCCTTCTGCCTCAGCTGTCCACTCTATCATAGTGAGCCCCCCTTTTGCCAGTTTGGAGAGAGGTCAGGCAATCTCTGCGAACCGCGGTATCCACAGTCAAGAATAGCCCACTGTCCCAAGAAACTCCCTCACTTGTTGGGACATGGTGGGGCAGGGGTATCAGGTGATCACCTGTTTCCTGGCCTCAGACAGTGGAGAGCACTCCCTTGTGGAGATCAAAGCCTAGATAAGTGGCGTGGTTCTGACAGAGCTGTGCTTTCTTTGCTGACACCCAATGCCCTTTTTCCTGCAGAGTCTGTAAGAGAGGTCTCATCCCCCCCTCTCTGAGGACTCATAGTCCTCAGAGGCTACTAGCAAGTCATCAACATACTGTAACAGAGTGACTCCTGGGTTGGAGGTTTTGTACTCACGCAAATCCTTGTGTAGGGCCTCGTCGAAAATGGTGGGTGAATTCTTAAATCCTTGGGGAAGTCTTGTCCAGGTGAGCTGGCCTTGAAACCCTTTCTGTGGGTTGGACCACTCAAAAGCAAAAAGGGGTTGAGATTCCCTTGCTAAAGATATGCAGAAAAATGCATCCTTGAGATCTAAGATGGTATACACAGTTCTTTTGGGGCCTGGAGGGAGAGTAGGGTATAGGGGTAAGGCACTGTAGGGTGGATATCTTCAACCCATTTATTAACTTCCTGCAAGTCCTGGACAGGTCGGTACTCCCCAGTCTCGGCCTTTTTGATGGGCAGCAAAGGTGTGTTCCATGGAGATTTGCAAGGAACTAGGATCCCGTCTCCTCAGAGGTGGTTAATATGTTCTCTGATCCCTTCTTTTGCTTCCCGGGGAAGGGGGTACTGCCGAACGCGAACAGCCATAGCCATCGCCTTTAATTGTACCACCACTGGAGGTTGTTCCTTGGCCAAGCCAGGGGGCTTCCCTTCTGCCCAGACCTCGGGAAACTCAACCTGTAGGATTTGGAGAAGGCTCCCCACCCTTTGTCTCCTCTGGTTTTGAGACTGGCTTATGAAGGAGGTATTCATCTACTGCTGCCATAAGCACCTGTACAGTGGGTTGTCTCAAGGTTACAGTCATGTCTCCTTCTGAGAACTGAATACAAGCTTGTAACTTGTGGAGTAGATCTCTTCCCATCAAGTTATATGGGACATTAGGAGGACCAAAAATCGATGTTTAACTATTCCCGAGGCCAAATTTAAAGTCCTTTCTGTTGTCCATTTATGTCTCTTTGTGCTATTTACTCCTTGTACCCAGACTTCCTCTCCAGATAGTTTTCCCATAGGTTTAAGTAATGATGAAAATTGGGCTCCTGTGTCCACCAAAAAATCAATTCATTTACCCTCCACTTAAATTTTTACTCTGGTGGCCAACATTGCCGTCTTCCTTTTGGGGGACTCTCTGGCCCAATGTCCTTTTTCCTTACAGTAAGCGCACTGATCTGAATCTAAGTCTTCCTGCCTGCCTTCTCTGTGCTTAGGCTTTTCCTTCCATTTACCATCCCCTGCTGTTAAACACCTTTTCTGCTATTCCCACTAACTCAATCAGATTCTTCCCTTCAAATCCTTCAATTTCCTGAAGTTTCCTCCTTATATCCAGGGCTGACTGACTGGCAAAAGCAAGATTCATTGCCCTCTGATTTTCGGGTGCCTCAAGTTCAATTGGGCTATACATTTTATAGGCTTCAATTAGCCTTTCTAGGAAAGCTCCTGGAGACTCATTCTTACCTTGAGTCACCGTACTAATTCTGGTTTAGTCCGGGTGCAACTTTTACTTCTGGAAATTCAGTTCCAGGATTTCAACATATCAAAGACCTGTATTTGTTCTGAAAGTCTCCCATATGAATTTCCTTTAAGGCAGAATTCATCTTACAAGAGAATTAAAACAATTACAAATGACCAAAAACTCAGAATAGATATGGTTAAATATCAGATGATGACCCTTATCAAAACATTAAAACTTTAGGAAATGTATAGAACCTCTGGAGTAGTTACAGCATTTACCCAAATGTAACCCAAGATTTATCATTGATTTAGCAGTACTTCCTGAGTAACTTTGCATATCAGGGAAAAGCCTTATGAGTCAAAAAGATCTTATTTACAATTCTGGGTGGACAAAGAAAACCATTTACATTTTCTTAGAAACATCTCAATCTCTAGTGAAGACTAAATATTAACCAATTGTTAACTGTTGCAATAGCAGTTAAGCTCAAAACATGTTTACCAACAGATTTCAAAAGCACAAATCTAGTTCCAGCAACCAGCGCCCTAGCACTTCATCTCATTTGTCATCCAAACAAAACTTCAAAGCTTCAGGTTATCAAAGACTCCGAAAGCTACTTTAACAATTACCCATTAAAACCCTGAGACAGACAGTTAACCATCAGCCCAGCCATCCTTCCACCACAGACCTCATGTTCCACCTGGGCCCATTCCACTTCAGACGCCATGCTTTCCCCGCCAGCAAGGGGGAGGGGCTAGGCAGTCCACGTCGGGCCAGAGAAGGCAAGGAATTCCCTGAAACAAAGGGAGTTTCGGCAGCTGCTTGGGAATATTCCTTAAAGTCTCTGTCTCGAGGTCGGTTCATCCCGCAGTGCCAGTTCTGCTTACCAAAAGTGGCCCACTAGGCACTCATATTCCACGCCTGGCTCCAATGAGCAACAGCACTGGGCACCTTAACCCGGCATTAGCCTAACCCCCAGTTGGCTCCAGTTATAGCCCTTAACACATGAAATGAGTGAGGGAGAAGCCCCACATCTATTATGAGGAAAGGAGAGACGAAAATCAGCGTCCCCTTACTCTCTGCTTGCCCCATTCCTTCAATCACAACAAACAACACAACAGACAACAAAAAGACAGCACAAAGACAACCTCAGACCCAGCTGGCCTGCCACCGGTGGGGATTTTCTCAGTCCCTGGTGACACCCTAGGGGGACTCTAACCCCCTGGCCACCCAGGGGGACTCGAACCCCCCGGCAGACCCCTGACTGCTGGGGGTACTCGAACCCCCCCGGTGATTCCCTGACCGCCTAGGGGGACACGAACCCCCCAGAGACAGCCCAGGGGGACTTGAACCCCCCGATCGCCCAGGGGGACTCAAACCCCCGGTCGATCTACCAGCAGAGGCATGGGGCATCCCTGCATCCACTCCAGCCCTGGGGAGCATGGCTGTGTCCAGCTTCTCCCCGGTGGGCCATACCCTGGAGCTCCAACCAGACAGACAAGATCCCAATACCCAAGTTCCCAATACCTCTGGAGGCTTTTCCCAAAAATTCCGATGCTGGCTCAGTTCTCGTCATTTGATCCCGGACAAGCCCCCAATGTTAGGGTCCGTGATCAAAGGAAAGAGACTGACACAAAGCGAAAATCAAACAAAGCTTTATTTCACGCCAGTCATCGAAAATCAAACCGACCAGTCGGGGCCATCTCTTACAAAGAGGCTATGACAACGAGGACGCCACTCCCGACGACAAAGAGATGATGACGACGAGGACGATAACGCCGCTCCAGCAAGGCCACTCACCAGAGAGGCCGCTCCCGATGACGAAGAGGCGATGACAGCAACGACGACAATGAGGACAACAACCCCGATGACACAGACTCTGCTCCCCATGATGCCACTCTAACAAGGCTGCTCCCCAGAGGAGGCCACCGCTCCAGACGAGGCCACTCAATGACGAGGCCACTGCCAAGATGAGGCCACTCTAAATGAGGCCACTCCGGACAAGGTCCCTCCACAGCAAGGCTACTCGACAACGAGGCCACTCGACGACGAGGCCACTCGACGACAAGGCCGCACGCCCACGAGGCTGCTTCCCGGAATGATGCCGCTCTGGTGAGGCCGCTCCCAGCGGGGCCGTGGCTCTGGGCAGTGAGGCCCCTCCCAGGGCTGCGGTTCCGGGTGGCAAGGCCGCTCACTGCGAGGCTGCGGTTCCAGCCGCAAGGCCCCTTGCGGCTGGGCTGCGGCTCTGGGCGGTGAGGCCACTTGCGGCTCGGGGTGGTGAGGCCGTTGGTGGTGGGGCCACAGCTCAGTGGTGGTGAGGCCGCTCCCCAGCTATAGGGGTGGTGCAGCTCCCAACAACTATCACTACCATGGCTATCCTGACGGCTATCCTAAGGGCTCTGCCAACTAACGGCTCTAACGGCTCTCCCTAAGGGCTCTAACTCCTCCTACTACTCCTACTACTCTCCCCCGCCCAGCCTCACAGACTAACCTTTATAGAAGTGGTTGAGCCCGGCCCACACACAGGTGGCCAATGGGATTTCAACTCACCTCAATAAATATATGCGCCCCCACTGATTGGATGTCTCCATCCGGCCTGGCCTGCCCCTATATCCGGGGTTTACAAGTAAGTTCTTCTGGGAGGGGCAGGACCTTACAATATGTTAACGCTCTGGTTGTTCCATATTTGGATAATTGGAAGCTCCCTTAAGCGGCTTTCTGTCTTTTTACTCTTTGAGCATTCTTTTACTTTCTGGCATCTTGCACCTCGCCTGCCCATTCCTGAAATCAGCGATTTTCCCAAGAAGTCTTCTTTCCTTTCAGTGGAGAGTGCGATTCGGAAACTAAGATTTGGGTGAGAACTGTGCTCTTGGTGAGTGGGGTGTTACTGTTGCCCAAACTCCTCACTCAGAGCAGCAGGAGACATACAGACAAGTCTTTGCACATCTCTATCTCGCTGAGTTCACAGAGCTTCAATTCCAATTCTGTAAGGCAGGATCCACTCTGCTTTCTTTTTTCCCCCTCATATTTGTATTCCCTCTTCCATCAGTGAGAGCCCCGTCTCCCATTATTCTTAGAATATTTACTGATTTGTCTTGTCACCTGTATGTAGCTAATTTCCTGATCCTGCCAAGCTGTTTCTGCCACCCATTATGACACTGCCCTTGTGTGGGACACAGGTACTGGCTGGCACGGCAACGTCCTCCTTCCTAGTCCAACGCTCTTGGTATTATTACCAGCTGCCACTGGGCTTCCCCCGACAGCTCACTCCAATACTTCTCACGCAAGCTGTCATTATCCATCTTGTTTCTTATGGTAATGGAAATAATTCTAATGATTCTTCCTTGTGTATGATGCCAGATTTGGGTCATGTATATATGTATGTAATATATGTATATGGACGCATATACAATACATACATATATATATATATACACACATATGTATGAACTCATATATACATATATGTGACTATATCTGCGACTTTTAAATCAGAGAAGGACATTCAATTTTGCAAAATACAGTTTATCATTTATTGAAATGATTAAATAGGATTTCTCCTTTAACTTATTAGTGTGATAATAGTAAGTTAGCAGATATTCTAATTTTGAACTATCTCTTGAACCCCCAAACTGAACCCTGTTTGATCATCAAGTATTAATCTATTTATTTTCTTATATTTTATGACATTCCTGTATTGTTATTAATTATATATTGGTATGTAGTTGCCCCTCTTGTGCTTTATTGTCAGATGCAATGTCAGTCTCATTTTTTTCTGTCTCCAAGCTTAGGGACCACTTAGGATTGAAATACTATGTTCTGAGATGTTTTGAATGAAGTCATTCATGAGACTGATTGAGCCTAGTGCTTTTGTAAAGGGTTTTTCTTTGATACCTTCTGAATTTCCTTACTGGCAATTGGTTTGCTTGTGGTGAAATCTTTCCTAGGGTCAGTTTTGGCAATTTGTATTTCCTCAGAACCTGGTTTATTTTATCTAGATTTTCAAGTGTATTTGCATAATTTCATGCAAAGTGTTTTCTTATGATTATTTTGGTTTCCTTTTAACCCATCTAAATGCCAATTTTGTGTTGTTTATGATTCTCTTACACATCCTTCA
Organism: Enhydra lutris kenyoni; assembly: GCF_002288905.1. Lineage (NCBI taxonomy): Eukaryota > Metazoa > Chordata > Mammalia > Carnivora > Mustelidae > Enhydra > Enhydra lutris. Next base: position 58,026,964 of record NW_019154085.1, read on the forward strand.
AAAAATGAGAGAAGGTACCATTTTGTTCATTTGGTTGATTTGTTTCAAGTAATCAGTTATGTCTCTTTCACTTTTATTTTTTGTTTCAAAATCATTAATTTATCATTTTTTCTTTAATTTCTTTTTTTGCTTTCCTTTGATTTATTTTCTTACTCTTTTTTTTTTTACCTTTTGTTTTAAATATGAACTCATTTATTTTCTTTTTTCTTGTTTGTTAACTTGCACAAGACTCTGGATTGTTCTTCAAAGCATTTCTTTTATCCATACGCATGGATTTTGATGTGTAGCGTTGTCATTAATATTATTCTAAAAATAATCTTTCAATTTCAGTTTCTATTACCTTTAAGTCAACTTTTTAAATAGTCTTAAGTTTTAGGCAGTTGGGAATTTTTGTTTTCCATCAAAAAATCAATTCTACTTTGTATTAAAATTTGACAATAAGCTCTGTACTATTTTTGTTCATTGTAATATATTGGGAGTATTTCGTGGTCCTACATAAGCCAAAATTTTTGTGAATATTTTTTGGGTATTTAAAGATGGAGTATTATTTGTTTGCAGGGTGAAGGGTGTGATATATTTTAGAGAGATTAAAATTTTAGAGAGACTGAATGAATTGTAGAATTTGATCCTATATCTTTACTTTTTTACTGTTTTTTGATCTGTCATGGGTCAAGAGACTATGTGAACTTTCCCCATTACTTCTGTATTTTTCTTTATTTCTCTTTGTATATTACACAGTATTTGCTTGGGGAATTTTCAAGCTAGGATTTTGGCATTAATGATCCATAACAGACCTTCATTATGATTGACTCATCATTATAAAGTGAAGTTATTTGTCTTATTTCATACTTTTTGCTGTGAGTTCAATTTTGTTTGATATTAATAATGTAATCATTCTATTAGCCCTTTAAAATTAATTATCTCATATATATGCCCATTACTTAACCTTGCTTTAAATGTATCTCTTGCATGCAACAAATTAGTTGAGTTTGATTTTCTAAACCTACCCAAAAATATTTTTCTTTTAATATGTGGCTTTATTCCATTTACATATATTGTTATGCAGACGTGGTTAGGTGTTAGTTCTCTTTCATCTTTTATGATTTCTACTGTTAACTGCTTTATTTTTATTTTGCTAAATTATCTAAACTTTTAAAATCAAATGTGTATGTGTGTTTTCCTTCTGCTTGTTCAGAAGATTTATAATGTGTTTTTAAGCCCTTTGGTGATTACCTAAGCTTGTATTTTTAAATTTTTTTACTTTTGACACTACTTATTGCTTCCTTATTATAAATAAAAATAAATAAAAACCTAATTAGTGTCTATTTCCATACACCTGTTTGCCAAGCCCTAATTTTAATTAACTACAATTCCTTCAATTCTTCTTCATAACTATAATTTACATGATTTATAAATTAGTGTCTTTTTGAACATCAGATTTATGGAGGTATAATTTACTCTTTTGGATATATAGCAAAATTCACCCTTTTAAATTGTATAGTTCTATGAGTTTTGACAGATATATACAGCAGTATAAAGGTCACCATCATTAACATATGGTAGAATATTCCTTTCACACCATAAAGCCTCCCTGTAGGCCTTTGTAATCAACCTCTTACCCCACTCCCGACCTCTGGCAACCACTGATTTTGATTCCTACAGTTTTGCTCTTCAGAAATGTCATGTAAATTGAGTAATTCATTATGTAATCATTAGTGTCTGCCTTCTTTCACTTAGTATGATTCTGAGGTTCATCTATGTTGTTGAATGTGTCAGTAGTTTTTCTCTTCATCCTTTCATCTAAGGATGGATATGTCACAAGTTGTTTATCCATTCCCAGGTCAGCAGACATGTGGGACATTTCCAGATTTTAGGGATTATGAATAAAGCTGCTTTAAACATTTGTGTAGAGGTGTTTGTGTGGACATATGTTTTCATTTCTCTTGGATAAATACCTAGTAGTGGATTGCTGAGTTTGTTTAACCTTATAAGAAACTGTCAAGCTGTTTTCCAAAGTAGCCATACCACTTTATATTTCCAAAAGAAACATACAGGAGATTCTGTTGCTTTGATTCATTGTCAACTCCTGGTATTGTCACCTTTGAAAATTTTAGCCATTCTAGTAGGTGTTTGGTAGTATATCACTGAGGCTTTAATTTGAATTTCCTTAATGTCTAATAAGTTGAACATATGTTCATGTATTTGTTTGCCATTTGAATCTTTTCTTTGACAAAGTGTCTATTCAAATCTTGTACTCAATTTTTAAAAATTGGCTTCTTTGTTTTTTTATCACTGTTTTGGGAATCTTTATATATTCTGGCTACTAGTCCAGTTTATCATTTTTTATTTATGGTTTGTACTTTTTGTGTCTTATTTAAGATATTTTTGGTAACCCAGTGTCATAAAGATTTTCTTTTCTTTTCTTTTCTTTTCTTTTTTTCCCCCTAAAATCTTTGTAGTGTCAAAGAAAAAAACCTAGCTTGGATGGTAAAGTGGTAAAAATAGATTTTATTCTTTCTTTCTTTCTTTGAGAGAGAAAGAGAGCAGACTTAGGGGGAGCAGCAGGCAGAGGGAGAAGCAGGTCCCTTGCTGAGCAGGGAGCCCTACATGGGACTCCATCCCAGGACGCCAGGATCATGACCTGAGCCGAAGGCAGATGCTTAACTGACTGAGCCACCCAGCTGTCCCAAAACAGATTTTATTCTGACAATTGGAATAGTCCTCAGTATAGAACAGGGCTCAGTACTGAATATATAGGCAAGTGAGGATTTATAGTGAAGGAGCAAGGTGGGATTCAGTGAATGGAAAATTACTATGAGGGAATATTAGAGGTAAGGGGGATTCTGGCTAAACTCATCTAACAGAGTTCTTGCTTAAGACAAATCAGCATGATCACATCATGGGGAACTTGATCAGACCAAGAGTGATCAAATATGGAGGGTGGGAGGTTCTGATTAGACTGATGTGGTGGGATTATGGCTAAAACTGGATTTTTATAAAGAAATGGATAGATGGGCTAGAAAAAGGTGCCTGACTGAAGTTTGGCCAAGCAAAGAGTCTTTGTCAATAATTTTAATTTACATTTAAGTTAAAGATTCAAGTTAATTTTTGTATATGGTGTGAGGTATGTATCCAAACTACCAACTTTTTTCTTTTATAGTTTGTCCTTTTTGTATGTTATCTAGAAGTGTTTGTTAGCCCAAGTTTCCAGAGATTCATATTTTCTTCCAGAAGTTTTGTGGTTTTAAGTTTTCCATTTAGATCTATAATTGGTTTTGAATTAATTTCTGCAAATGATTGAAGATGTGAATCAAGGGTCACTTTTTTTTTTTTAACATATAGATGCCCAAGTGTTCTAACATCATTTGTTAAAAAGACTATCTTTTGTCCATTGAATGACTGTGCTAAAATTTAATGATAGATACATGGGTCTATATCTGAACTTTCTGTCCTGTTCTATTATCTATATGTCTATCCTTTGGCCAGTATAAAGCTTTTCTGGGTAATGGCTTTTTAATAAGCCTTAGAATCAAAATGTATGAATCCTGTAACTTTTTATTTTTCAAAATCATTTTGGTTATTCTAAAACCTTTGGTTCTTTTCATATAAATTTTAGAATCAACTTGTTAGTTTCTACAAAAATGTCTTCTGCCATTTTGATTAGGAGTTGTATTGAATCTGCAGATGAATTTCAGTAGGATTGGGATCATAATGATAGTGAATTTACCAATCCATGAAGATAGAATATCTAACCATTTATTATATCTTTGATTTCTCTCATCAATGTGTAATAGTTTTGAGTTTATTTGCTGATTATAGGGGGTTATACAGACTGGGAATAAAAATATTTTCACTTCTTCCTTTCCAATCTATATGTCTTATAATTGTTTCCCTTACTTTGTTGCTTTGACTAGAACCATTAACAGAATATTGCATAGGAGTGGTGTAAGTGGAATTCCTTGTTTTATTCACAATTTTAGGGGGAAAACATTCAATCTTTCATCACTAAGTACAGTGTTAGGGGTAAACTTCACTGGTTTTTATTATCTTATTTTATTTTTTATTTTTTCATATTGGTTCATTGGTTTTTAAATGGTGTGATTGCCATGCCCCCTTTTCACAAAAACTGATCACATCTTTACCTACCAACTTACAGATTTTCTGAGTAATAATATTATTTCTACATTGCTTTGATTCATAACATTTACATTTTATTTTGTAACCCCATTGTTTAGTTTTAGTTCTACATCAAAGTTAATTTAAAGAGCATGGCCAGGATTTTTGTCACATTTTCTCTATTTGTCTCTTGGTTAGTGAAGTTCTTCTTCAAATATATTTAAGAAGATTCAGATTAACTACAAATTCATTCATGTTTGAAAGTAGTTGTTGTTTTTACACTTGAGTGAATGTTTGATTGGCTTTTTTTCCTATGATCTTTGCAGACATTCTTCTGGTATTCTCTAGAGTTGAGTACTGTATTGGGGAAATCAAAAGCTATTCTTCCTTACTAGAGGGGAAGTGGGGGGAAGGGGTGGGGATGGGTAAAGTAGGTGATGGATATGGAGGAGGACATTTGTTGTGCTGAGTACTGGGTATTGTATGTAAGTGATGAATCACTAAATTCTGTACCTGAGACTAATATTACACTGTGTGTTAATTAACTGGAATTTAAACAGAAATTTGGAGGAAAAAAGTGTTTTTAATCCTTTTAGGTGATTTTATTATTAACTTTCCTGGCCCTCACAGAAATATATTTGTAATTATTTATGTTTAAAGAGTTCATTTAGTGCCCAGGACTTAATTACTTAGTAAATGTTAGCTCTCTGCTTTGACTCTTGCTGCATAAAGACCATTGTTTTGTTCTAAGTTCTCTTATTTAATGGAGAACTTTTTGGCTTATTCTACAGCAAAAATTCATGTGTGGTTCTTCATCTGTTTTGTGTTAGTTCTTTTACTTGAATTATTTCTGTATAGATTCTAAGTTGATTAAGTTTTTGAAAATTACTCATTTCTAAATATGGGGCATTCTTCCTGAATAAACTATTTTGGAGAGAAATATGAGGAAAGAAGAGCCCAGCGAGTAAGCTAAAGTAGGAGTAATTTGAGAACTCTTAGAATTTTGGGGAGCTCTTTTCTTAACACAATGGCCAATGGGCATTAATTGTCTCTGGGATAGTGTAATTTCTCCATGGCTCACAGTGAAGTCCTGTATGGTATAGGACATATGTGTGCATGTGCGTGTGTGTGATTTGGATTTCCTTTTCCTCCATATCTTTGACTCCACTTTAAGTACTAAGTCTACTTTTTTTCCCATTTGTTTTCTGTACTGGTTTTATTTTCTTTCAGCTACTCATCTACATGTCTTTCTGCAGGCTAATTGCCTTTGTTTTGTTCCTTTCCTCCTCATTGGCTGCACAGTTCCGTTCCTGATTATTTCTCATCTCTGAAGGAGGGGAGTCTGGTCACAACTCGCTATGACCTCAATAATTTGGAGGAAAGGGGCCCAGACGGCAAACTGAAGCAGCGGGTGGTTTCACTTTAGCAGACTAAGCTGAAGTAAGAGCAATGTGAGAAATCATAGTTTATGAAACCTCTGAAAGTCTCAGAGCACTTTCCAGCACATTCTGTTCAGGCTCTGTCTGTGGGCATGTCTGTTCCCTGGGTTTTTAGTATTCTTAGTACCCTCCTTGGTAAGCAGGTTGGCTTCCTTTTTAATGATGACGAAGTTTTTGTGCGTGAAGATGTTTCCTTCCTTCATTTTTTTCATTCATTCCTTTTTCCCTTCAAAGAGGCGCTCTAACTTGGTGGTTACAGCCATGAACTCTGGAGACCTTCTGCTTAAATTTGAATTCAGGCTCTGTTACTCACGAGCTGCAGCCCTGGGCAAGACACTTCACCTCACAGTGCCTCAGTGTCCTCACCTATAACAGAGGGCTAGTGATGGTAATAGGACTTACCTCACAGAACCATCAGGATTAAGAGAGGCATCAGGATCAAAATTTGTGACATAGCTTAGCAGTTCTTTTTTTTTTTCTTTTTACTTTTTTTTTTTTTTTTTTAAAGATTTTCTTTATTTGAGAGAGAGAAAGGGAAAGCATGAGAGGAGAGAAGGTCAGACGGAGAAGCAGACTCCCCATGGAGCTAGGAGTCTGACGTGGGACTTGATCCCAGGACTCTGGGATCATGGCCTGACCAGAAGGCAGTTACTTAACCAACTGAGCCACCCAGGAGACCACCTTGAGCAGTTCTTGGCAAAGTGTAAGAACTAAATATTTGTACAAATAAGCAGGTCTGTGATTATCTGCTACGAAATCTGTTTGCTTATTATCCTGTATTATCCATGTGGCCACACAAGCAGACTTCTTGTCTAAGTGTCATGTCTCAGTGTTTCTCACTCAGCTCCACATCTTGTACTGTTCACAGGTTAGAGAAGGCTTCAGGGATATTCCTGGGCACACTCCAAGAGCAGACTGTTCTAACCTAGGGATCACTGATTGAGCACTTTGGGGCCTCATGCTGCTTTTGGGGAATTTGGCCTATACTGCAAAAGATCTGTCAGCTTGATGTCTTTCCTTCCAGCCTCTTTCTTTCATTTTGGTCCAGAATCTACTGTCTTTTGGCAGCTGGTTTTCATAGTTTGTGGTTTGAGGTTGTGATTATTTTCCAGCTTCATTGGAGATGAAGTTTTCATCCCTGTTTTTATCATTGTTTTGTTGTTTAGATTGGTTTCAGGGAGGAGAACAGCAGTAGTAATGTTTTTACTAGATCATCTAGAGCTAGAGGTTGAGTCAGCTTTACTTAAATCACTTTTATTAAATCAAATTTTAAATTTTATTCAGAAACTAAAAAACCTATATAGTTTGTGTTTTATAAATTAAGCTCTATTACTCACAACTCAAAAGGACACATTCCATTTTAAGTTTGTACATTTTAGGGCATAATTAAAAGTCCTTTATTAAATTAACAATTCGCCTAGTTATAAATCGAATAAGGCAGAGAAATCTAAACAAAAATTCCTCTACCCCTTCCCCATTTCCAATTCCCTCAGTCCCACTTCTCAAGAGCAATCATTTTTACCTGTTTCTTTTTAAAATTTTTTTCTGGCAGTTAGCTTGATATATTTAAATTATCAAGAGTGTAGTTATATACAGGTGGGGCTTTTTTCCAGTTAATTTCATAATACATAAAAAACCCAAATAGCAAATTGGTATGTTAGAGCATGTTCCACAGATTGCTGTCATGATTTCTCTGATGGAGTTCCACTGTCTGAATTTTACATGAAACTTCATTAACCCAGTCTCAAATATAAACTCCTTATGATTGGCTGTCAGACTAGATTTTCCCTTCTGCCAGAGAACTGATTCACTAACTCTCCGGTAAATGGGGGCAATTTTTCTGAAGACTACTGCAATAGTCTGTTCAAAGCTTTCCCTCTTGTTTCTGCTTATGTTTAAGTCAGATATTACTTCTCTACTTAGATTTACTCAGAGTTTTCCTGAAAACACTTAAATGCAATCTTAGATTAAAAAAAATGTTGGGCCTTTGATTAGTTCTTTGGTAGTGTTTCCTGATACAAGTTCAAATTACTTTATTACATTTCAAAATTAAAAAGTTCTGAAAACCAGAAGTTGCGTGTATGTATTTAACTCATTTGTTGGCAAAACTTGACCTGAACTGATTTGAAGAAATATTTACTCCCTAAACTGTTTAATGATGAAGTATTAACCCATACCCTACTGGAGCTATTACACGATTTAATGTATATACACTATTTACTTCCTAAAGTCTGAACTCTGAAACATTTCTGGCTCTGAAGACTTTGAATGAGGACATTGTGGATTCCTGTTATGAAAGTGGAATGTTATTATTACAGGAATTCTCAGCCTAATTAGATAGGCGAATGCTGTGTGCTAAATGCCATCTTAGGCCAGTAGTGCTGTTTATATTTGCTTCTTTTAGTGTCTAGTCAGGAAAAAGAGACCACAGCAGTTTTTTAATAAGGAGAATTGAATCTAGGACCTTGGTTAAATGGCAGCTAAAGAATCAAAGAGCAAAAATGAGACACTGCATTTATATATATATATATATATATATACATATACATATATATATATATACACACACACATTTTTAAAATATTTTATTTATTTATTTGACAGAGAGCACCAGTAGGCAGAGAGGCAGGCAGAGAGAGAGTGGGGGAAGCAGGCTCCCCGCTGAGCAGAGAGCCCGAGGTGGGACTCAATCCCAGGACCCTGGGATCTCGACCTGAGCCAGAGGCAGATGCCTAACCATCTGAGCCACCAGGGGCCCAAGACATTGCATTTAGATAGAGGTGGCAGTGGTAGGAAGAGCTACTACTCCAGGGCTGCAAGCATAGAAGGAAGAGTTTAGAATTACTAAAAGTTAAAAAGAAATATGAATAGAGACCCTGGGGGTTGGAATTCAAACCTCTAAAGAGATGGCACTAGAGCTGTTTAGAGCTGGTGTGTTTGAGGGGGCATTATGAAGTTGGTTCTGGGAGTGCCAGAAAAAAACCAGAGTAGTGCCAACTGCTGCTGCCAGGACGAGGGGCAGTTGTTGGGAGTATCATGGGCAAGAACAGGAGGCAAACAGGAGGAAATCCATCCTCTCCTTCCTCTGGCCTTCCTGTCTCCCACTTGTGCCCTCTCTCAATAAAGCCTCTCAACCAGCTGGTGAAGGAGGAATACAGTTTGCAGGTTTTTATTGACAGGATTCCAAAGCAGAGTATAGAAGGATGGGTTTGGAGGTAAGGGCCAGCCGAAAAATGGGGACAGTCCAAATTTGGGGTGACTTGGTGTACATGTGTCCCTTCTAAACATATTTGAAATTCTGCACAGCAACAATGACAAATGTATGCAGCTACTCCCCTACAAAAGAAGTTGTTTTCATCTTTTCCTCAGAAAGGGGAAAACAAAGGCATAAGATAAAATTAAGTAGTATCCTAACATATAATATGTAATACAGGGAGATCATGGCATCCATCTCTGGGTGATATTAATTAGTCCTGGGGTTTATTCCCAGTCCCATATAAATATTCTGCAATATGATGACTAAATTTTAACGTTAATCACTACCAGCAGTCTTTTCAAAATAATAAGGGAAAAAGAGAAAGGAAAAAAAGTCAATATATGCAAATATATATTATAATACATACTATCTTATATAATACATGATATACAAGGTAATAAAATAATGTAACACTATAATAATATATTATGTACTATATGATATATTTATTTATATTTATATGTAACAAGCAAGGAAGAAAATATACATAGTTGCTACAGTTCTAGTTTCAGGTGGCTATCGTGATATTTATACCTTCCTTCTTCCACTAAACATTCCATGTTTTCTTTGCCCTCAGCCAGCACCTCAACTCACCTAAATCCTTTAACTATTGAGGTGACTCAAATCTTTATTATTAAAGGGCTGAATCCTTAGTGGTCATGCCTTTCTTTAGTTATTATAATTTTCCAATAATTTTGCTATCAGAAGTGGAAATACTGGGAAGCACTTGACAGAATCCCTGGGTCCCATGCATTATCCTTCCCACTCCCATTTTGTTGCTACAAACTGGCTCCCTCTTTGGCAATCATGATCGATCACTCCAGTGAGTAAGTGTCCCCTTTCTTTCACTGCTGACACAAAAGCATAAGGAACTCAAAATAGCCACATAGTAGTCTCAGACTTCCAATTCAGTGAAATAATTGTTGTGTCTGTTGGTGAAGCATTCCTCTAAGACCTCCAAATCTGTAGAATACAAAATTGGGAAGAACAGGAATCAAATAATCAAATAATCTGGGTTTAACACTGTAAGGAGCCACTCCTGCTACCTGCTTATGGGAGAAATAGCACCCTACTTGTCGCTGATTCAAAGTTTGTACTATAACCTGTAAGGGAGAAACCAAACATTTCAGAATATGGTCTCATAACTGTTCTTGTAACAGAATTTTCAGTAAGTCGTGCTACTGTTCTATCAGACCAGTCATTTCTCGGTGACAGGGTGCTTGGTTGTATCCTCTTAGCCACAGATCACCAGAAACACAAAGGTAAGTTTATTAGCTTGTTCCTGCAAGGGAGAACACACACTGGGGAGCCATGGGGGTGTGTTACAAATGGGTGAATTGAGGAGGTTTTATAAGATTTGAAGGGGAGTTAGCCATTGAATGGTCTTGTCAAGGATTAGTAAGAATTTGTAAACTATTTAAATTGCTGGGACAGTCAGTGGTCTTATCTTTAACACAGGAATCCATTGGTCTCCTGGTCTTATCTTGGAACCCAGGGACCTAAATGAGATATGTTAAAATGGCATGAGTTTAAATTACTTGTCTTCCATGTTATGGTTAGGATAGTTTATCTGTTTTGTAAGCCTTGGTACAGTTTTGCAAATTGTATTCTCTGCTTCAATTTTCAGATATCCCCTCACAGCTACCATCTGGGCTTTTTTTTTTTTTTTTTTTTTTTTTATAAAAACCTCATCAGACTCCCTTTCAAAAAGATGAACTGATGGACTTTTATTCTGAGGATGTGACTGATCCAGATCGGCACAGTTCTTTGAGATGTCACTATTGTGTATTGAGTTTAGAACGGTAGTTGTTTTTCATCTCTTTCATTGTCAGGTCTTCTTGTTCTCCTTGTTGGAGGATCACTGGTTGACTTATGTTCCATGGCAGCAACTGTACGGCAATAATTAAGACCTTGGAGGTCACATGTTTGGTTTCTGCAATACAAATACTAAGAAAAAGATTATTATTAAGGCTCACATGATACTTCAAAAACAAAATACTAGACTTCCACATCTGAGCCATGAAGACATGTCTCATAATAATTTGTAATCAAGTGATATTTCCCCTTTGCTTGGTTATGGATTACTCAACTTTGCCAATGTTTGAATAAACAGTCCTATACCAATTTAACTGACATGGTTGAGGACCTTAAGAGTATCGTGATTGAAGGCCAGGGATGCCTAAAAACTGTTTAGGACCTTAAACCAACTAAGAGGGAAGAAAATAACCCAATAATTAAAGACTAAAAATATGTAAAGGAGTAAGAGGCAACCAGAGGCAGCTGGAGGGTCTTGGTCTGATGGTCTTGGGTGAAATGATTCTATTTCTACTAGTATTTTCTTCTAAAGTTCAAGAGACAGAGCAGCTTGCACTGTAGACTGTACTTACTTGATTTTTCTTACTCTGAGCCCACTCAAAATTTGCAGGCTTAGAGATTATTTGGTAGATGGGTCAGAGATGCACATACAAATGTGGTGTATATTTTCCTCTAACTCGACATTCGCAGGTTTAATACCAAGAGACAAAAGCTTAAAAAATCAGCACAGTATTTAACCTTCTTGGACCTTAACATTTTTAGCGAGAGAAGAACATTTCAGAAAGCTGGACTCTGAATATGCCAAGATGAAGAAGTCTGTTGTCTTTTAATTCCATTATAATAAGCATGTTAAAAATGATTGCTCTCAGCACATGTTAACGATATGAACGATGAAATCCTTTATATGCATTATGTCATTCCATGCTGACCAGACTACAAGGAAGTAAAATTCAGCAAAATTTCAAGTTTATCCTTAATGATCCTTGACTTTCTTGGAGATACAGATCCACAATTTACAAGCTCAAACTAACATCTTCGCTGAAGCTCAGTGAGAATTTCAAGAATTCCTCAAGGCTGGTGGTCTGAAACTACTTACATCAGAATCACTTCAAGAGCTTAGTGAAGATACAGACTTTCAGATTCCAGGCTCTGATTTCCTAAGGGGTATTTTTGAGGATGGGAGCCTGGAATATTCAATTCATCAATTTTCCTACACAATTCTTATGCACAGTAAAATTTCGGGGCCACTATTTTACCTACACCCATTAATTTCAGATTTCCATTGGGTATGTTAATTTTTTAAAAGAAATCTCCCAAATAATCTAGTGCAACACTTAGGGAATTTTGTAATATTAAGTTCTTAACAAAGTCTTTGACCTCTTGTGCTAATTTATGACACTTAATTAAACAGCTGTTTGAGGAAATAGCTAATATGCCAGATAATGATCCACCAGATTTGTGAAGTTTGGGCTCCTAAAAAAAAAACATGGAAGGAGAATTTGCAGGAAAGAAATTTTAGAACTTAAAGAAATACAGAGGTTGGAAGACTAAAATCCTCTGTGAAACTACTCTTTTATGCATTCTGTCTGTGAACACAAATTAAAAAAAATAAAGATATATGACTAAGTAAAGAGACTATCATTGGGCGTTTTACATGTCTCATATTAATAGTTCAGTCTGGGTTCTCTCTGCTGTAAGAGGCAGATAGCCAATCAAGCTGCCTTGACTTAAAACACTTTTTTCAGTTGGCGCATATAATTGCAAAGTCAAGGTGGTAGGCTCAGTTGGATCCAGGTGCATACAAGAGGACTTCAGGAATCTGTGTCCCTCCCCTATGTCTCGTGCATTATCATTATTTGAACAAGACTTGCCCAGTAGTGCAAAAAGATGGTAACCACCAAGGCCAGGCTTGGAACACATTGGCTTGGCAATTTCTGGGAAGAATCCTTCTCTTTCTCAGTAATCCCAATAAAAATCTTATGGTTGGTAGACTTCCCACACACATTGATCAGAGGGATGCAGAACTTTTAATGGCCAGATCTGTCTGGGTCATGGGTCTAGGCTGCAAGTGGTTTGCCCGGAGATGGTGGGGGAGGGTAAACATCAGGGAGCTCTTTTCAAAAAAGACATATCTATCATGGGCAGATGTGAACCACAGCAATAGTGTGTAAACTGAATAGTGTACAATTGGTTTCCATTGACTGTCTTAAGCAATTTTAAGAAAATCTCCAGAATCTTCTTTAAACTTTCAATAAGATGCTTGTTAAGTTTGTTAGCCTTTGCTATGGATAGTCTTTATACAAAGATATTTCTCCTTCCTCCCTCCCTCCCTCCCTCACTCCCTTCCTTCCTTCTCCCTCTTCCTTCCTTCCTTTCCTTTTTTTATTTCCTTCCTTCCTTTCCTGTTTTTTGACTTTTTTTTTTAAATAACCAATGCCTTCCTAATTAAAAAAAAAAAGATTTTCTGTATTTGTTTGAAAGAGGGAGAGAGAAGAGAGCACAAGCAGGCAGAGTGGCAGGCTCTCCTTTGAACAGGGAGCCCGATGCGGGGCTCAATCCCAGGACTCTGGGATCATGACCTGAGCCGAAGGCAGTCGCTTAACCAACTGAGCCACCCAGGCACCCCTGCCTGTCTAATTTTTGACTCAGTTTTAATTTTTCTCCTCATTCTGGGCCCAGAGATAAAGAATAACTAGAAATCTTAGCTTGCAAAAACTTTTACTTAACTTTGATTTAACCTATTTGGCAAAACTGGTGAGGTATATCTCACACCCTGTCTCTGTACAGAAAATCATATATATTTAATCATAAGGACAGTGTTGTACTATTTAAGCCCACAGTCCCTGGAGTCAGACTGCCTGGGTTCAAATTCTGTCTTTGCCATTTGCTAGGTGTGACCTCAGCACATTTTCAACCTTTCTATGACTCAGCATCTTCATCTCCAGAATGAGGCTAACAGTGCCACTCCAATGGCATTGCAGGAAGATGGATCATGTGATCTGAGCTCTTTGGTGCATGGGAAAGGCTCAGTGAGTTTTGGCAGAAGCCCAGATTCATGCTGAAGCTCAGGACCTCTGCCATCAAGTTTACTAGTTTCCCATTTGCTTGCCTCTGTAGACATGCATGTGTAGCTCCAAGCATCAGGTCTTTCTCTCAAAATTCTTTTCTTCTTTGCGAAAGATCTTCCCTGCAAGACGTTCTACTCCAGTTCTGCTGTGTACTTTACCTTCCTCTTCTATTTCCAGCTCTCAGGTTCCCCTTTTCTCATGACTGCTCAGAAACCTGACTCAGCAGTCTCCTCTATGCAACTAAAACTCTTGACTTTGTTGAAAAAGGTGTATAAAAGTAAATCCACATGAGCAAAATTTCAGTGAGGTCAATGCCAGGCAGGGGAAGAATTTGTGCTACTGTGCATTGTTTCTTACATAACATTTCACAAATCTTGACTGCCATCGACCTGTGGCTGGAAGAGAGTTAGTTAATGCAGATGCAGTGGGAGGTGAAAGCTAAAAGCTGCAGGGACTCTGCTCTTAAGGAGAGGAAAATTTTGCATCCTATTATTGTATAGTTGAGTTTAACACAGATTAAAACCATTTTTATAAAAAGATCTGATTTTAAAGATTTTTTAAAAAATTTATTTATTTGACAGACAGATCACAAGTAGGCGGAGAGGCAGGCAGAGAGAGAGGAAGGGAAGCAGGCTCCCCACCAAGCAGAGAGCCCGATGTGAGGCTTGATCCCAGGATCCTGGGATCATGACCTCAGAGGAAGGCAGAGGCTTTAACCCACTGAGCCATCCAGGTGCCCCCAAAAGATCTGATTTTAAAAGCCTTTAAAAATTTTATTTATGTGAGAGAAAGGGAGAGTGTGTGAGTGAGCCCAGGGGTGGGGAGTGTAGAGGAAGAGAGAGAATCTCAAGCAGACTGTGTGCTGAGTACAGAGCCCAACACGGGGCTTCAGCCCAGGACCTTGAGATCACGACCTGAGCTGAAATCAAGAATCAGACACTTAACCAAGTGAGCCACCCAGGTGCCGCTAATTTTGAAAATCTTTCTACAAATAATTTATTGTTTTCTCTACATCTAATGAATCTGCTGAAGAGGAGGAAGATGATAATCATCATTTTAATGAATAATTATTGTATGCTTAACATGTGTCAGGCTCAGTTCCATCAGTTCCACAAATCATTTAACTTTGCCACACTACTGATTCCCACTGTGCAGATGAAGAACAAGAGTTTTGCTGAGGGTTGGTTTCTTGTCTGAGGTCATGCAACTTCTAAGTGTGGATTTTGCATAATAACTATACAGAGGGGAGTATTTGCTTGTCAGGCATCTACTTAAAAGACAAATCAGAAAACTACCAAATAAAATGATGTGGTATTAGGATGGCTCTTTGCTTTTATTAATCATTGCAGTCATCTTTAAGATCCCTCATTTTGGAAAATTCAGGTTTTTTAAGCCTCTCATAATGCGGCATTTCTACTTCTCTCCCATCTATCGTTTCATTCTTTTTTTTTTTTTCATTGATTTATTCCATAAACATATTATTGAGTATCCACTCTATTGGAAATCACATAAGACTGTGATAAATAAAAGATCCTTATTATCTCAGGAATAGTAGGTTACTTTAACTTTATGGATGGTCACCTGTGGGAATTTTAAGTTGTTCTTCATTAAATATAAATAAATAAATAAATATATATATATAAATAAATAAATAATATTATATATTATATATATTATAAATATTATAAATAAAATTATATATATGGGGGACGGAGAGAGAGAGGTGAAGAAGGGCAGAGAGAAAGAGAGAATCTTAAGCAGGTTCCACACCCAGCGCAGAACCCAAGACAGAGCTCAATCTCAAGATCCTGAGATCATGACCTGAGCTGAAATCGAGTCAGACACTTAACAGAATGAGCCACCCAGGCATGCCTCATTAAATATATTTTTAAAAAGTTTTTTGGGTGACATTGACAGGGAAGCCTAGGATAAAAAGCAGGCAAAATTTTTACCAGCAGTTCATGACAAAGTGTTCTGGGGATAGGAAATGTCTTTTGGGGGGAGCTTTTTCTTCATTCTGCCTTGTACTTTGTCTACTTTGCACACATTCATAATTTGCTGTCAAAGAAATCTGCTAATGCACTAATAGGTAAAGAAAAAGCTGAAATTGTTAACCACCTGTTTTAGAATCATAAAACATTTTTCTCTCAGTGGTATTGCCTTTAAGTTTGAGCTGACTCTCAAAGAGATAAGAGTTTTCAAGTTGGCCTCTAAAATTTCCAATGTTATTAAATACACTTGGTAAAAATAATTTAGATGAGTGTCTTTATTGTTCACTTACCTGTTTTCAAAATTTTCTCTATTAAAATAATGCAATAGAGAAATTATTCACTGTAATAGATGTTGGCCAATACTTACTTCTTAGGATTGTGTACAACAGTATTCAGAAAGACAAAAATTCTAAAAAGTTGATCAACTTGATGATATAAACTATCTTATTTCTATTAATACTGTGCATTCTTATTTTTGACTGCACCTCATTTCTGATGGGATTCCTAGTAAAACCAAACCAAACCAAACCAAACCAAACAAAACAGAACATCCCATATCCTTAATAAGATAGGAGAGGAAGCATTTCTCAGTTCCTTATGAAGGTACCTGGACCTGAAGGCATAGAAGCTTTCTAAGCAGGAAGCTGGAACATTTGGTCCAGGACGTGGTGAACTATAGAGTTTTGGCTCTAGAAGTGAAAATTGTGAGCCGTGGAAAACAAAGAATCCAGTTCTCACGGAAGAACATCATAGTTTAAACTACTACAAGATACAGGTTTGCTGGTTGTCAATTTCATTTATTACTGGTTTCGGGAAGCTATGTTAAATTTGTCAATGTTTTGAAATTTGGAAACAACAGTCAAATTAAACTTCAGGTTTAAAAATATCCCCTCCCCTCAAGATAATCCTTTAAAAAAATATATGACTTTGTATTTTTTCCTGTGGGGCAAAACATGAAAACCTAACACAGAGTAAAGCTAGAATACACGTCATTTAGATTTCATGCTGCTATCTTCATCTTTCACTAGAGGTTAGTGATTTGAATATATTTTTTGGTTATTTAATAAGACCCACAAACCTAGGTAAAGTTCTATGATATCAACTTGAAAAATTCAGATCGTATGGTGTAAATCACCTGATTGCACTGACCGAGTTGGAAAAAGGTTCCCTTGGCCAAGCAGCAGAGCTAGTTACTGAGAAGGAAACAAGGCGTTACTCCATAGAATGTGCTAACATGCTATTTCTCAGTCTTAAAAAGTATGTTTAGTGATTAAAAACTGAGGCCATGTGGGAGATGAGTGACCAGTGTGTTCACATAAAGGTGTCAGAACTAGCAGGATTTTTCTATTCTGGGTTTTGGTGTTTCTTCTCCCACTATGTATTCATGGTGTCAGTACTGGTCAGTAATTTGGACGTCTTCAAAATTCAAATTTCTAAATTTCGATGGAGGATCCAGCAGAGAAAATATATATATATATTTTTAATCCGCATGTCACTGGCTTTTAGCCCAACATATTTACACCTCAAATGCACAGAGGCATTTTTAAGATATCGTCAAGGTTTTGACAACAGGAAGACTGAATGCCTTTTAGCATTAAAGATATCTTTAAGTTTCTCATTTCCTCTCCCTGATGTGTTCACCTTCAATATTTCTTTAGTATCAACAGATTTCTGAACAACTCTCCAATAGCATTCCATTTGAAACAGAATTGATTTTGTTTTGAGGCAGCTGACATTAGGAGCTAAGTGCATATTTCCTGTTTAATCATTTTAAGTTCATTTCCTTAAAAAATGAACACACTGAGTATTTCACTTATTTGGCGGTGGGGAAAACAAATAAAGACCTTTGGCCCTAAGCTTAAAAAAATCCAATAAGAGCTCAAGAGGCAGCAGTTTGGGAAGCAGTTAAGAATGTAATTAAAAAACAACTCTAGAATCCTTAGATTGCATTGGATAATCTTGCAGGGTTTCTGAGGGTCAGTGTCACAAGACATCTAATCCAATCACCCATATAATCCCATTATACCTATGCCAGGTGGTCACCCTGATGTTCAATCCCTTATCATTTGGGGACAGGTAACTTAACACACTCCGAAGTACATCTCCTTCATTCTGATCACAAGGAAGATTTTCATTATGTGAACTCATAATCTATGTCGTGGTCATTTTTACTGATTGGTTCTGAAGCAATCAATGGGGAGTCACACAGAATAAGTTCTAAATTTCATTTGACAGATCACTAAACTTCTAAAGACAGACTGACACTTCCGACTGGATCAACAGTTCCTGCGTCCTAGGTCTGTTGAACAGACTCCAATTTGTTTATGGCACCCAGTCTCAAACCCACGCTTCAGTTGCAGCCTGAGCAGAACAGAGCCGGTCAGGACTTTCATCAACCTCATTTCAGGCAGAGGGATTCTAACTAAATAAAGCCCTAAATGACATGCCCTCCTTTGGTAAGTCTGTTCTACAACTGAACTCTATTAAATGTTGTATCAACTACTAAATCTTTCTCATAACTATTTACTAGGTAACACTACAACTGGTACTCCCCCACACCCAACACTCATAACAGCTCATATTGTTTCTGTTACTCTCTGCCAGGGATATTCAACTGCTTTACATGTATGAACTCATGTAAGCTACTATGAGTTAGCTGTTAGTATTATTCCCTTTTACTGATGCAGGAAGTGAAGGAGTTAAAAAGAGTTGAAGTGCTTGCTGAAATTTATCAGGTAATTGATGGCAGAACTAGAGAATGAACTCAATGATCTTTAGTTACCTATACAGAACATCGCAGAATTAGTTGGCTTTTCTGGACTCAAGGAAAAGGCTAGTCACATATGTCCATTATATCAGTTTTTATTGGCTTATCACTCTGATTGATCCAGATTTTTGTGGACTCTGAGCTGGCATCTGATGCATTCATTCTCACCCTAGGGTTCAAGTCATCAACATTAGCTTGTTTTCTAAATCTTGTCCAAGATACTTTTAAAAATGTGATACTGGCCAGGGCCAAACTAAGACAGACCCTCTCATGCATCATGCAGAGCCATGTCTAGGTTGACACCTACCCATTAATCAGCAACTTTGGATAGAAGTGTTCAACGATGTATGTGGTCTTATAATTATACTATTTTTCTAGCTGAAGTTTTCTCAACTCTAATGTCACAACACACTGAATTGTTGTAATCAACTGTGAGGTGTTTCATAACTGATTTGTTTCTTCAAAAAATAGAGTAGATTAAAGATTACTACCAAATTAAAGCCACTTTCATTCACTGCCATTTTGTCAAATTTTCTTGAGTATGATAAATAAGGTAGGGGTTATAGCTGGCATGAGAATAAGAGAGGATATGTCCTTGGGAGAGTGACAAATAGAAAACTCAACTCTCAAATGTGTAGTGGTGGAAAATAAGATGATAAATGTTGCTCTGGTCCACATTTCCCCATCTTGGTTACAAAGATTTAATGAGAAACTTTGTCAAATTCATTTTGAGAATTTCCTCTCTCCATTCCTGTGACCATGACCTTGTATCAGGTTCTCATACCCTCCTTCAATGAGTATTAGAATGGATTTTTCAACTTTTTATTCCGAAAATTTTCAAACACATAGAAAAATAGTTATAATGAACATCCACATACCAACCCAGATTTAACATTTCATCTTACTAGTTTCATCTGTATATATATATATGTATATATTTTGTTCTCTCAACTACTTGCAAATAAGTCGCAAGCACCATGACAATTTCCTCCTGGGATCAGTCATCTGCTTGCTTTATCCATTAATGCTCTTCCTCTGAATTGTTCTGTATATTAGAGACCCAGTGTCTGCAAAGTAGGTTTCCCATACTCTCTGGTGACTGCGTTCTTCTTAGGTTTTGGCTAATGGGAAGCATTGGCTGGAGATAAGATGGTAAGGAGAGAAAAAAAGACAGGATATTTCTACTGCTCTTGCTGTGTTTTGGGAAGGGTCTTTGGCGCTGTTTGTCAAACAGTCCCTTTCTCCATGGTCCAAGCTTCCATTGGCAAGTCCCTGTCAATTCCCACTGGACAGCCCTGACCCCTGGGATCCAATAATACCACTTCCTCCCATTGTTCCTCCAAATCAAAAGGTAGCAGTGGCTTTCTGCTTTTGTTACTACCTGGATTCCCTCTTTTTTTATCTTGTTTGCCCTTCCAACTCTGCCGACACCTTTTTAACCAGTCCCCTGTATTGAATTCCTTTTTTTGAACTCTTTCTTGTAAGTTCGTTTTCTTTCTTTCTTTCTTTCTTTCTTCTTTCTTTCTTTCTTTCTTTCTCTCTTTTCTTCCTTCCTTTCCTCTTTCTTTTCTTTCCTTTAAGGTGGGCACTTTATTGAACTGGATTCAAGTCAGTGCACAGGTAAGCCCCAGCTGCCTCCATGCCTCAACTTCCCTCCCAGGGAGACCAAAAGCCTTCATCAGACACCTTAAGTTGGGGAGATAGAGAGGACTGTGATGGCAGACCATTCAAAATAAAACAAAAAGAACAAGTGTTAAGGCGAAGATTAAAAAAATTGGACTACGTAATTTACACAAAAGCAATGCCATCACCCTCTCCTGTGTAGACTCTGGGGAGGACTGGCCCTTCTCTTCATGGAGAAATGGGGCTGCTTTTGGGAAGGCAAGGGACTTCCTGTAACAATGCATCTCATGATATTTGGAAAGACTATTAAAAAAAGCAATGTACAATCAGTCCTCTGCCACATTGTAGAACTTTAGGGATACTTGCTCCAACCAACTGCTGTCACCTTTACTGTTCCAGCTTTTAAATCCCGAGTCAAATGCCAAAAAACAAAACAAACATGTCCCCCCAATCCAAAATCAAAACCAAAACAAAACAAATTAAAATAAGCAAATGAACAAAGAAAGCCATGTCAATCTCATCTCGTTTTCTGCACAAGTTAAGTTTTGTGTAAGGGTGTAAGGGTGTAAGGCAATGAGTCCACCTAGAAATACCTGCAGTGGATGATGGAGGGGTGGGACTCGTCGTACTCCTGTTTGCTTCCTGAGTCGCATCTGCTGGAAGGTGGACAGCGAGGCCAGGATGGAGCCACCAATCCACACAGGGTACTTGTACTCAGGCCGTGCGATTATCTTGATCTTCATGGTGTCGGGCGACAGGGCGGTGGTCTCTTGCATCTCATCAGCAATGCCGGGGGACACGGTGGTGCCCCCTGATAGCCCCATGTTGATTTTGAGGTCCTTGTGGTTGTCAACGTCACACTTCATGTTGGAGTTGAAGGTATTTTGAGGATGCCACAGGATTCCATGTCCAGGAAGGAAGACTGGAAGAGGAACTCGGGGCAGCAGAACCGATGGTGATGGCCTGCCCATCTGTCAGCTCACAGCTTCTCCAGGGAGGAGCTGGAGGCTGTGGTGGCCATATCCTGCTCAAAGTCCTGGGTGACATAACACAGCTTCTTCTTGATGTCACACATGATTTTCTGCTCAGCAGTGATGGTGGTGAACCTGTAGCCACTCAGCAGCATGCGGGGTTCCTCAGAGGCTGCACGCAGCTTGTTGTAGGAGGTGTGGATCTTTTCCATGTCATGTTTGATGGGGTACTTCAGGGTCAGGATGCCCCTCTTGCTCTGGGTCTCGTTGCCCATGTGGGAGTCCTTCTGGCCCATGCCTACCATAACGTCCTGGGGCCAGGTTTGCCCCATGATAGAGGGGAAGGCTGCCTAGGGGGTGTTGTGATCGGCAAAGTCGGCCTTGCACGTATGGGGGCTGTTGTTGACCCTGAGTGCAACATATCTTCATCCATGGTGAAGTGGTGGTAGTGCAGACCCATGAGAGCAAGGGGGCCTTTGTTTGCAGGAAGGATGCAGTCTCTGGGGTGGTGAGGTCTGTTTCCTTGATTCTGAATAACATAGCCTTTAAATTTCATTGACATTTTTCTTCTAAAAGTAAGTATTCTCTATCAACCTCAACACCATTATCACTTAGGGGAAGTAATAATATCTTCCTAATATCATCTAATACTCCAGTTCCTAGTAATGTTTCCTCACTTGTCTCCAAAATGTTTTTTATAGTGATTTCTTCAAAGTAATGCAATCAATGTTAAATCATTTTTTGATTATTATGTCTTTTCTTTTCTTTTCTCTTCCTTTCTTTTTTTTTTAAGCTTCTCTTAATCTGGAACAATTCCAGGATTTTTTTTTTTTTCCCTCTATGACATCGACTTTTTGAGGGCCCAAAGTTGTCTCCTAGAATTTTCCACATTCTAGATTTTTTCTAATTTTTTTTCCTCTTGGTGCTGCTGGACTTATTCCTAAACTTCTTACATTATTTCATAATCTGGAAGTTAGGTATAAAAGCTTGACTAAATTCAAATCAAAATTTTTTGGCAGGAATGCTTTTTAGATGTTATTTATTTCATATTGTGTCATACCAGGAAACAACATGAGTGAACTATTTAATCATTTAGGTAAGATTATGACTATTAGATCTTTTTATTTTTAATGGCTGCTAAATCTTATAAGCAGTCAATAATAAGGGCAGTTACCACTTTTGCATTTGTTTTTGGCAATTTTGTAGCCCTGTATCATAACTAACTGAATGTTAGTATTATATTTCTATGACATTTTAAGCTTATGTTTTATATGTATAGCTTAGTGACCTATGTTATTTCTATAGAATGCTATCTTGCAAATTGTACATGTTCTGTGAGTATTCATGAAATGAATGGCCAGCCATGAGATTTAGAGCAGTATGATTGCTTGCTCTTATATCTTAGTTCTTCTTTTACTGATCTTTTTTTTGCTAATCTCCTTTACTCTTAGCCTTTATATCCAGAAAAAAAAAAAAAGAAATAAGAATGGTTAGATCTAAAGTCAACTTTTTTCTGCCCATTCATATTTGTTGACTCAATATGTTTGAAAATGAACTCATCATCTTTCCTACCAAACTTGCTCTTCTCCTTTTATTGCTTAATATGGTGGTTAGCATCATTCAATGGCACCAACTCCCAGCTAAGCATGCATCTTTAGCCCTGACTGTTACTCACACCCCTTATCCAATTATTCCTCAAGGTGTGTCCATTCTGCCTTCCTGGCTGTGTCTTTCTCAATAACTTGAATCTTAACCTCATTACTCAAGTCCAGTTTTTCACCAACCCTTAAGTAAACTACTTCAGAAACTGCCCTCTCTGCTTCCAGGCTCACACCCTCAAATCTTTCTTATACATTACTTCCAGAAAGTTCATTCTGACATGCAGATATTCTCATTTCAGTTTCCTGCTTAAAGTATTTTAATTGCTCTCCATCACCTACAGGATGCAAGGCCCTCCATGTCAAGGCGCTGTTCAACTCTCCAGTGTCTCATCTCAAGGCTCTGCTTCTTGCACCCTGACCCCCTACATTAGCCCTCACATGTCACGACTCTACAACAGGCTATGCATGTTTATCGACACACTTGTATCTGCATTGTTTGCACCTGGTTACCTTTGTTGATGCTTCAATCTCAGCTAAAGATCTGTCTTTATGTGAATCCTTCTGTGATGCTCTCCAACAAAGTATTCTTGAATCCCAGTACCTAGCTCAGTGCTGGTACAAGAAGTGAGCTATAATTTCCTCCAGCTCACTGAAGGGGGTACTCAGCCACACTTCTCCCTCCAACCCTCCAAAGGCTTTCCCTGATCCATCCTTCCTCCTAAATTAGCCTCCATCCCCATTAATTACTCTTTCAGCAAAATTTTCCTGATTTGTCTAGGCTCATGATGGCTACATGGAAATATAAAGATACAAAAAATATAAAAAAACATATCACAAAGGTGAAGACTCAAGGCTTGAAGCAGAGATCCTCAGGCCAGCATCAGGGCTCTGGCCTAGACCCGTAGAGAAAGGCTGGGGACAGAAGTCTAATGAGGTCACAGAAATGATCAGGCCAGGTATGTCATCACCAGGAGTCAAGTCAAGGGCCAAAATCCAAATCAGGACATAGTAACCACAGCAGGGCTAAAGCCTGGAAAAAGTAGCCACAAGAATCTCACTGTGTTGTTCTTTTCATCTCATCTTTGGGACTGGGAGGTCAATGATGAATCTAGAAATTTGTAGTTTGTGTCATCACAAAATAGGCCTGATAATAGTTGCATAAGAAGGAAGAGTGGGCATCAGTCTTAAATTGTGGTACATTAAATAACCATTTCTTTTTCTTGAATGAATCACTCCGTCTTTTTCTGCATCATAGGCAAATGAAAAATAGGGACCTAAGAAAGAATAAAAATAAACCAATGTTGAATTTTAACAAGGCCAATTCAGAAGAATGCAAATACTATTGCATGAATCTGGGTAGGAGAAGGAAAAATGTCTTAAAAGATGATTATACAAAGAATGATAAAAATAGCAGTAGAATGTATGGGAAAATGTTACCCATGAAAAAGGAAAAAAAAAAAAGCACTATCTCTTAACTTCCTTACTTGCTTGGTATTTGGTAATCATGTCATTCTTTCTTCCTGAAATCTTCCAATGCTTTCCTAATGCATTTGGAACAAAACCCAAAATCCTTAGTATGACCTGCAAAGTCCTGGGCTCTGGCTCCTGCTGACATTTCCAGCTGCATCTCACACCTCTCTTGTCTGCCACTGGGTTCTAAGCACATAGGCCTTTCTACTGGTTTCCAAAGACACTGAGGCCCTTCTTTCCTTAGGGTCTTTTGCAGATATTTCACCTTTTTCTGGCATGGTCCCCTTGCCCCTGATTTAGTGCCAGCTTCTCCTGGCTATACTTCTCCCCACAGCCCTCAAAAGACTTTCCCCAATCCCTCTTTCCATCTAAATTAGCCTCTATCCCCATTAATCTCTCTCCTAGCAAAATTTTCCTTTATTGTGCTAATCAAAATTTGTAATCATTGGTTCATCTGGGAGGTCATTTATTTGATATTTGAGAGCTTCAGAAGTGTAGGAACCATGCCTTTTTTGCTTACAGCTAGACAGTAGGAACTCAACAGTTAAGTATCAATTGAATGAAGACAGAAAGGGAAGATGAAAAAATGGACTGGTGTAATCATCTTTGCGGCACAGGCTCCTATTTATCCCTCAATCTCTCTCACTATTATCTTTTCTTCATTAGTAATAGAGTCTCAATCTTGACTCAAAAACACTCTTGACCAGAAGAAGACTACATTTCCCCAGACTCTTATGCAGCATGTTATAGGTCTGTGACTAAGTACTGGTTAACAAGATCTAAGGGGAAATAGCATTTGCAACTAATGAGAAAGATCTTTGGAGGGGAGTTGTATGTCTCATTCTTTGACCTCTCATCCTTTCTATTGGTTGGAGTAAAGACATGATGGTTGGAATGCCTGCAGCCAAAGTGACATGAGGTGGCATGCAAAGAGTAACATAGCACGAAGTAGAAGGACCCAGATCCCCAAGGATTTTGTGGAACAGAGCTGCCATATTAGGTTGGTTCTATGGAATTGTGACAGCTGTACCTTATCCTAATGGGTAAGCACAGGTAAGGTGTTGTGGCATAGGAAATGGGGCTTAAGGAAATCTGAGTGGAGTTTTGAGAACATTGACATTAAAAGGTGGAAGGACATTCCATGGATAACATGCTCCATTCATATATGCACTAAGTAATGAAGTAGCATGGCGTATTTAGTTAATGATAATTGGAACTCTAGGATCATTAATATACAAGAGCTAGAGCAAGAGCAGTTTATAAATAAACAGTTTACAAAACCAGATTTTAAACACATAGAAGATTGAAATTGTGGCAGAGACTACTTCCAAAATCCACGTTCCCCTTCCTTCCCAACTCTGGTGTGATTATTCATAATTATGAAATATTTCCACTTCTCCTCCTTTTGTTTTTGTTGTTGTTGTGTTTTTTTTGTTTTGTTTTGTTTTGTTTTCTAGTAGGGGGAAGGGAGGAGCAGAGGGAGAAGGAGAGAGAGAATCTTAAGCAGGCTCCATGCCTGCTCCAGTGTGGAGCCAGACTCATGGCTCAATCTTACAATCCTGAGATCATGACCCAAGCTGATGCTTAACCCACAGGGCCACCCTGGCGTCCCTCTCCTTTTGATAAATGATAAAATTGCACTTTTTCTGTCCCTTTGTAGGTAGATTCACTATGTGACTTGCTTTGGCCAATAAAATGTAAATTTTAAGAACTAGAGTAAGACTCATGCTCTCTCTCTCTCTCTCTAGTATGATGACTGGAAATGTTTCTGGTAGTGGTTTTGGGTTCCAGAGTGAAAATACCATGGATCAGAGCCCTAACAATCCAGACTGGTTATGTCATGGGAGAGGAAAATAAGCCTTTGTTGTTCTAAGTCTTGAAGATTTTGATTGTTACTGCCGTTTTACTTAGAGTGGCAGTGTACTTAAATGAGATAAGCTTTTTCAGGCTCTTTTGCAGCTAGGCATTGTCAGATAACTGTTTGCTGCAAGACCCAGTACAAGGATTGTCTTTAACTCCTGGGAAGACTGCATAAAGGAAGTCCCATAACCGCGAGGATCCTTTTTGCCCTTCTGCTTGTCCTTTTTTCTGTCATCTGGAATTCAGGCAACAATCTCTGACATTCAGAGAAGAGACCATGAAGCAATGCAATTTCTTATAAAACTAAACATGTGTCTACTGTAGAACCCAGTAATTGTCCTCTTGGGCATTTATCCTAGAGAAATGAAAACTTATGTTCATGCGAACACCTGTCCATGAATGCTCAAAGGTGTTTTATTCATAATAGTAGAAAACTACAAACAACTTAGAATTTCAACAGGTGAATGGTTAACCAAATGGCACACACAGGTCTATACCGGTCTATACAGGTCTATACTTAGCAATACAAAGCAAACAAGCTCTTGATACATGAGATATGCAACAACCTAGGTGACTCTCCAGAGAATTCTGCCAAGTGATAAGCCTCAAATGTAAACTACTACATGATTCCATTTATACAACATTCTCAAAGTGATAAGATTATATATACAGGGAACAGATTAGCATTGCAACTTGTGCTGATGAAAATGTCTATCTTTACTATTATTACTGTCAATATCCTGGTGTGAGATTCTACTATAGATTTACAAGATGTCACCATTGGGGAGAACTGGGTAAAGGGCACATAAGATCTCTCTGTATTAGTTTTTACAATTGCATGTGAATCTAAAATTATCTCAAAATTTTTCATTAAAAAAACAAAAAGAATTAAGAAAGAAAAAAGAAAAACCCGCTGAAGTCAGATTTCTCACAGATGA
This sequence comes from Enhydra lutris kenyoni, assembly GCF_002288905.1. Classification (NCBI taxonomy): domain Eukaryota; kingdom Metazoa; phylum Chordata; class Mammalia; order Carnivora; family Mustelidae; genus Enhydra; species Enhydra lutris. The sequence continues at coordinate 58,053,879 of NW_019154085.1, forward strand.
GTTAAAAAAAGATGAGTTAGGCTGGAGTCTTTGGGTTATTGCTGGTTGGGGGATTCCTAACAGCAAGGGGGGTGAAATGTTGGTGGTGAGAGCTGAGGAGGGGTGAGGAGGGTCAGCAGGAGTGGGTCCTCAGAGCAGGGCAAGGGGGAAGCACTTACAGTCCTTTGAAGGGCTCACAAGGTTACCCTCTGATGGAGTCAGAGGATTTTGAGGTAAGTTCAGCCAGAAAAGGGGTGAGAGCCAGCAGACAGAGGATCTCAGAAGCAGCTACTTGTAAGAGAGGCCCTCATCCCTTGTCAATTCCCACAGCAGAAGAGCTGGTGTGAGGTTCTCAATCTGGACTGCTCATTACTATCACCTGAGAGCTTTCGAAAGTATTGCTACCCAGACCTCACCCCTAGACACCTCATCTTGAGTCTGATGGACTCTAAGGCCCATGTTACACTACCTCCCAAAGACATGATACAGGGCATCTCCCTTACAACTCCCCCTCTCCCATTTGGGGTACCAGTCACCCATCAAAGATCACTGGGGAGCCAGAACCCAAGGTCTGTCTTCAAGACCAAGCCACTAGCCATGGGTTCCTGTGGCTTCTCTGCACTGAGTGGAGACATATGACAACACAGACAGAGGCTAAGAGATCGCAAGAAAAACATGATAAATGAAAGTCATACAGTGGGAAACGGGAGGATCGCCTGGAGGCTTGAAGGGCTTAGTTTGCATGCGCACAAGGAATGAATTATTAGGGATAGCAACAATAGGGCTTCCTCAGAAATGGAAGATGCTTTTTACTAAACATTACTTAGAACAAATCTCATATCATACCTTAATGTTTACAAAGGAGACAGAGGGAGAGAGGGCAGGAAGGAACAGATTTCCCAGGGGAGGAAATTGCAACGAGAATAAGTAATCTGGATCAAGCCAGAGCATGTTTGAGCAAAAAGGATACCCGAGGACAGAGGAAACTCTAAGGATAAGATAGGATTTTACATAGCAGGATACCCAAACGAGATTGATTTTCGACTATTTTATTTTATTTATTTATTTATTTTTTATTTGACAGAGAGAGAGATCACAAGTAGGCAGAGAGGCAGGCAGAGAGAGGAGGAAGCAGGCTCACCGCTGAGCAGAGAGCCCGACACGGGGCTCGATCCCAGGACCCTGGGACCATGACCCGAGCCGAAGGCAGAGGCTTAACCCACTGAGCCACCCAGGTGCCCCTGATTTTCGACTATTTTAAAGTGGGGACTGTCGTCTAGAGCAAGAAGTTCGGTAAATGAATACTATTTCCTATAGATTCTGATGCTCAAAGACTTTTCCCAAGTTCAGAATAAATATTTTTAAGTGAAAGACAGCTTCAACTCCCAACCATAGGGAAATGGTTGGGTAAATCCCAGTGCACAGCATGAGGAATAATATGCTACCTTTACAAATGACGCCCATGACAGGAACCAGGAGAACACAGACCGATCGGGTTAAATAAAGAAAGCAAGACACAAACTGTGTGTGCTTTCAACTATGTGCGAAGCATGTATTTTCTTTTATACTTCTTCACTTTACATTTCTAAATTTCCATCAAGGAGTATATATTATTTTAATAATAAGAACCAAAAACAAATGTTGTTTATAATCTGATAGCCTTCTTTCATGTTTTATATCCTTCTTTCCCCACCAACGTGTTCACAGAAGCACGTTGATAGCACTACAAAGTTCTTAGCTACTGATCTCTCCCTCAGCTATAGGCACAACTATTTACTTATTTATTTTAACTTTTTATTTCTTTAAAAGATTTATTTATTTATTTGGGAGAGAGAGGTAGCAAGAGAAAGCACAAGCAGGGAGGAGAGGGGGAAGCAGTCTCCCCCAGGGAACAGGGAGCACGATGCAGGGCTTGATCCCAGGATTATGGGATCATGACCTGAGCTGAAGGCAGAGGCTTAACCCACTGAGCCACCCAGGTGCCCTGACACTGGTATTTATTACTCAGGCTTCCTTCTCCCAGTGCTGCCCTTGCCAAGCGTTTTATGCCTCCAGTGGCTTTTTTCTGAAGATACTCTATCGGCTTCGGGGAAGTCTCTGAGAATACCTCAACTACTAGGTGGGCATCCTCCAACATTTAGCACATACTCTTTTCCATACAGTTTGTATTAGTTTTCTCCTGCTGAGTAACACATTAGTACCAACTTGGTGGTTGAGAATAATTCTTTTATCCATGTTTGCTGTGGCTCAGGAATCCAGGTATGGATTAGCTGGGTCCTTGGCTCAGGGTGTCTCAAGGCTGATATTAAAGAATTGGCTAAGGCTGTGATCTCTTCTGAGGCTCAGGGTTCTTTTCAAGATCAATTTTTGTTGTTGTTGTTTTGTTGTTGTTTGTTTGATTACTTTGCTAAAATTCAGTCTTTCTGAGATTTTGGGACTGACCCACATTTTCCTGTTTTTTTTTTATTGACTAGGAGTCACTTTTAGCTACCAGAGGCCACTTCTATGTGACCCTCTCACAGCATATCAGCTAACTTCTTCAAGGCCAGTGGAGAGTAGCAGTTGCTGCTTTGTGTCTCTTTTAGAGACACCTGATTAGGTCAGGCCCACCCAAACTAACCCTTTGGTTAGCTTGAAGTTGACTGAATAAGGTCCTGGTTCACACCTACAAAATCCTTTCACCTTCGCCACATAATTTAACCTAATTATGAAAGTACTATCCTATCATAATCACAGGCCCTTCCCACTCAAGAGTAAGAGATCGTATAGAGTGGGTATACCAGGGGTTATGTCTTGGGGCCCATGTTAGAATTTTACCTTCCACAAGGTTATAGAAGTAAATTAAGGGTACTGCAAATACTGAACTCAAATTAACTTAACATATATTCTAACTGAAATTCATAATAAAAATAACACATTCTTTTTTTTTTTAAGATTTTTTTTTTTTTATTTATTTGACAGATCAAAAGTAGGCAGAGAGGCAGGCAGAGAGAGACAGGAGGAGGAGGCAGGCTCCCTGCTGAGCAGAAGGCCCGATGCAGGACTCGATCCCAGGACCCTGGGATCATGACCTGAGCCGAAGGCAGAGGCTTTTAACCACTGAGCCACCCAGGCGCCCCAAAAATAACACATTCTTAATACATCATATGCCATTTTTTGGTGCACATTTCAGCATTGTCTTGCAATTTGTGTTTGTTTAAAGAATTTCCCAAGAATGTACCATAAGCTACTTTTAAAAAACGAAAGTACATTTGCAATAGTTATCTCGGGTAATCTGGTTCTCTCGAGGCTATAAAACCAATGAAGGAATAAAAGAATCAACCGAAGAACCAAACACAGCCTGGAAATAAATCAGAGGCAAAGGAGAATAAAGGAATATTTACCATTTTTCACCTGGTGGGGGGAATACATTTCAGATTTCCGTTTAACACAAAAGTACTGCTGCTAGAAAATGGAAAAAATTTTCAGAAGTAAGTACTGAGATAGGGTGGGGTTATGTGGTGCGTCCTGGGGCAGGAGGGATGCAGCCCTGAAAAGGTGTAGCTGGTGCTCTCTGGGGTTAAGAGACAGTCTGCTCTCTTACCTCTTGGCCAAGTAGTTCTCCAGTATTTCCAGCCCAGCTGGGATGATAACAGTAATGGCTAGCACTTTGATGACATTTACCATGTATCGGGCGTTGTTCAAAGCTCTTTTTACAGACTCATTGAGTCTTTGCAATAATTCTATAAGGTATGTGTGCTATTCCTATTATTATTACAGGTTGAACCCATCAATTGTTTTTTATCTTCATCTTTTCTGCTTAGCAGCTCTATGCTATTTTTCTTTGCAACACTATAGCTCCTGCTCCTCATTGTTGTTTTTTGCATCAGCTGTTTTATGCAGTGGCTGATCTTGTGGCTAACTCCCTTCCCTGTAAGCTTTGAATACTTTAGTGACAAACATTTCCAGGGCCTCTGCTAGGACTCAACCTATTCCATGTTCACCTTAATTAGATGAGAGCTGCATCCGCTTGGGTTTCTAGGAATAGTTTTGTGGACAGTGCAGCCTCCCAAACATTTCCACCATTCACAGTGGAATAGAATTTAGAACATGTTTGGTTGCAAGTGGCTGAAACCTGAGGCAAATGATCTAAAGCATAAAATAATACATGAGTTCTCACAGATTTTAAGGGTACCGAAGTATCACAGAAGTGAGCCCACCGAAGAAGCTCATAGAAAACACAGTAGCTCATAGAACTTTCGGTTCCAAAGTCTCAGAGGCAAGCACTGTGAGCTTACTTCTTGACTCTTGCCTCTGCTTGATCTCATTTTGCAGCTTGGCCATCTCCACATGGCAGAGAAGATGGCAGTTGCCAGCTCCAGGGCTGCCCCATTCCACTTTATCCAACATGACATCGAGAGGTTCTTCTCCATCCAGCTTCTGAGTGTCCTTCTGAGGGAAAGATTCTGGTTAGCCTGGTTGGGGAGGCCTGCAAGTGGCCCAGCCCAGGTGAGAGTAGGTTTCAGAGTAGGGGTGAAGCTATGCCACTGGGTTTACTGGGAGAGTTGGAGCTTCTCACGGGGAAGGAGGCTTTGTTTCCAACGGGATGGGGACTCATGGTCTGTGACAAAACCTGTCGCAGCCTCTGAGCAGTGTAAGTCAGGAGATCTTCAAATATAACTTAACCTGCAATAAAGTGTCTAAATAATTTTCTCCCTAACATTCCGTTTTCATTTGTGTGATGTGATTTAAGATACCGTTTGCCCTGGATATAAACTGCAGAACATGATTCGGTGAGAAAAGCACAGTGCTGCCCAAGCCATGGTGAGCTTCATGCCTATGCACACCCATAAGTTAAAAATCACAGGTACAGGAAAATCTCACCCCCAGGAGGGAGAAAACTTAAAGAGTTGGGACAAGGGGCCAGAGCAGGGCCTTGTTGAGCCCCAAGTTAGCATTTGATGTATTACTAGTTAAGATGGTGACGCAGGCAGCTGACATAGAGCGCCATGGCCTGGAGAGCATCCCGGAGCTTGATGGGAGATGTCAGAAGGCCACTTGAGCAGGAGACTGAAGGGGTGTCAACAAGTTTTGCCTCTAACAGGAAGCAGCAGAAACGGCCAGTAAATGCTGTGCTCCAATACAGGTTTTCCTACAATTAACAACCAAGGGTCTGGAGGTAACTAAAGAAGGGGAATGAGGTAGGACTGGGGAAAGCGGAAGAGGCATTCGTGAAATGCTTCACTAATCTGAACTTGTGAAGAGTTCTGGGATTTTCTCATAGGACCACACCTTGAAAGCCTCCATCTGGATAAAATCAGGGTGAAATATTCGCTGACTGCTTGTACCCTAAGAGGGCGTGGGGGGGGGATGCTCTTTCTAAGAGCTTCTGGAAGCTTCTTTTCAAGGAAGCCCCTGTCATAAAAAAGACAATAGGATGTTTGCAGTTTCCTTTCTCCCTCTCTCCCTCTCTCCTTCCCTCCCTCCCTTCCTTCTTCCTTCCCTTCTTCCCTTCCTCCCTCCCTCTCTTCCTGCCTCCATTCTGTTCCCCTTCCTCCCTCCCTTCCTTCCTTCCACCCTCCCTCTCTCCCTCCATCCATTCCTTCCTTCCTTCCTTCCTTTTTTCTTGGTAAATTCTAGCTGACGGTAATCCAGAACCATGCTCTGTGTTATTTAGTTTTCTTCTATGAGAAATGCTATGCTTGGACATGTCATGAACTTAGCAAAGAAAAAAAATATGCCTTTTAAAATATTTAGTACTCCAAATTTGGAAACCAGAAAATTGGAATCTATGAAGAATGCACATCTAAATCTTTAACTTGGCACCTTTAGGGGGTTGTGAGTGGGAGCAGGGTGGGGGGATGTAATTCAAATACAAGCCTGGAGGAATCATTTCGATTACGATGTAAGAAGTTATTGTAATGAGGTCAGTTCTGGTCCTTATGTTATTAGCCGACCAGCGAGGATGCAGACGAGGTAGAACAGAAATTAATTAGAGTATTATGGGGGCTTTACAATCTAAGGTATTCAGAAACTTAGCAAAACTAGGTCTGTGTTCTTTAAAAAAAGATTATAGAGAGACCTTATTAAAGCACAGAAGGCTCAGCTATTTAAGATGGTGACATACATAGAGGCAGGAATGTGCAAAGAGAAGCTGAAAGGCAGCCAGGCCCTGAAGGAATTTCAGTGGAATTTCTTCACCGGAGGAGTAGTTAATAAATAGAGCAGATTTCTAAGGGCAGAAACTAGAGCAGCTACTACAAATAGTTTTTTTTTTTTTGTAAAGGAAGGGAGTGATAGGAAGTTAGAGAGGAAAACGTTGAAACAAAGAAAACAAGCCTTTTAGCGAGCAATCCCGGCCGCCTCCCATGCAAAAATGTCTTCTCCCAGACACAGGGAATGTTGTGTCATTTAATAATCATAAAACACACTGTGGAGTTGGCCTTGGGTATTAGTTTTAGATTAAAGCTAGATATCATTAAGAAATGCATGTAATAGAACACTTTTCAAAAGTCTGAGAGACCATTTGCTTTGTCTTGCTGCCAACATGTCTGCTATTTTCCGTGGCACAGAAGGACAGAACGGAGGGCTAGAAAATCCTTTTGTGTTCTGGGACGGTCTCCCCTCCTGCTTCGATATGGGGCTCTTCCTCCTAGTCTGATGCACGAAGCTTTCTCTGGGACAGTGTTAATATACTGAGCCCTTATGAATCTGAAGCTCTGATTTTTTTTTTTTTTTTAATTTCTATTCTCAATCAGGTAGGTTGGGATGGTTACTAGCTCATTGTGCACGAGGGTTTTTATGCTTTGGATTGTCAAATGATGATGAAAAGGGAATGGATAGAAGTGTGCGTATCTTTGGGCCAACATACCCGCTACTTCATCAATATGCAGATTTCCTCTGCCTCAGCAGTCAAAAAAAATTTTACCAAGATTCAACTTGGCAAAAACTGACTAAAATTTGCCAATTGATTCATGGGATTGGAACTCTTATCCATTATCTCTGTTAGCAGTTCTCTTTGTGGCGCCCTCTCATGAGCCATGAAAACGGAAAGAAATATTTACCAAAAACCTTGAGATTCCATGGCAGAAGGGTTCCGTCAGGACACCAGCCCCTGCGAATGGTGAGGCTGACAGGTGTGCAAGAGGACTGGCCTCGTCACACAGCAGATCCCAGATCCCAGATCGCGGGCTTCATAATCGCCTGGGATAGCTGTAGAAGTGCAGATTCCTGGGCTCTGTGCTCAGACGTACTGGAATAGAATTCCTAAGTTTGGGACCTGTGGACCTGCATTTTTTTTTTCTTTTTTTTTTTTTTTTGCAGTCACACAGGTGATTCTGAGATACATGGGCCTGGAGGACCGGGATGTGTAATTTGAAGGGGAAGACATGACAGAGACCAAGAAGGAAAACTTACGGGTATTCGCTTTCCTTTCAGCATAGACTTTGCTGGGAAGAGTGATGGCAGTAGTCACAGTGGATCCCAAAATGCAGGGATTCTGGCGGGGGGTGGGGTGGGGGACCAGACAAGCAGGGCACATAGGAAATTGTAAGTCTGTGTAGGAGTAGACTGGGGCCAAGTGACAGGCAAGCATTTGGAAAGTTTACTAGAAAGTATAAAATCGGTAATGAATGGAATATTCTGATGCCATGTGTGCGTTGGAGACCATGGTTTACAAACCTGGCCAACTCAAGCTCGAAACAATCCACTTGCGCATTGAAGGAAAGCCTAAAGAGTGAGCTAGACCCAGAGAAATCGAAGGTATGACTGGTAATCTCTCTTGCAGATCCCTTGGCTGGCAGAGGGCGTGGTACCTTGATCAACAGTCCCCCGGTTTGTAGCGGTGGAAGAGAGAGATTCCCATAAAGGAACTCAGGATGCACTTAGCAAAAAAGTAAGTTTGTAAAATGGAGTCTGCGTGAGGCGGCCAAAATAAACTACTCTCTCAACCAAAAAGCAAACCAGGGAGAGTCAGTCTCACTAAGTGAAGAGCCAGCAATCAGAGACCCTCCATTAAGTAGGATGGGGTAGGTGGTCAAAGGGCCAGAGAAGAATCCGGAAGTTCTTAGGAACAGGGGCGCAAAGAGGCAGAGTTAGCTGGAGGACAGGTACTCTGCTGTTAAAGGGAGACCTATCATGATGTTATTCTGCTTATCAAAGATCTAGGGGGCTGGCCTCTGGTCCCCTGCCACTGGACCCTCCCCAGTCTGTCATAGTTGCCCTCTGTGAGCCCTCTCTGGGCCAGGGTACTCTCTGGGCCAGCTTGGATGTTAGCTGACATACTGTTTAACATCTTTCTTGCCTCCTCTGCCTCGGGATTTCTCGCCCTCATGTTTCCATGGGAACTGTTAAATCGTCATGAGTTCCATTCTCTTGTCTGTTCCCTTCTGGGTCAACCTCGCTAGTCTTAGGGGACCCCATGGCTTAGGACAGCTAGGCCGGCACCATGGTTGGTTAAATAGGCCTTTGTGGATTGGCCTGGGAACCATACCACTATTTATAATAATTTTTTTTTCTATGGGGAAATTCTTTGAGTTCCAAACACCCTGTTGACTGGTGACCTTTTAGAACACAACAGTCCTATCTAGGCTCCACAGTGGGGTGAGATCACTAGGAGTTGTCAGAGCCAAGCTGGGAACAGCAAAGCAAGGCCAGGCCAAGCTGGGGTGAGATAGTGAGTTCATAGCAGAGAGATTTCAAAGTCAAGTGGAGATTTGAACTTCTAAGATTATGGATGAATCTAAGATCAATCTTGCTGGGTTATGAGCCGGCCAGGTGGCGGGAAGATGAGGTGACAAACAAACCAGGTGAGGGAAACCAAGGCAAGTAAAATGTGCCATGAGGCTGGAGATATATGGTGGCTGAGCCTTTGTTATCACACCCAACCCCCCCTACCCCCACCCGCCCGCCCATGGGGCCTGAATGCTTTGAAGTGGGAAACTTGGCAGCTGTTCCCCCACTGAGTAAATCAAGCACAATCCCTAGGGGTGGGGGCGGGGGAGCAGGGAGGGCTTATTAAGAGCAATAACGGTCTTGGGTTGTGTTTCTCTCAGTACCATTTCCTCCACCCAGATCCCTCAGGGTCAACACTCAGATCCCTGTTGCTGCTCCTTTCTCTCTTATTTTCTCTTTCTCTCTTTCCATTCACAGAGAATTTCCTCAGATCAACAGCCCCAAATTTCCAGCCTTGTGTGTCTGCAAGGACACCCCACCTGCCCCATTGCAGTGATGAGCAGAGCTGCGAGGTTGTGCTTTGACTTCAGACCGACTCCTCTACTTCTGCAGAGGACCTCATCACCTCCTGCCTATTTGCAAGTGGACTTTCTCCTGCATCACCACCCACTGGAACATTAATTAAAATAAAAATGTGAGGGATGCCTGGGTGGCTCAGTCAGTTAAGCATCTGCCTTTGGCTCAGATCTGGAATCCAGGGTCTTGGGATCCAGCCCTGGGTGGGACTCCCTGCTCAGCAGGGGGCCTGCTTCTCCTGTTCCCCATCCCCCATCTCTTGCTCTTGCTGTCAAATAAATAAATAAGTCTTTAAAAAATTAAAAAATAAAATAAAAATATGTAATGTCTTCCACTGTGAAGCTAGCCATACCTTGTCTCCACATTTCTCCCCAGCTTCTGTTCTATGTCTCTGCCCTTTTATAGCAAACTCTGAGAAAGAGTTGGTCTTCTCAAATGTTCTGTAATTCTCCTCTTATTTTCTCTCTCCTCTTCTCAGTTACAGCTTTATTGAGATATAATTCATACCATAAAATTCACGCACTTGAAACATTCAATGACTTCTAGTATATTCACTAAGTTATCAACTATCCCCACAATCAATATGAGAACATTTTCATCACTTCAAGAAGAAATTCTATACCCAATTGATCATTTCTTCCATTTTCCTCAATTCACTTCCAGGACCTAAGCAACCCCTAATACACTCTCTGTCCCTATAGTTTTGCCTACTGTAGACATTTCATATACATAGAGTCACACACTATGTGGTCTTTTGTGACTGGCTTCTTGAACTCAGCATATTTTTTTTTTAAAGATTTTATTTATTTATTTGACAGACAGAAATCACAAGTAGGCAGAGAGGCAGGCAGAGAGAGAGAGGGGGAAGCAGGCTCCCCGCCGAGCAGAAAGCCTGACTCGGGGCTCGATCCCAGGACCCTGGGATCATGACCCGAGCCGAAGGCAGAGGCTTTAACCCACTGAGCCACCCAGGCACCCCGAACTCAGCATATTTTTAAAGCTCATCTATATTGAACCATGTATCAGTACTTCATTTCTTCTCATGGCCAAATAATATTGTATGGATACACCATATTTTATTTATCCATTTGCCAGTTAATGAACAATGTTTTTGGTTTGTGGCTATTATGAACAATGTTGCTATGAACACTCATATGCGAGTGTTTGTGTGAGCATAAGTTTTAATTTCTTTTTCAGTTCTCAAGGTTTTGTGTGGATAAATAACTTCTGTACCTAGCAATGAAATTGATGGGTCATATACTAAACCTATGTTTGACATTTTGAGTAAGGGCCAGACTATTTTCCGAAGTGGCTGCACCAATTTACATTCCCATTAGCAATGTACAAAGGTTTCAGTTTCAACAGTTTTAATCAAAACTTGGTTGCAATCTGTCTTTTTATTATAGCCCCCTAGTGAGTAGAAAGTGGTGTTGATTTCCATTTCCCTGATGGCTAATGATTTTGAGTATCCATTCGTGTATGTTTTGGTCATTTGTACATTTTCTTTGGGGAGATGTCTATTCATATCCTTTGCCTGGTTTTTAATTGGGCTGTCTTTTTATTATCAAGTTTAAGACTTCTCTATATATCTTAAATACAAGTTCCTTGTCAGATATATGATTTCCGATTATTTGCTTCCATATTGTGGACTGTCTTTTCATTCTTAATGATGTTTAATGATTTGTGTATTGTTTAATATCCACACATTTGTGAATTTTCCAAATCTGTTAATTGATTTTCAATTTCACTCCATAGTGCTCTGAGAAAAAACAAAAAGGTTTAAAGACATTAAAAAAGCATTTTAAACCTTTTAAATACGTTGATGTTGTTTTATAGCCTACCATAGAAAGTTCTACGTGCACTTGAGAATGGATATACCACCGTGGTGAATGTAGTGTATTATAGATACCTATGAAGTTTAGTTGGTTTACAGAGCTAGTCAAGTGTTCTATTTTCTTGTCACTCTCGTGTCTAGTCGTTCTACCCATTACTTAAAGAGGGAAATTGAAGTCTGTAGCTATTATTGTTGAGTTATCTATTTCTCCCTTCAGTTCTGTCAGTTCTTGCTTCGTATATTTTGAAGGTTCTGTTTGGTGTGTATTTTTATAATTGCTGTATGTTTCAAATTATTTGAACTTTATTTTAAATAAAATGTTCCTCTTTATATATAACATGCTGTTTTTTAAAGTCCATTTTTCCTGATCTTTCCCCCTTCCTTCCTTCCTCCCTCCCTCCCACCCTCCCTCCCTTCCTTCCTTTCTTTCCTTCCTTCTCTCTTTTTCTTGTAAACTCTATGCCCAATACCTGCCTTCCTTCCTTCCTTCCTTTTTTCTTTCTTCCTCTCTCTCTCCCTTTCTTTCTTTCTTTCTTGTAAACTCTATGCCCGATGTGGGGTTTGAATTCACAACCGCAAGATCAGGAGTCACACACTCCTCTACTGACTGAGCCAGCGAGATGCCCCTAATATTGGCAGCTTTCTAATGATTATTATGTACATGTTACATCTATTTCCATCTTTTTAGTTTCAACCCATTTATAACTTTATTTTGTTATTTGAAAAATATTTTATTTTTATTATTTTCCCAAAATTTTTATTTAAATTCTAGTTAGCTAATATATAGCATAATATTGATTTCAGGGGTAGAATTTAGTGATTTGTCACTTACATATAAACCAATGCCCATCATACCAAGTTCCCTCCTTGATACCCATCCCCCATTTAGTCCATCCTCCACCCACCTCCCTCCATCAACTCTCAGTTTGTTTTCTATTGTTAAGAGTGTCTTATGGTTTGTTTCCCTCTCTATCTTTTTTTCCCTTCCCATATGTTCATCTGTTTTGTTTCCTAAATTCCACATATGAGTGAAATCACATAGCATTTATCTTGGACTGACTTATTTCACTTAGCATAATACACTCTATCTCCATTCGTATCATTGCAAATGTCAAGATTTCATTCTTTTGGATGGCTGAATAATATACCATTGATTATATATACCACATCTTCTTTATCCATTCATCAGTCGATGGACACTTGGGTTTTTCCATAGTTTGGCTATCTAACGTGTGCCTCTTGAAGACAGCATATACCTGGAGCTTACAGCATATACCTGGAGCTTTTTGTTTTTTTAAATCAAGGCTAACATTCTCCACCTTTTGATTGGACTGCTTAATCCATTCACATTTAATATTATTATTGATCTAAGTAGACTTATATCTGCCATTTTAATTCTTATTTTTATATGTCTCATATTTTTTATTTTATTCTTCCTTTTCTACTTTCTTTTGTATTAAGTAAATATTCTAGTGCAGCATTTTCATTCTTTTAGTTATTTCTCCAACATATATATATTTTTCAGTTATTTTCTTAGTGGTTGTTCTAAGGTTTATAATACGCATCTTAACACTCATGTTCTCTCCTTAACCTTCTTTAAGAGGAATTGCATGCCCATCCCACCACTGAAAATGCTCAAAAAAGAAACATATTTTTAAATCCTATAATAAATTCTCGTTTTACTCAACTGGCATCAGATCTGGTTAATATCTCCTTGTATTTTGAATCTTCCTTAATGCAGTTTCTGATATACCACTTCTCATTCTTTCTTTCTACATCACTAGTTACTAACGCTCTTTCTGTTTCCTTTGATAATTCTTTTTCTTTCTCCAGACATCAAAAATATATTGGCTCAGGGCTTGCCACTGATTGTCTTCTCATCTATCTTCACTCATCAGTTAACTCAGCTCACTCAAGTCCATGATTCTTATTTCCCTAAGTACCAAGACTTCTAAATTACATTCTTAAAACCAACCTTGTTCTAAACTTGGAACTCCACATCCAACGGCCTTCGTAACATCGCCACTTGAAGTTTAATAGGCATCTAAATTTTAACACATCTAAAACCAAACTGCCAAACTTGCTATACCCCCAGTTTCTCCAGTTCAACTTTCTTTTTTTTTTTTCTGGATGCTCAGGCCAGAAGTCTTGGAGTCACACATGACTCTTTTGTTGTTGTTGTTGTTGTTTGTTTTTTGTTTTTGGGTCTCACACTCCATATCCCATGTATTAACCAATCTTGTCAGATTTCTACCTTCAAATTTATCTGAAATTTAAATACCTCTCTGCTTTCTGCATTGTTACTTTTCTAACATAAGCCAAAATATTCCTTTATCTGGAAACTCCTTCTACCATTCCTTCCCTAGTATAGTCACAGAGCACCTAGGGTGGTGTCTTTTTTTTGTTGTTTGTTTGTTTTTGTTTTTTTTTAAGTCAGGTAATGTACCTTCTGTATTGGACACTAACAGGCATAGCAGGCTAGTTCTTGGTGGGAGGCCTCCGATCCCCCCCTGTATTTTTCTTTGCAGGTTGCTTGAGTATCTTTATAAACTGGCAGGTTGTTTTCTCCAGAATGAGTGACCCAAGAGAGAGAGCAGCACTAGCTGTCTTTTTTTATGACCTAGCCTCAGAAGTCACACAGCATCCCTTTATCACATTCTACATATTAGACCCAAGTGCCTAAATCTGGCCCACATTTAAGGGGAAAAGAATTAGGTTTCTCCCTTTGAAGGGAGGGGTATTATAGAATTTAAAGACAGATATAAAATCACAATGATTTCTTCCTCATATTCTTTTCTAATCTCATTTCTTTACCCTCTTCCTTGTATGCTCAACCACAGCTGTGTTTATCTTTACTATTCCTAAAACATGACAGGAATGTTGCTACTTCAGGACATGCACATTTGTTGGTCACTCCACCTGAAAGAGTCCCTCCAGACAGTCACGTGACTCCCTTACCTCTCATATCTCTGCTCAAATGTTACCTCATCATGGAGGGTTTTCCTGACCACTACAGCTAAATAGCATTTTTCCCCTTCTGCCTCTCTCTCTATCTGCTTTACTTTGCATTGATTTTTTCCATAGTTCATATATATATTCACACACACCTACTCTTCCTGCTCTTAAATATAAACTCCCTGAAAGTAGGGATTTGGTGTTTTTTATTCATTCCTGTAATCCCATTTCCTTGAACACTTGCCAGGCACATTGTAGATACTTGGTACATATTTTGTAATTGAATGAACACATTGAGTTACTCTGTTCGTAATTATCTTGGGGGGCATATCTACCATGTGATACAATGAACATTTGGGGGAATCACTATTTCAGTAAAGTAATTGAGAAGAAGAAATTGTATGGGTGGCTCTACTAACAACTTCTTAAAAAAATTTGGGCAGTATTTCTTTTTATATTCTTACATGGCATTTTATCCAAAATTATAATTATAGACCTTCAGATAACTTTTCAGAAAGTTAATTCTCAAATTTCCAAAAGGCTTTTGGGGTTGATATTAAATTGGAGTATTTCAACAACACATCTATTATATAAGCATTAAAACCATTATGCCTAAAAAATTTCTTTCTTCCACAAGCTCCCTTAATGAGTGCTCTACTATGAATAATACTTTGATAGATAAGATAAAGTGAATTAGCTCCAAAATTTTGGAAAATGTATAGATGTATGCTCAGTTAGAAAAATTTTCATCCCAGGAATCTTCAAGTCAGTAACTTTTTGATGTTGTTTTGTTTTTTCATCTGAATTATGAATTTAGTGAAAAATATAAATTTGATATCCTTGGTATTTGCCTCTCTGGAAGTATTATCATTTTCTTCTTTAAGAAAAGTAAAACTTGGGGCACCTGGGTGGCTCAGTGGGTTAAAGCCTCTGCCTTTGGCTTGGGTCATGATCCCAGGGTCCTGGGATCAAGCCCCGCATTGGGCTCTCTGCTCAGCGGGGGAGCCTGCTTCTTCCTCTCTCTCTGCCTGCTTCTCTGCCTACTTGTGATCTCTGTCTGTCAAATGAATAAATAAAATCTTAAAAAAAAAAAGAAAAGTAAAACTTTTTGCTTAGCCTCAATGGCTATTCCTTTAAAAAAAATTTTTTTTTTAATGTTATGTTTGTCACCATACATCAGTAGTTTCTGATGTAGTGTTCTATGATTCATTGTTTGCATATAACATCCAGTGGTCCATGCAATCTGTGCCCTCCTTAATACCCATCACCAGGCACACCCATACCCTCTCTACCTTTCTTCTCCTAATATGCTCCATGCTATTCCTTAGGTTCCACAAATAAGTGAAACCATATGATGTTTGACTTTCTCTGCTTGACTTATTTTACTTAGCGTAATGTCCTCCAGTCCCATCCATGTTAATGCAAAAGTTGGGTATTCATCCTTTCTGATGGCTGAGTAATATTCCATTGTGTATATGGACCACATCTTCTTTATCCATTCATCTATAGAAGGACATCTCAGCTCTTTCCACAGTTTGGCTATTGTGGACATTGCTGCTATGAACATTGGGGAGCATGTGGCCCTTCTTTTCACTGCATCTGTATCTTTGGGGTAAATACCCAGTAGTGTAATTGTTGGGTCATAGGGTAGCTCTATTTTTAATTTTTTGAGGAACCTCCACACTGTTTTCCAAAGTGGCTGCACCAATTTGCATTTCCACCAACAGTGTAAGAGGGTTCCCTTTTCTCAACAACTTCTCCAGCAATTGTTGTTTCTTGCCTTGTCAGTGACTACTCCTTAGATATTAATATTCTCTAACCATTTTAAAGAAGGTTTATTAGTAAATACCACTCTGTCATATTAAGCAGTAGCATTTTTGTGTCTTTCTTAGTCCTTGAGTGGTATCTTGTATCTTAAAACTGCTTTCTATATCTTGGCCTTTTTCTATCTCAAATAAATTATATTTTTTGTTAGTAAAAATTTGTGTCCATTTAAACATTCTTTTTAAAATAAATATATTAGCCTATATCATCTTCATTTTCTTTTTTTTTATTTTATTTTTATTTTATTTTTAAGATTTTTTTTTTTTTTTTTTTTTTTTTTTGACAGACAGATCACAAGTAGGCAGGGAGGCAGGCAGAGAGAGAGGAGGAAGCAGGCTCCCCGCTGAGCAGAGAGCCCGATGTGGGGCTCGATCCCAGAATCCTGGGATCATGACCTGAGCTGAAGGCAGAGGCTTTAACCCACTGAGCCACCCAGGCGCCCCTCATCTTCATTTTCTTAATCTTTGCTAGCCAAACCCGAAAATGTGATAACCTTTTAATAGGGTTGAAAAGAACATTGTAATGCATTATTGCATTGTA
Organism: Enhydra lutris kenyoni; assembly: GCF_002288905.1. Lineage (NCBI taxonomy): Eukaryota > Metazoa > Chordata > Mammalia > Carnivora > Mustelidae > Enhydra > Enhydra lutris. The sequence continues at coordinate 58,070,239 of NW_019154085.1, forward strand.
ATGCATGCATTATCAAATTAGAGAATGAAATGTATGTGTGAGTGGGGATCTATCTATCTATCTATCTATCTATCATCTATCTCTGGGGAGATATATATATATATATATCTATCTCCCCAGTGGTTTCAAGACATTTGCTGCTGTATTTGGTTACATGTAACAAGAAGCATAAAACAAAAAAGGAGTATTATTATACAGATATTCAGGGACATCTCATAGACCCTGAAGTGTAGGAAGAGTCTAGAAACAAAAAAAAATTGAAATGGATCAGAAAGTTAGGAAGCCTTCTTCATCTCTAGTCTTTGTTTCTTTCAGGAGTTGTCCCTTATTCTTCCATTTCTGCAGAATAGTTTTAGCTGGTACTCTAATGCAGCAGAAAATGGGTGACCCAGAGCTCCTGAGTTACAACATCTCCACCCATCATACCATCCCAGATCAGCCTAGAATTCCTTAATACTAATTCCATACTCTCAAGAGAGAGAATCTGATTGGGTAGGAGTCTGCTTTTTAGCCAATCAGCTCTGGCCAGTTGTATGCAGTGTAGACATGCTTGCTGGGGTTCCAGTCAGTGAACAGGACAGGCAGATTCTAGAGAAGAGGGTATGGCAGGGATCCAACTACTCCTGGTTTTCTTTAAATGTATGTTTTTGAAACTTGAGAACTGGTCCTATATATAATAAAATCAAGAAATTAATTTTAAAACTAAGCACTTGCCCTAAGCCAGCAGATTATTATATAGGCTAATATTGGTGGAAGACTCTCTTTTTGCCCATAACCAATCAATTATTGAATGTCACTGATTTAAAAACAACTTCGGTTTACTCTATACTACCCCAGTGTGACTGCTTCCCAGTATTAGCTAATGTTGTGGAGTTTGGCCTATGGGCTGACCATATAGCTCTCTGTAAGACACTTAAATCACATTTAATCCTCATAATTTCTTATCAGCAGAAAACTGGAGCTCAAAAAAAAGTTAAATATCTTACCTAAAGATACATTCCTAACTGGTCATGGGTTAGAATTATAACTCTTGTTACTCTCTCTGATCTCTTATTTACAACTAATAAACAAAAAGGTAAATGGTACCATGAGGTTCATCCAAAACATGGGACATTATAAAGGACAACTAGTCTAGTCTCTTTAACAAACTGATGTCATTAAAAAAAAAAAAAAAGGTTAGTGTTACACTGAAAGACTCTGAAGAGAAAGAAAAAGATGCAGTATGTTTTCCTGGATTAGATATTTATTTAAGTAAATCAACTGTAAAAGGCATTGTTGGGGAAATTTGAAGATATTTTCAGAATTAGACAAGAATAAATTTACTGAGATACTTGTCTGTAAAAGCATATTTTAGAGCTGGGTGACAGTATGCTCTCATTTTGATGAAAATAAATACATGTATATACAGTGGGATCTGGAAGTATTTCCCCTAAGGTGTTATAGTGGTGATTTCTATGTGGTAGGAATATAATATTTTAATTTTTTCATATGTGCTTCTCTGTGTTTGGATTTTTTTCAGACCACACATATACTGCTTGTGTATTAATAAAATATTATTTTTTCAAAAAAAGAGTGCAAGCACTGAATTTGGAATGTCTTGGTTCTGGTCCATGGCTCTGGTACTGATTTAATAATGTGAACTTAGGCAAGTTATATACTTCTGTAGGCCTTGCTTTTCTTAACTCTGAATGGGCACTGATCATGGGATACCTATATACAGTTACCATGAGGATCAGAGAGATAAAAGAATGGAAAGTCTGTTACCTAGTCATGGCCTAATAAATGTTAATTATTATTACTATGCACAAGTATTACCAGTAAACATTTGAAAATAACCTTTGTCTAAGAAAATAAGCTACCTTAGTGCTTAAAATCATGGCTTCAGTTGGGGAGATGGTGCCTGGATGGTTTAATAGGTTCAGCATCTGACTCTTGATTTCGGCTCAGATCATGATCTTAGGGTCTGAGATCAAGCCCCGTATTTGGCTCTGTGCTGGGAATGGAGCCTGCTTAAGATTCTCTCTCCCTCTGCTCCTCCCCATACCCCCTCCTCACTGGCACGCATGCCTGTGTGTGCTATCTCTCTCTCAAAAAATAAAAAAGAAAAAAATCATGGCTTTGGGGCATATTGAGACATATTATAGAGTGAGATGTCCATGAATGAGTCTCCTTAGCTTAACAGGCTAGGGGCCTTTCTTTACAGCCTAACTGCAAATCAAATAAGCACCCTGAACTAAAGCACACTCTGTTCTTAACGGTCTGTAAGACCCAGACACATGCCGATGCATGTAAAGCATTTGATGAACAAAGGAGTTTATCTAAAGCATGCTTCTCTTCAGCTCCCCTAATCATGCTTCAAAGGTTTAAATTTCACAAAAAGGAATTTCACCATGACAAGGGCACTACTACTTACTACCTATACTAAGAGCTGCACCATCTGTTTTAAAAACCACAATTTTGTAAATTGTTTTTGATGACATATTGTAGGATTGCCCTGTATATGTAGTTCATGATGAAACCTTTCAGTGAGTCCTCTTTGGTTGAATTGAAACCAACATATTAATAACTTAAAGCAAGAAGGCAGTATCTACATTCTGCTTGATGAATCAGGGGTGCAGGTTGCAAATTTCATGACGTGAAGATTTGTTTCCATTGGACTGACATCCAGAATCTGCGTTAATATTGTAGATCACCTTGAGTCAGGTAATCTTAATTGTTCACCTGTCAGTGAAGGCCCCCAGGAATTGAATCAAGTTCAACGAAATTATTGGTTCCACATCTTTTTCTTCACTGTCCTCTTCCCCTTAAGACATTCTGGTAAACATCAAGAAAATATAATTCAGTAATTTGTAGAAATAATTGTAAGGTGGGTCCACTAAAGGTTAAAAAATAATGATGAAGAAATATTGTCTCTCAATCAGTCATATCAATATCATAAGAGACAGCAGAAGACGAGAAGAAGTGGACTACTCCAACCTTAAAGAAAAGACAGGGCGGTGCTCTCTTTTTGCTTAATTAATGCCAGTTGCCCTAACAGTTAAACCCTGAAATCCCAATAATTTAATCCAAAACAAACTTGCTCTTTGGTCCTGTCACAGTCCATTGAAGGGTTTCCTGGTCAGCAATCTTCTGTGGGTTTAGTCAAGGATCCAGGTGTCTTCCACGTTGTGTGGTCCTCACAACTATTTAATATCTACTTTGGTCTGGAAGAAGCTTCTATCATGTTCTGTGGGGAAGAAATAGACATGAGCTGTATGAAGGGGTCTAGGAAATATGGTCCCTGGCTGGAAAGGCATTGAATAGCAACACTGTAGTAGGGGTGCACAAAGGCAGGGGGTCAGCTAAACGTTTTTGCTTCCCTTTCCTTCCTTGTCACCTTTTAGGAACAGATACTTTCACATGTGGGGGTGGTAGTGATGGCAAAGCCTTTTGTGGCATGTCAATAATACAGTTTCACAAGGCCCAGTTAATGATACGGTTATTGACATCACCAACCATTACCCAATCCAATAAACATTTAAGAATCTAGTACAGGCCAGATTCTGCTAGGTGCTAAGGGAGAGAAAGATGAATGGACTTGGTCTGAAGGAAAAGTGAGGAGACAGATACATGCATAATTAACATTAATTGAAGGTGAGATAAAAGTACCAAAATTGAAGTATAAATCAAAAGGGTTAATAAATGCCAGCCAGGAGGATATTAAATCTTGAACAGTGAGCAGAGAAACATGATCTCTGTGCAAGATGTTGTTTTTCTTAAGACCTACCTCTAACTCAGGTAAAGGAGAGATTGTTGAAACAGTATGAAGGTCACAGAATATGAAAATACACTCCAGGCTCAGGAGGAATGGGGCCTGAGGCAGACGAATGATGGCAGAGGCCGTCCGTGACTCCTCTTCTCTCTGCTTTTCTTTGTAACCTCTGTTTCTGCTAGTTTCCACTTTCACTTGCCCTTGTTGTGTCACCAACCTTAGCCTGACAGAATTTTCTGGGTCTAATATTTAGCATCAGTCTACACAGTCCCTGTATTTGGGAAGGAACCTGATCGGCTGCTCATCAGGTGACAGGCTGCCCTTGGGTCAGCCATTCCTGAGGGGCATGAGTTTGCAGAAAGGTGGGGTCCCATGACTGTTGAGCTGAGGCCAGCAGGGATTGGGATGGGGGAGGCAAATGAACTGCCTCCTATAGGAGGCACTTTATAATTCAACATTAAAAGATGTACTAAATTTCCAAATGGGGGGTAAAGGCCAGAGGACATTTTTGCCTTGGGCAGAGCATAAACAAAGGCAAGGAAGAAGGAAAGTCCAAGTATATTTGGGCAATAATTAGGTATCTAGAGTGATAGGAGTATATGCAAAAGATAAAAAGCATAATGCTCTCCCAGATGATGTGAGTATTCAGTCTTATTTCCTCATGGAACTTGTCACCCAGCATCTTAATGGTCACAAAACTCCTCTTGGTAGGGAACTGGTCAGTCTAACAGGAGGAAGAGTGTTAGAGTAAAACGAAAAGTATCTCAAGCTTTAATAAATCAGGCATCTCTGCATTCAACTTCTGCATTCAGCCATTTTCTAGCTGTATATCTTGGCAGATTACTTAGTTACTCTAAGCCCCAGTTTTCTGGATAATGTGATTTACTGTTGACCAGTACTCAGTGGTATGGCATGATGACCAGAGGGGTATGGACAGGTTATTTGTCTATTGATTTGTCAGGCCAGTGGTGTAATTACTATGGAGCATCAGGAATGTTATCCTCTTCTTAGGTTTTGGTAAGAATTAAATGGCATGATGTTTGCAAAATGCTTAGCAAAGTGCCTGGCACATAGCAAATGGTCATTACATGTTAGGTTTGTTTTTTTCTCCTTGCTTCTGTCCATTTCTCTTTGAAAATTCCAGATCTTCAATATCTGATGAGAGCTTGAATCAGTGAGTCTTTGAACCTGCTAGTTCTGTGAAGACTATCTCAGTTCCGTGAAGACTACCCGCCCCGACCTCCCACCCCTCACCCTCATCCCAGCACAGACAGACAGACAGAAAGGTCAGGAAACTCTTCACTGCTGTATCAGGGGGGTTCATCTTTTCAGTAATGATTCCCGCCCAAGGATATGGATATAAATTCTACATTTGCCCAGTCATCCCTCCCTAATTTCTTAATGTCTCAACCACGTGCTGATTTCTAGAACTCAGATGTATTACCTCATTTCAGTGATTCTGTACTTGCAGTTGACAGAGGAGAAACTCAGAGATAGACTTTAGATAGGTTCACATCATTATGATAATTAGCTGTCGAGGAGAAAAAAAAGGTGATCATGAACATCTGGTGTCACCTTCAGGAGAAGCTACTAATATTAACTCCAGTCAAGAAAGAGAATATGGAATCTATGGTAGGCCCAGGCTCCAAATAAAGTAAGAATGTAGTCCTCCCAGGTATACTCAATTTTGCAGATTAAAAGTAATCCAATAATTTTGATTTCTAAGCATGAGTATACTATCCGGGTGTAAAAAAAAAAATTTATAGGCTTTTGAATCTGTGGTATTGTAACCCTCACAGTTTGCAGTGAGAAGTGATCCACTGGTAATTCCTGGGGTCCCTGTTATTATGGGGGGATGATTAATGGTATTAGATAGAAAGTATCATGATGTCTCTTTAAAAAAAAAAAAACAACAAAACCAAGAGGTTTGAATATTCCTATTGCTACAGCTTGAAGAAGAATGTTCTTTTTGCACAGAGAACACTGATTCACAGCAATGTTTAACAAGAACAAGATAGCGAATTTGAAAGATAATGCAAAAATGTAAGCCCCCTTTCTTGTCACTTGGGAATCTCTCTATTGCCCTTAGAGCAGAGATGAGTGGAATAAGAGAACCAAGTTCAAGGTCAGTAAGCTGCAGGCCTGTGAACTCCTTGGTGTTCAATGAGGAGCCAGCTTCTTCCCTCTCCCTCTTTCTGTTTCACCTACATTTTGATAAATTTCTATTAAGTGAGAGCACTTTTTATGCTCCTTGCCCCAGGCACAGGGCTCTCAGGGTGACAAAGAGCTGTAGCATTACCTTATCATTCTCAAGAACTGACTAGACCATCAGAATAGTATATAACAGAAAATGTAGGGTGAGGGCAAGGCAGAGCCGGACCAGAACCATTCTCTTAATCACTCTGGTTAAGATTATCATTAAGTTCCATAGTGAGGCAGAACTGCAAACTGATTCCAGAATCACTGCTTCTTTCGTGTAGTGTAGGGTATACAAGCATGTGAAGTAAATGACATGGGATTCTCATTACCAAATGTGGTTTAGTCATTTGCAGTAAGTCCTTCGGTTTTCTCCATCCCAAGATAAGATTTAAAACCCTAATTGTTTGTCGCATGTCCCTGACTTTGTAATTCAATGTTTGGATGCCCAGAGGGAACAAAACCAGGCAAGACATGGACAAACTGATGGATTTGCTGGACTTATCTCAACACGAGTATATGACTAGTACATTAAGATGATCAATAAGCACCACTTTCTTGTTTTTGGTACTTCTTCTCACGATGTCGGGGCTAGGCGTAGTCAGGTGCAAGTGCAAAAAAGTGGAGGCACGAACTGCCTAAAACTTAAGAACAGGGTCGCCCATAAAGCAAGACTACAGAGAAATTGATTGCAGAGCCCTTGCTCTTGCCAAATGCCGCTCTTTACCACTACAGGGGCCTCTAAAATTTGTGCTGATTGTAATTCTCCGTGAGCTTCTCTTCTAGAAGGGAACCCAACCCTTTAATTATGTCCCTCTAAAGAAGTTTATTACTAATCTATTTACTGATCTTTATGACTGCAAACTTGTCTGTAAATCCGCAAGAACACCGTCGAATGTCTTCACCCTCAGGCCTTTCTCTCTGCAGATTCCTGATCTTGCTATGCCGCCCCCACTGGAAATCTTAGTGTTCGCAGACTTCCCTGATCCATGCGCTCACGCAGCTCAAACTCTGCGATGAACTGTGTGGAATCCCACGTAGCAAATCTTAAAATAGATGTGGAGGAGGCAGAACACCATCCTGGGGAATTTCAGTCAGTCAACAGGACTCATCATTCATAGACGATCCCTTTTATGGTAACTTGAGAGTTATTCTGGAAAATAATTATTGCTTTTTTTTTCTTAAGTCACAATACTCACAACACATTCAGGAATTATTTGTGTGGAGGCAGAAGCGTTAGCTCCTGGCAGCAAATTCTGGTTTTTATATCATTCATTGTAAGGAAGAATACATGTAACACACGTTAAATCAATTGGCAAATAGGCCGAAGGCCTTGGTTTTTCCACAAAAACATGAGCATGAGCTCTTGACATTTGATTGATTATTGATTGTTGCCCAAGAGGGAGCTGAACAATTATTCAGATTTGTAAGAATTTGATTATGGTATCCTGTGGTTTGAAATAAGTAGCATTTTGAATTATGTCGTCCCAGGCCCCTGCATAATGAGTGTTATTTTCGGTATGCAGATGGTAAAACTATCTGGGAAAATTTCTGCACTTACTTCATGAGGTCCTGCAGAGTGTGAATATAGGATTCCTACAAGAGTTTCAGTAGTCTTTGGGCGGGACTCCTGGGAAGGACAGGCTGGCTCGTTATGGAGCCGTTGCTTGACGGAGAGTGAAGGACCAGGATCTAGGACCATGAGTCGTAGCAGGAGCTGTGGCGATAGAAGCATCGTGAAATTAAGGGACAGGCCCTTGCCCTGTTCTGAGGTGTTACATAAGGAGCTTGGATTCTGTGATGCTCAAAGGAGAGGTTTCTAAAATATGACACCACACCCAGGTGAGGGGAACTCGGTGGTAGAATTACTTTAACTCTAAGATCAATACATTTTTTAAATGCTTCTTGCTCCCAAGTATTATTGGGTAAATTCATACTCTTTACAAAAGACAAAAATTTCTTGTTTAGAGAAGTTACACAATATCTCTTTTTAGGCTCAGTATCGCTGGGCATTCTCTTCCTATCAGTTGCAGGATTTGTACTGTGGAGTTCTTTATGAAAAAAAAATTATTTCATATATGTCTATTTTTATAATCAACAAACACGCTTCTGTTAATTCTTACTGGAGTTTTCCAACTTCGTTGGCTCTTTCTTGGGGCTTTCCTCTCAAAACTGGCTTTAAACAGCCCAAATTTTTGTGTTAATCTTTGTCTATTGTTCAGTAACTGGAGTCATTAATTCACTAATAGCATTGGAGAGGTGCTAAAATTTTTCAAAACTGCAGATTGACCTAATTAATGTCTTTTCTGAATTGTGCTAATTCCCCCATTAGCCACTCTGGGGCCTCTTAAAACTCCCCAGTCTCTCCTGTCATCTCTCTAGAAGTGTTATGTGCTTAGAACAGGTTGTGATTGCCTTGATTATGGGTAACATTGCAGTGTTTTTGAAATGTTTGCAAAAGCGGTTTCCTTCTTCTTGCCATGTATTGCTTGGGTTGTCACTTATAACTCTCACTTTCACTTTGCCGACTTCTAATTGTCTTCCATTAGGCTTCCCGGTCCTCACCCAGGCCTGCTTTCCACCGCCGCCCACCAGTGACTATTACTCATTGATTGACAGGGAAGAGGATTAAGCATAGGCCTAGATCAGAAATATCCTCAGAACGCCACTGATTAAAGATAATTATTTCACAGTGAGAAGAGACTAGAGATTAGCGCCGGAATCGTCGTCTGGCTTTCATTGTTTATTATCAGGGAGCATGGATAGTAGTAAACCGTATACGAGGACAAGTCGTTCTGTCATTTCCATGCCATACGTTCATAGAACTACAGTTACATGTGGGGCTCGAGATGGGGGTGCTGAGATTAATATTTGAGTGCAGAGGATGTTTGGCATTAAGTAAGCAGAAGGAAGACTTAAAGCATAGTTCTGTCTGTGCGGCTTCTGTGCGCCCCAGGTACGTAGGTGACACAGACCGCCCTTTCTTATTTTATTTTGTAATCTTGTGCTTAGCCACAAAATGTGATTTAATTTTCACGTGCCAGACGTTCTCACCTGTGTGTCAATCAATTCTGCGCTGGCAGCTGAGGACTCAATAAAAAAGTCCAAGGAAGCATAAACCCCGTCAAAGAAAAATTCACATGTCCGTTTGATGATTTATTTGATGAATATTCTAGATTTGGAGATGATTGTTGTCTCCTCCACATTATTTCTCATCTCTGCCCGCTTTGTTTTTCAGAGCACTGTGTTAGGCATGTGTTTCTGATGTTTTGACATCTGGTGCCTTGCTGAGCCTGGAGAGACCGTGCCTCCTGGGCTCGCCCCTTCCAACCTACAGTAAATAGCTGGCCTGTAAGTGTGCCTTTCATGCACAGACTGATAAGTCCAGAGCCCACAGGCCCCATTTCCCACCTGGCACAGTATTCCCGTCATACCTCAGTCATCCCAGGGCCAAGTACTGAAACCCCAGAACCTGCTGAAATTATTCAAACTAGCCAATCCTAAACCTGCTTTAACCTGCTTCACATGTTACTTTCTACAGAAACAACGGTAAAGGCTCTTGTCCACATTTTCCCCTCGCTTCCTCTGCCTCCTGATGGGCCCCGTGCTTCCCTGTGTGGTGCCTGTGGTATGGCAGGAACTGTGAGTATAACAACGATCTTTTTTAAAGATTTTATTTATTTAATTTAATTTATTTTTATTTTTATTTTTTTATTGACATATAATGTATTATTTGCTTTAGGGGTACAGGTCTGTGAATCATCAGTCTTACACAATTCATAGCACTCACCATAGCACATACCCTCCCCAATGTCCATAACCCAGTCACCTTATCCCTCCCCACCAGCCCCCCAGCAATCAGTTTGTTTGTTTTATGAGATTTAGAGTCTCTTATGAGTTGTCTCCCTCCCCATCGCATCTTGTTTCATTTTTTTCCCTCCCTAACACCCACAACCCCCAACCCTTGCCTTCAAATTCCTCATATCAGAGAGATCATATGATAATTGTCTTTCTCTGATTTATTTTAGAGAGAGATAGAACGTGCAAGTGGTGGGGGGCAGGGCAGAGGGAGAAGGAGAGAGAATTTCAAGCAGACTCTGCACTGAGAGTCGAGCCCGATGTAGGGCTCTATCTGACAACTCTGAGATCATGACCTGAGCCAAAATCAAGAGTTGGACACTTAACCCATGGAACCAGCCAGGTGCTCCAACAACTGTCTTTTTAATGACAGCCTTCATCTCATCTGTTGGCCTCATCAGAGCTGAATAGGAATGAAACTTCCATTTTAGGACAAGTACCTGTTAACTTAAAAAATAGTATGTGATGTAATTGCATTAATTTTCACTAACTCCTTCCCCTTCTGCCCTCTTCCACTAGAATGCATTGGAGGACAGACATTTGGTTCCTTTTGTGTATCGGTGGATTTTAAGGGTGTCGAATGGTGACTGGCATATAGTATATGCTCAGTAAATGTTTAATTGAATCGATTACTTACTTGATTTCTTTTGTTATTTTTTCTCCAGAGCTGCTTTGCAGAGATGAGCCAAGTTTTGGCTCTGGCCAGGATCAGAGCAAAGAAGAAATTCTGTATTGTCTTGTGTTCTTGACACACATGGAGAAGGTAAATAGAAAAGCTCAGGAGGCATCTTCCATTCACTTTCAGTTCATAATACAGGAGCTGCCCTTGCCTGAGTGTGCCCTCCCCTACAAACCAAACTTCCAGCCCTGACAAGAGGCTAGCTGTGGGCCCCTGAGCAAGACCCATCACTTCTCAGTCTCTTGTCTAGTTGTAAACTGAGGGGATGGACTACATAAGCACACATTTACTATGCTAAATAATTTTTTTTTTATGAATTTTCCTCTTTAGCAATATAATGCCAGTAAGTATTGTTTTATTTTAAGATTTTATTTATTTGAGAGACAGAGAAAGGACAGAGTGGGTTGAGGAACAGGGGGAGAAGCAGGCTTTCCGTCAAGAAGTTCTCTTTATTTTAAAGATGAAAAATTGAGGGGCACCTGGGTGGTTCAGTTGGTTGGGCTTCTGCCTTTGGCTCAGGTCATGATCTCAGGGTCCTGAGATTGAGTCCTGCATCAGGCTCCCAAGCCGGGAGCCTGCTTCTCCCTCTCCTGCTCCCCCTGCTTGTGCTCCCTCTCTGTCTGTCAATAATAATAATAATAATAATAATAATAAAAAGATGAAAAATTTAGGCTGAAATGACATAAATTACCCAATGTCACACAATTTGTAAATGAGAAATAAAGATTTCAACCCTTGAAAGTCAGTCTATGCCCCTAGACCTATGTTCCTTTTCTCTCTTTTAAATTTTTTAAGTCTGATATGTTTAGAAAAGTACACAGATTGCATACGTATAGCACAATAAATGATCAGAAAATGATTCCATGTGTGAAACTCTAACTCTTGTCAAGAAAGAGAAAAATCCTAGAAGCGCCCCTCCCTTGCATCCCCTGTCAATCACTATCGCTTCCACCTTCCCCAAAGGTAAACCACATCCTAAATTCTAAAATCACAGTTTAGTTTTGCCTATTTTTGAAATTCATATAAATAATTTCCTAGTTATATTCTTTTGTGTCAGGCTCTTTTGTTCAACATAATGTTTATAAGATTCAGCGGTCTGATTGCATGTTAAGTGCGGTTGGTGTGAATATACTACAATATGTGTATTCATAGTGCTATTGCTGAACATTTGGGTTGTTTGTAGTTTGGAGCTATTATGACTCATACAACTCTGAACATTTTGCACATAATTTTGGTGTACATGTGCATGCAATTTGTTCAAGTACATACCTAGGAGTGAAATTTCTATATCCAAAGGTATCCTCATCTTTCCTAGCAGCAGTATGAAAGCTCCATTGCTTCTCTTCTTTACTACATTGGTGTTATCAGCCTTTTCTCATTTTTGTCTTCTACAGGAGAGTTGTTTTTAATTAGGTCTGAATTTTCATTTTTCTGATGACTAATGAGATTAGTACTTTTTAAAAATATTTAATAGCTATTAGATATCTTCTTTTTGAAGTATATCAAGTCTCTTCCCCATTTTTCTATTGGATTGGTTGTGTTTTTCTTATTGACTTGTAGAATTCTTTGTAAACATTGGATAGATTTGATTTGATGTATTTTAAGTGTATTTTCTCACTGCAGTAACATTGCTCTATCCGTTGGTTGGTGACAACAATACTGGAACTAATTTCGGAGCTCCAATGTTGGGCAGACATAAGCTGGCTCAGTTTTTACTCTTTATCTTTTTTTGGTGTCATTTACTACAAGGGGTATTAAACTTCCCAGAGTAAATGTGGGTTGATTTCCTCATCCCTCCCCTTTTTTCTTTTTTTGGGTAAAGATCTCTTCAGTTATATATGGACTTTATAGAGAGGGAAAACCACTTCTTGGGATTCAAATTTTGGTAAGAGGAGTAAAAGTGTTTGGATTCAGTGACCTCAAAATAAAAAGATCTCGGCTACAATCACCAAGCTTTCCCTGACCCTCCTTCCACCAGAGCCTCATCTTCATCCTGACGCTCCCTTTATCTTGATCTCCCTCTAGCCTCACCTATGATAGGTGGTGGTTCCCTTTTCCTAAGGGTAGGTTGAAGGTCAGGATTATAGTATTAAGGATGAAGGGAGTGTCAAGGAAGGGCATGAGGATGTTAAAGTAGATAATGTGAAAATTTTAAATGCTGAGAGTTAATTATTCTTAAGGGTAATGTCAAATGTTTTGTTTTTAAGTTTCAAAATGGTGGTAGCATGAACTCCGCAGCATCGAGCGCTCAGACACTATGTGGAGATGAGAGTTGGTGCAGTGTAATGGCGGCTACCCCATCGAGAGCCTGTAGGACATCCCTCTGTAGGCCTTTCTTGAGTGGAGCCTGCCCGCACTTACACGCTGTTTGGAGTTCCAGCCTATTCACATATTAGCTGTCCCTTCTTTCATTGTGGTATGACTTAGCATTTGATGTATTTAACATGCATAAATCAAATGCCTATAATCTACTATCTCCGTGTGGAAGCTGCTCAAGAAACCAAAAATCATAGGTTTTGAAACCCAATTACCTTAGATTGTCTGATTCAAGGGCTTTAAACTGGGATTCTTGAATAGGCTTCAGTGGATGTATTCCTGCCGTTTTATGTGTATTCCTGCCTCTGTATGTGTCTACATGTATTTTTCGGAGGACAGGGTCCATAGCTTTCATAGCTCTCATAAGATATTTATAGGGGTCTATGATTCCCTATCTATCCCTTAAACTAGTCTAGTCCAACCCTTCCTTGGGTGAGAAAGCTGACGTACTTAAAGGCGTGACATCTAATGACTGCAGGAACAAGAGCCAGGCATCACTGTTGCCAACCTGGATGGACAGTTCGGCCAGATCTGAAGGTTACAAGGTTAAAGGTAGAAAACCGTATAGGGAGTTATCTCACGGTCACTATTAATGGGATTAGACCTTTTTTTCTATCAAAACTCACTTTCAATTATAAGAGGATTCAGGGAAATGGAGGATTTAATACACAAAACATTGCTTTATCGCCAAGCCATCCATTTATTTTGTAACTTGGGGGAAGCCTGTAATTAGAGTTAACAGTAGTTCTGATTAATAAGTTCTATCTGCTCTCATACTGTGCTAGGGTTCCTCCAAGTGCTGGGACATGTTTTATTAACATGGAACGGCTGTTGCCGCTCACCTCTTGTCACTTGAATCAGTTGCCTGCTGGCCTGGCACTCCATTTTGTGTGGCAGAACCTTACTGAGTCTGCATGATAATGGGCCTTTTAAATCCTAAACAATAAACATTCATTTTACCACTCCACCCTGCACAGAAATGCTCTCTAACCTCAAATCAGCCACAAATAAGACTTGGAAATCAATTCATTGTGCATCGGCTTCCTGCCTGGCTCATGCTTTGCAGCAAATAATTCTAGTAAAATATCTGCAGAGCATGTGTGTTTTGAATATACGCAAGTCGAGGTATTGTGTGTAATGGGGTCTTCAACCCTTTTGCAACAGTTCTGTTTTTACCCATAGAACAAATTCTATTGAGCAAAGCTGATTTTTTATGCATTGGTGACCAGGATTGGAAAGGCCCGAGGTGGGTTGCTGGAGAGAAAAAAAACCCTTAGTGATTTTCCCTAGGTTTGGGGAGAATTTTCAGCACTCCAAAGTCCTCTGGTTATTTGAGAAATGAAGTTTCATGGAAAAGCAATTTATGACATTTGTGCTGGTTAGAGTCATTAGAATATTCTCATGCATAAGGTATCAGTTGATGGAGGGGCCAGGAGGAGTGCATTTGGCCCAGAAAAGGAATATCTTGTCAGGTTGAGACAGAAGATCAAATGGTTACGTCTCAAATTCCCTTCTGCTGGGGTTTGAAGTTTGAGCCAGACTTTCTTCCTTCTATCTCCTAGGCCAGAGTTCCATTATTTCAACACACTCTGATGCTCCTGGGAGCTTCCAATTTCTTAAAATTCATGAGAACTCAAGGCCAGGAGGGGCCAGTCTCAAATGTTTTCAGTTAGAGGACCACTCAGGGAGGCAAAGAGCCCCTGTCCCAACTGTTGCTATTGTAATCACTCTCCTTCTCCCTCCCCTGCCTCAACAGTGCTGCAGTTAGTGGCAAAACTGATGCTGCTTTGGGGAATTTCAAGGAGCTGATGTGTGTTTTTCATTAGAATAAGAAAATTAGTAACTTATGCCAGAAATTGAAGTCTTGGCTCTGTTAAACTATAATATAAACCTTAATATGCAGGAGACCAACTCGAAACAACATGGGGGTCCTTTTGGCCCACACTAAGATGGATGTTTTAGAGCAGGGATGTGTGGCCCAGCCACAGAAGATCAGCTAACCTTTTAATGATATTCATCCATTCTTTCTCTTTCTCTCTCACTCTCTTTCTCTCTGCATATTTGCTTTCAAGCAGGGCTTTTTTCCTAGTTCTAATCATGCATTCTAATGAGAAATGGGGACCTCTCCAAGTTTATTGCATGCTTTTTATTTTATGTTTCAAGAGCTCATCTTGAAAAAAGGAGAAACAGGGAGAGCAGGTACCAAGGCATTGTAGGGTACCAATTCTATGTTAAAATCACAACAGTGTATTTGAGATACAGGCATGATATGATGATCTCCCTTATTGCAGTTATGATTAAATATAATGAGGAGGATCAGTCTGCAAGCTTATCATTATTCTGTGTTGTAAAATTGCCCAAGAGTAAAATGCAAATACAAACAAGGAGTTTTAATGAGCCAAGGTAATAAAAGATCCAGGCAACTGGAAGCTGGTGACTGTGCTTTGGTCCTTTCCCAATGGGTAGCTTGAACTGGACTCTCAGAGCAAGTCTGAGTTAGGGTGATTCACTTTCCAAACATAAGATTTAAAGTACTGAAGATTACCTCCAAAACATGTTTTTCACTTAAAAGGAAATTCATTTCATTTTCATTCCTGTGAGAAGTTCCATTGTACTAACCTGCAAGATACAAAAAGAAGGAAAGCCCCTTTCCTCACAATTTTTTTTTTTTCTTTTGTGAGTTAGTATATATGTTTTGGTCATTTTAATTGACTATAACTGATAATTCTGGATTAAAAAAAAGGTCTTTAGGGAACACTAGAACCAGAATTCTTTTCTTGCCTCACAGTCATGTTCTAATTGAGGTTTATACTTAGTCATCACCACAAACTAAAATGTTTTTTTCTTTTTGTGGTGAGAACACTTAAGATTTACCTTCTTAGCAAATTTCAAGTATACAATACAGTGTTATTAACTACAGTCACCATGCTGTACATTAGATCCACAGAAGGTACTCATCTTGTGTAACTGAAACTTTGTTCCCTTTAACCAATACCTCCTCGCTTCCCCTCCACACTGCCACCAACCTCCCCCATCCCTGGCAACCACCATTGTACTCTTTGCTTCTATGAAACTGAAGTTTTCATACAATATAAATAATATACTCAGATGCTCAGACTGAAATGTATTTCAGTCATCTCTTTGTAGAATAGCAAAAGCCCTTTAGCTTTCTTCTCCTTGAATATACACAATTTTGCCTGCATATAAATACCCTAAAAGTGCCAAAGATGGACCCACATAAAGGGAGCACTCAGGTTAATTCAACCTTTGAGCAGTTCTTTTTAATTTTTTGCACAAGAACTGGTTGGATTTCAGACTTGGGCAAAATGGAAGGGCAGGTGATATGAGTCTGCTTACCTTGAGTTGTTTCACCAAGGATTTGTGTTGTTGGTGGAGGTTCTGTGATGAGTAAGGATAAACATTCATCTCCTAACATGGGAATAGCTTTTGTGTAGCTCAGGGCCATTCTGGGTATTATATGTTTGTGAGGACCTTGGTGTGGAGCATTGAGCAGCCACAAGAGTACGAGAGACACCTGATGACTTTTGCGGGGTTAGTCAAAGAATACCTATGTATTAGACCTTTGGATTCTGGTGGGAAATGCTCGGGGAAAGCAGGACATAAATTGTCTTGCTTCATTATGACATGTAAACTTGGAAAAGAAAGTAGCTTCCTAGTATTTTTCATGATTTTTTTTTTTTTTAACCTGGGGTGCACATCCTAGAGCTTTGGGATTTTAACTATATCCTCTCTTTTGTCTAAACTTTATCTAGACAGGAATATTTGATTCAGCAGAGATGCATTTATCTTTGTGATTGGAGAATCTCTATCTAGGTTTTTACCAAAGATAGATTCCTAAAATGTGAAAGCAGTAAATAAAGTCACCATTTTAGGAGGTGCAACTCATCTCACTACCACACTTGGGGAACAAATACATTGTTAAGCTGGATTTTCTTCTTGTTCTGTAGCCAAGAATATGATTATCACTTGATAATTTATGGGGTGCCAACTCTTTAATGGCATCTAGTAAGCACTGAATTGCTTTAGGGGACAGAGACATTGTGTCACCTGCAATTCATTAAAAGGTCACAGGCCATTGTCAGAAACAGCATGTTTGAGTTCCCTGTTGTAATTTGATAACATTGTGTTCTGTCTATGAAGATTCCCAAGTCTGAGGTTTTTCTGGAATCCCCACTTCCTGGGAGCATGATGCTAAAGATCTACTATAAATTGGGATGTTTGAATGGAACCAGAGTGACTTTTGTTTTAGAGAAATGCCCTTTAAAACTCCAGAGGACCAAAATCAACTGGCTTTCAATACATGTTGATTTGACATCTTTGCTCACACAATTTCAATGAGTAATTTCCTGTTTTGTGACTCTTGATTTAAAAAAATTCTTTTGTGTTATGATCTTTCAACCTTATGAAAATACCAGAAACTTCAGAATAAGGGAATATTTCTCCTGCTGAAGGAAATCATACTTTTGGGGTGGGAGTTAAAACACATCTAATACTTGTGAAAGGAAGGGGAAAATCTTAGGAATACTAGAACATCAAGAATGAGTCCCAAAAAGCTCCCCTAAATTTAGACTGGAATATATTTTCATGGGGCTTAGGTAGAGACATAAAGGTGTTGTCAGAGAAAATTTGACAAATGCCTAAGAGTGGCAGCTGTTACTCTTTTAGCTTTTCACCTCTTTGTTTCAATTTCCCTGATGGCCTGTCTATCCTCCAACAACCTCTCAGTTGTTCCCTCAAAATGCACTACTGAATGTTGTAAGGTACACACATACACAGATAACATATGTAAAGAGTCACACATTTCCTAAAATGTTGACAGGTGTCTGCAATATTCATCATTGGATATACTTACCGCTAAAGTTAAACTACAATATTGAGATTGATAAAGATTAAAAGAGATGGGGGAAAAGAGACTTAGCTAGTTCATGTAACAGCTGCAACCATTCCCAAATGTTTTTCTGCATAATCATGCAAGAAATTCATCATGCATTTCCTATTAAATATTCATGCAACTTGCTCCATAGGAGGGCTGTGGTATTTATTAATTCCCTGGTGTTGGTACATTTTGGTACATCTACTGCCAGCAATAAATGTGTCATGCCTAGCAAATTCAATTCTTGGCAGAAAATATTAGAATATAATGCTTACTTACAGGATATTGCAAACTTTAATTATGCCTAGATGATTTTCAAGACCACCTTGAAATAAGCAATTCCCTTTGCTTTTAGATGAAAGGAAGGGTCAATGGGGTAGGAAATGGATGGATAGATTGCATTTTATTTTAAGTGCCCCATCTTTGTGAGAGGTGATCCATTTCTACACAAACCAGTAATTACTGTAAAAAGAATTGGGTCTAATAATTATCAGCAAGTGAAATCATCTGCTTTTCTACACAACTGAAAGTTCCTTATCCTAAGACTTTATTAACTGAAAGGAGGCACCAGGAAAAGCTAATTGTCAAAAATTGTTCCCCAAATTTGTCAGAATATAACATTATGAATCTCTAAGCTGAGGTATATCAATAAAAATTGATAAAAATAAAAATGAAGCTTATAACTTGCACTTCAGAGTACTTTAACATGGATCGACACGGGGTAATTGACATTTGTTTCAGTAACACATTTAAAGAATGTTTATTTTACGAGTTACACAAAACTTGACATTTCAGGGAAAGAAATGGAAGTAGAAGAGAGAGAGAGACTTTGTCCTTAGAGTGTCTATAGTCTAGTTGGGGGAAGAAAATATTAATCCAAAGAACAGCTAGAGAAACCAAACAAATATTTGATCATGGAGAACTAATTGACCATACTGATAATATGCATTTATATTTACCTCTTAAACTCTTAAATACTTTTCTCATGACAACTATATTAAGGAGGAAAATCAGATAATGTCCTCATTTATTAAGTGGGGAAAGCTGAATGGTTGTCCTGCATTTATTCAGCCAGCTCTTGAAAAGCTGCAGTTACAGACAGTTATTCTGACTCTTGGCTATAGTGAGGTAAAACACCACCAAGGGAACCACCAAGGGAAGTATCTTCCAGTAGTTCTTCCTTTATGCCATACCAAGGGCATCTCAGAGCCCATTTAAAAAATGATATGGATCTTAGCTTCTGGTTATGATGAAGTGGTTTACAACTGGTCATTCTCTAGCCAAAACCAACTAGAAGTACAGGATAAAAGAAAACAAAACCATTAGTTTCAAGGCATAGGAGAGCTGCTGAAACAACCAGGGCTAGGGAGGGAGGGAATACTCCAAAAAGGGGGAAATCTCAGAGATTTCAATCAATAGTCTGCATCAGTTTCTTACCTGAGGGCATTTGTTGGTTATGGGCATGGGGCAAGAGGATGAGAATCAGATGAGAATTTGGAATTTGTCTCCTATAGGGAAGGGTGCTGTTGGGGGATAGAAAAACCAGCAGGGATCTTTTTCAAGAGGAGGGTGGAATGGCTAAGAAAAGAATGGGGTGGAAAACCGAGATTAAGACCGAATATCTCCTCAATACATTTGCTAAAAATATAAAGTTGTGACTCAGAAGGCTAAGAAACTAAGCAGAAAGTCTTCAAAGAGCGGAGAAATGTTCTTAGCAGTCCTGCCATGCTGAGGCATAAGGATTAGAGTTCAGGATTCATCCAGAAAAGCACTATCTTCTAAAAAATGAGATAAACCAGAAGTCGACTGAGCCATAGCAAAACTGCCACCAACCTGAGTCAGTTCACACCTTGATTGAATTAAGTTGATGAATTCTCACCCTATCTACTTAGCAGAGTAAAGTAGAACTCTCTGGATGTAGTGAGCATTATATGGAGCTTCTACTACCATATCATCTATCTATCTATCTATCTATCTATCATCTATCTATCTATCTATTCTTGTATTCTGTAAAAAAAATACTGGGTGTGCTAGAGATGGAATCATATGACCATAGATAAGAGGAAAAAAAAAAAGGTAAGAGAAACAGACCTAAAGATGAGGCAGATATTGATGTTAGCAAACAAGGATCTTAACTATGATTAGGATGCTGAAGAAAATAGAAAAAAGGTAAAGAAAATAGAAAACAAGATGAAAAAGTTTACCAAAGAGTTTGAATCTATTCTTCAAAAAGAGGTAAATGGAAATTCCAGAATTGAGAAGTAATGAACTTGATAAGGGTTTCATAGCAGAATAGATTCAGCAGAAGACATGATTAATGCACTGCAAGATATGCAAGATATGTCAACAGGAAACTATCTAAATTGCAGCACAGAGGGAAATAAAAATGGAAAGTACAAAAAAGGAGCATAAGGGACACATGGAAGACAGTAAAAAAATTTCTATCATATATGTCAATTGAATATATAAAGAAAGATGAGAGCATTAGCAATATTTGAAGATAAATTGGTCAAAAATTTTCCTAAACTGATAAACCTATAGATTTAAGAAATGCCTAAAACTCAAACAGAATAAATAAAACAAACAAACAAACAAACAAAGTAGGTCACAGTAAAAATCCTGAAAACTGAAGATGATAAGAAAAAATTTAAAATACCAAAAATAGGTCCATTTTCTTCAAAGAAATAACAAAAAGAATTTCACCTGACTTTTCACAGAAGTGATGGAGGCCAGAAGAAAACAGAATGATATCTTTAAAGTCATGAAAAAATGTATCTGTCAACCTAAGAGTCTATGCTCAGAAAAAATATTCCTCAAAACTAAGTTATCATGACCATATTTTTCAAGAAACAAAAATGAAGAGAAATTTTTGGTAGTAGATCTCCACTTAAAAAAGAAAGAAAGAAAGAAAGAAAGAAATCAAAGGGAGATTTTATAAGTGAAATTTTAACTAAACTTTATTCAGAAGAAAAATCACTATAGATGAAAAACCAGAAATACAAGGAAAAATGAAGAATATCAGAAAAGAAAAATATAAATAAATCTTGACTGGAAAACCATTAATATTTGCTGGGTTTATTATATATAGAGAAACAAAAAGCATGACAACAACAATTCAAAAGGTGGGAGAACTATATGGAGTTAAATTTTTCTAAGGTCAAGCATTTTTCAAGAAGTCATAAGAGAACAAATTTGATTTCATTGTGATAAGTCAGTGATACATGATATAATCTTTAGGATAACCACTGAGAGACTATTAAAAATGTATAAATACAAGATGCCATAGAGAAAATTGAAAGAGCAACTAATAGATTTGTTTAATTAAAAGGAAGACAATATGGTTAAGTGTCTGCCTTCAGCTTGGGTCCTGATCTTGGGGTCATAGGATTGGACTCTGTATTGGGCTCCCTGCTCAACAGGGCATCTACTTCTCCCGCTCCTTTTCCCCCTCCTCCCAATATGTGCTCTCTCTCCCTCTCAAATAAATAAATAAAATCTTAAAAAAAAAGAAAGAAAAAAATAAAGGAGAGAAAAAGAAGGATAAAATAGTTTGGATAAAAAGAAAACAAATAAAAACGATAACCATAAACCCAAATTTATTATAATTACACTAAATAAAAATGGATTAAATACTATCACAAAATATTTGAGAATTTCAGACTTGATGTAAAAGCACAACTCAACAATATTCTAACTAAAAAGCATACCTTAACTATAAGGACACAGAAAGGTTATAATTAAAAGGATGGAAAGAGATATGCCACATAACACTAACCAAAAGAAAGGTACAAATTTCAGACAAACTAACTTTAGGGTAATAAGTGTTAAAACATATTGAAAGAGATACTTTATAATGAAAATGGGGTAAATGCATGAGGAGAATATCACAATTCTAAATTTGTAGCCACTGAGTGTAAAGCAAAAACTGATATAAGTAAATGAAGAAACGGACAAATCCACAATCATAGTAGTAAAATTTTACTCACCTTTCTTAATAGGCAATTGGATAGATAAAATAGTAAGGTTACAGAAGTTCCTAGCAATAAAGTTAATGAACATGAGCTAATTCATATTTATAGAACAATGCACCAGTATCAGAATATTCATTTTTTCAAGTGCAAATGGAAAATTGCCAAATTTTTTATGTGCTGCAACATAAAACAAGGCTTAATAAATTTTAAAGATTCAGTCATTTAGAATATGTTCTCGGCCCATGGTGAAATTAAGCTAGAAATCAATTAACTAGAAAATTCCTACCTTTTAAAAACTTAAACATTGCATTTCTACATTGTCACACATAGAAATTAGAAAATTTTGTGTACTGAATGATAAGGAAATCAAACAATTTATCAAAACCTGTGTGATATACCAAAGGTATTTGAAGACACACATTCGGATACAAGGCAGAAAAGGCATGACCTAAGCTCTCATTCCAAGAAACTAGAAAAGGAAGAGCAATCACAAACAAAATAGAAGAAAGAAAATAAGAAAGATAAAACAAATGATCAATGAAATAGAAAACAAACTTACAGTAGAAAACAATTTCAATGAAGCTAAAGTTTGGTTATTTGAAAAGACTGATAACATTGATAAACCCCTAGCAAGACTCTTCATGAAAAAAAGAAGATACAAATTGCAAATATTAGGAATGAAAAGCAGGCATCACTACGGATCATGTAGACACTAACTTATAAAACAAGGATAGTTTTTATTAATAAAACTAGGATAAAACTAGGATAGCTTTACATACAACTGGCATACAGCTTTATGTCAATAAATTTGATGATTTAGAGGAAATCAACAAATTCTTAAATATTTAAATTTATTTAATTAAATTTAATAAAATAAAAATAATTTTAAATTTAAAAACTTATTTCTGTTATTGAGGATCCTTTAATTTTATTGAAAAATCAAACCTGTTATTAAAAGCTTTCCACAAAACAAACTAGGGATATGTCACTGATGAATTACTGTAAACATTTCAGAAGAAATAATACCAACTTTATATAAATTTTCTCAGAATGCAGGAAAAAAGAAACATTTCCCAACTTGTTTCATGAAGCCACTATAAACTTGTTTATATGAATAGAAATAGTTTATATGAACAGACATAGTTTACATGAATAGAAAATCATAAGCCAATCTCTTTCATAGATTTAGAAGCAAAAGTCCTAAACAAAACAGAATCAAATCTAGTACTATGCAAATGGATAGTTCAACAACACCAAGTCGAATTAATACCCAGAATGTAAAACTTCTTAAGAAAAATGCAGGCAGCCTGATAGAAAATGGACAAAAGACTTGTACAGGCACTTCTTAAAGGTCAATACTTGAATTGCCATAAATACACAGGAAGGTGCTCAACTTTATTGAACTTCAGGGAAATACAAATTAAAACCATAATGATATATACTATACATTCAAATTGAATTTTGAAGTAACTGGTGGTACCAGTGTAACTTGGTGTAACTATTGTGGAAAGTCACTTGGCAATATCTACTAAATCTGGTCTAGCAATACCACTCCTGGTGTATGCGTGTTCACCAAAAGCTATGTACAAGATTGTTCATTGTGCACAATTCATAATAATTCCAAGTTAGAAATAAACCAAAACGCTCATCAGGAGTAGACTGGATAAATACATTGTGGTGCATTTATAAAATGTCATGAAATATGCCAACTGAACTATGCAAATGAACAAACTATTGCCACACAAGCAACATAAATGAATCTTACAAACATAATGTTGAGTTAAAGAAGACAAAGAAGAGAACATAGTACAGGAAATCATTTATATAAATTTCAAAAAGAAGCAAAGCTAATACATGTTGTTAGAAGTGATGAGAGTGGTTTTCTTTCCGTTAGTGACTAAAGTGGACACAAGGGATGATTCTAGCATGGTGGTTATGTTTTATTTCTTGGTATGGTGTGGTTATCGTGTGCCCTTTTTTTGTCTTTGTTGTATTTGGACGCAAAGTTTACTTTAAAAGATAGAAGGAAGCTCTTAGATAAATTGTTGAATGTTTTTGAAGCAAAGGACAATTCTCTCAGTTGACTCAAGGACTCTTTTTCAATAAGGAGAAAAAGGGAAGATGGGTTACAAAAGTTTTCTTTCTTTTACCCACAGATCCTATGCACATAGAGGTATAAGAGGATAAGGTCAGTGTGAGGCAGTTGAGAAGGAGAATTCCAGATAAATGGAAGATTGGTTTTATTCGGAAGGAACGTTTTGAGATAGAGGCATTCTGGTGAAGTGAGAGCTCTGTTTGAAGGAATTTATGTGTTCACTGCGGGAGTTTTGTGACAGTCAGATCAAGATACCCCTGAGATCTGGGGCATGGGAGTGGTTACTCGAAGCCATCAGGAAGCTGGTTGAAATCATCCATCATAGAGGATGGAAGAATGGTCAAATAATCTTAACACAGATTCTAACCTAGATTATCTGTTTATTTCCTATGTACCTTACACTAGGAAAATTTTGTCTTCCCCAGGAGATGAAGAGCTTGTTTACTTGTTCTATTATTTTGGCTTTCCAAGTACTCTGGTGTTTTAGCCATAAAATAAAGTGCTATTCAGACTATAAAAGAAAGCCCAAATTCCACTTTGAAAAATAATAAGCTTTAGTAACTTTTAACCATCAGTCAAGTTATCACCATCAGCTTATTTTTCTGCTAATTAGAGTACCGATTGTGTATCTGTGTGTGTGTGTGTGTGTGTGTATGTATGTCTGCTAACAGAGGGGGATATTAATTTTCTACTCCTTTCTTTGATCATTAAAAAAAAAAAACAGTTCTTGTGTATAAAACCTGAGTTTCCTTGATTTCTTTGTCAATTTAAGTCTTATTTCTACTTGTGTAACTCTCCTGAAAGTCATTGTTAGTTTCTTACAGAAACAAAGAAAGACATGAATAAACTTGTTGTACTAGGGCACAAATACAAGCTTATCTGGGTCTAATACTGATGTTTATATGTTGTTAATACACACTTAAATGACCTAAATAGCTATATTAAAAGCACCAATTTAAAAATATAACCAAAGATGAAAGGCAAACACACTCAAGATAGTTTATGATTTTAGCTCTCAGAAAATTGTAAATGCTTAGCTGCCTTAGATGTAAAAAAAAAAAAAAACAACCAAAAAAAACAACAACCCCAAAAAACCCCCCTTCCTTAACATTACCTGAGAAAATAGTACATTGTAACAATGCATATACCAATTTACCACTCAGAAGTCTTAAGTAAGTAAAATAGTAAGTTAGAGCTCAACCGTATACAATCTAAAAGCCTTCCAGAAAGATCTACCGCACTAACAGTACATTATTTTCAAGAGCTACTAAATGCTGTGCCCATGCTGGTTTATTAATCCTTACGGTCTTCTGAAAGGAAATAAGTAACAAAAGAAATCCCCATGGATATTCGTGAGCTTTTTGTGACAAGAGTACCAGCAGGTGGCTGAGCCCAGGCTCCCAGGTCCTGAGGAGAGGGCACGCAGGATACTGAATGGCGAGCAGCTAAATTGGAAGAGACCTCCAAGCAGAGTATCTCACAGCGTGCTCTGTGCCGGCACTGGCGTCACCTGCGGTTCTGGAAACAAAGCCGCACTGACAACAACAGTAGGGCGCTGGCACCCATCTGAGTAGGTTTTGGACTTAGATCCAGAATCTCTGGGTGTGGGGTCTGGGTTTCCAGAGGAGGAAAAGAAGCACACAGAGGGAACTTCCCTCACAAATTTATGCATCTAATATGAGACAGAGGATTTGAACTCTAATTCCAAAGCCCAGGAGTCGATCCAGATTTCATCAATTGCTGGCTATAGAAGCTGAGGTCAGTTACCTAAACTCCCTGAACTCCTGTCTCCTTATGCTATCTTCCATTGCGGGGTTATTATGAAGATGAGAAACAATGCATGAGAAGGCTTGCCGTAGTGCGTGCCACGGTCAGAGTGTAATTAAAGCTAGCAATCACCATCATCGGCACTGTTACCCTCTTGCTAACTTCTTCTGTCACTTGGGCTTGCCTGTCCCATTCACCTGACCTTTCCCTCACTTACAGGATTTACAGCCCCTAGAAGTCAGGGCTCCAAGCACATGCACAAAGACCAGGGCTTCTTCTTTGAAGATACCGCCCTGTGTCCTAGAGCAGTACTTCCTGAGATTTAAACCTGTGCAGGAATTCCTTGAGGGTTTGTTACAATGCAAGTTCCGACTCAGTGAGACTGAGGGGGAGCCCAACCTTCTGCCCTTGGCAAAGGCTCCATCTTTCTATCACTTGTCTTGGGCTGGCTCCCAGGAACCCGGATCATGATCTGAGCCACTCAGGTGCCCCAAGGGACTAGTGTTTGTAGGTAAGAAGGAATAAGGGGTAAGGTTAGGGAGTGAAGAGGAAGTTCTTTGATCCTGTCAAGTCACATGTCCTAAAGGCCATTTGCTTGTATGGGTCTAGTTATTGAGTAAATAAAATAATTCACTGTAGTCTCAAAATTCCTAAAACAGGCAAATGAATGTTCTTCTTTTATGAACTTATCTTTCATATTAAAAGTGGGTTATGGACGCCAGCACAGTACTCCTGTAGAAAATGTTGATTAACGTTTTGTGCAACCGAGCTGTTAATAGTCGGTACTGTAGTTCTGGAAAACCTAACTAATATTGACAGAGCCCAGTGAAATGGTATAGTGATTATCTTACCCTTTCTCCCAAACACTGACTGGCGCCCTCCTACAGCAGCCCTCAGGCAAATTCTGCCCTTGAGGAGAGACTCAATAAATTGATGTAATCAACCAATCCTTCTTTATCCAAGTTTATAAATAAATAATTCTCAGAAAATAACCGCTTTTGAAATACACACACACACACACACACACACGCACGCACACACACACACACACACACATAATTTCCAAGTGTTATTCATGCTATACCCATTTTTTCAGATTAGGACATTGATTCATAGAGCTTATATATCTGAAGAAATTAATTGGTATCTAAGGGGGAAAAAGTCAACCATTCAGAAATACCTAGTTTTATGATCATTACTTAGAAATATACTTTGCAAATGCCGGTATGTTTTGCATTTATAATCCTCATCATCTGGAATGTGGTAATGCTCCCTTCATGGATTACCTAAGTGCGCAAACATAGCGATGCCTGCTGGTAAGGGATGCTATATGTAAGTACAAAGGAGCGTACTTCAAATGTTTATGTTGAAAAGAGCTGTCATTAAAAGTAGTTAGTTTTCTGCTTGTGACAACGGCT
This sequence comes from Enhydra lutris kenyoni, assembly GCF_002288905.1. Lineage (NCBI taxonomy): Eukaryota > Metazoa > Chordata > Mammalia > Carnivora > Mustelidae > Enhydra > Enhydra lutris. The sequence continues at coordinate 58,097,184 of NW_019154085.1, forward strand.
GTCCATCCACCCAGTTGCATCCCCTAGCTGCTCCTGCTGCCTGCCCAGTCTCTGCTTCTATCTTGCTGTCAGACTTTGACAGGTAAGAATCAAAGACAAGGAGATGGCCAATATTGCTTTTTCCCTTTACAGCTAGGGCTTGAGCATGCACCCAAGTCAGCCGGCAGTCATTCAACAGGCTTCTGGCATAAGACTTTCTCTGAGATAAAAAGAGATGTGTGGAAAGTCGGTCTTTCTTCTACATTTTGGAGTGATCATGTGAAGATACAATACGCTGGAACCGAGGCAGCCATTTTGTAATCACTAGAGGAAAAGAACTAGGACAAGAGTAAAACTCTGAGGAAGGAGAATGGAAAGATGAAAAGAACCTGGGTCCTCAGTGACATTGCAGAGTTCTGGCTTCAACTGTGGAACTGCCCCTGCTTCCAGACAGCTTGTTCTGTGAAATGATAGCTGCTCTTTTGTTTCAGTCACTATCAGTGTTCCTTGCAGCCCAGAGCACCCCAACTGGTGTTCTGGTTTTCTAGAAAAGAGCCCCTGGGGTTGTAACTGAGTACTTCCAAGGCAGAGCAAGCTGGGCTGTATGAGCTCCTCCTGAGGCAGTGGACAGCAGAGATGTGGCCAGCTGCACTTGGAAATGGCTTCCTGGTGGAAGCCATAAAAATTGGCTCTGCCATCCCTGATCAAGCAGGCTGACTCTGTTTCCTTCCTGTTCCAGATTCTTAGGGTCATTTGCAATAAAATCTCAGGTTTGGGGTTAGTGGTGGTTTTTTTAGAGCTTTCAATTTCAAAGATAGGTAGACATTTAGGGAAGTTTATTTCTCTGAATATAACCTATACAAATCATAGTCTCTTCAGTCATACTAGCGGGATAGAATTTAAAAGCCAACTATTAACAGACAGAGGCCATTCATGTCCTTTACAAGTGATGTCACATATAAAGGTCTTTTCCTTTATATAAACTGTTTTCACTGTTACAAGAATTATCTAAAATTGAGCTCATATCCTCAAACTACACTGTGGTGAAAGGGGATTTGTGTTTATGAGCAAGGTAGTAACTGAGAAGTGATGCAATTCTATTTTTGGAAACTTACAGGAGCCATTTGTAAAACATTAATTAGAGGGTATGTTGATCTTGCCTGTCCATTTTTCCTTTGATTTTTATTATAATAAAAATTCCTTTTTGATTTAGACTAATCCCCTTTTGTAAAGATAACTTTTGACTTTCTATAACCACGCATTACTACAGTTACTGTTTGTGTATAGAACATTTAACATTCAAACAAAAGTGAAGATTTTGGAATTAGTAATTCCTTACCATTTTGGACTTACAGCCTCAAGAGCTTAAATGCTGACATTATGAAAATAGTAGTTAACCTCTTTCATTTCCTCCATTTTATTGTGATACTTTTCTAAATCTGTTTTTATGTGCCAGTGAAGTTTGCAAGCAAAATGTATTTCATTCCACAGGCATACAAAAGAAAAGAAAAGAAATCCAGCATAAGAAAATCACACTGATAGGTACTCATTAAATTTAGAAAGTATAACAGCTAAGTCATCAAACAAACAAAAACAAACAAAACAACAAGGTAGTGTCTCAGAAGACATTGTATGACAAAAGCTACAAAGATGTTATCATATCAGCTGTGGCTCCTTGGTTCTATGTTCATTCTTCCAATACTGAGGGAGAAAAAAAAATGCTAAGGGATGGGAGGGGAGAGGAAGATGAGGGCTAGGGAACCTGTGGTTTCTGCTCTACCTAATTGTACTTCTCTCTACCTCTTGTCCATCATCTCCATTGTCAATGACACCTTTGCGTTATGGAAATTTTTGTATTATTTTTATAGTGTGAGCTAAGTAAATAGTTAATTGAGCTCTACAGTAGTCCTTCAAATATAAAATGCAAATAGGAGTCTTGATTTTTCCAGCAATAGGGAGCCGTTAAAAGAATTTTTTTTTTTTTTTCCAGGAGAATAGCATGTTCAAAATTGTGCGTTAGGGGGATTAAGAAGGCAACATTGTGTGGGGTAGATTGAAAGGAATGGAAGAGTCTAATTGGGGAAGCTGGTGGGAGAACACCACATTGATTTAGATAAACTTGAGAGGTTTTGGTGGGTTGAATTAGGGTGGTGTCCAAGAGAAAGGAGAGGAGATAGGTGCAGAAACTCAGTATATTTTAGGCTTGCATTCCATTCTACCTCATCTAAATTTGTTACTCGATTCCAGCTCTGCTTGAATAGTCAGGGCCACTTCCAAACAGATGCCAGAGATGCTTATCCAACCCCAACCACATGGTCTGAAAGCTACACTCATAGCCACCCTTTCTGTCAATGCAATGGTCGTGAATGCCTTAACAGTTTTCTAGGCACCCATCTTCAGCACCTTTGCTATGCTCTCTGTCTGAAGTTCCTTTTCCACATTGCCAAGGCTTACTTGTACTTCAAGAACCTGTTTGGATACCATTTCCTCTGTGTACCCTTGCATAAGACTTCTAGGTGGTACAGCTGACCATCCCCTCCTTTAGACTCTTCTGAACCTTATTTGAGTCCGGATTTGCAGCTTATCATACTGAATTGCACTTACATTTAAACTCTTTTCCAACGTTCACTGTGATGGTCCATAGTAGGTAGCTGGTAAACATTTGCCGAATGGTTAAATTCTGATAATCGAAGACTCCTGACTCCTATTCAGTTTTATTCGTCAGCACTGTCTCCTTCCTTCACAACACAGTTCTTACAGTTGAATTCCTGCCTTAGCCCCCGTTTCTGAGTTTCTCTTGTGCTAACGGTTTAGCAATGTAGTCCATATTTAAGGGCTATTTGTCTATGTTGTCTTACTGCCCCCTTTCCCTGCCATCGAGACTTGCCTGAAATCTGCCAGTGTCAGGCCTGCCATTTGTTGATAGACCAGCTATGAATCACGTGATCAACCATGTGACAACTTCCAAGTGTCCCTTGATTTAGCCACCTGGTGACCCAACTTCTAGTTGCTGAGTCATGCCCCCGCCCCACACATACCTTTGCAGATGACCTGGTTTAGGGTTGGAGAACTCTGTACACTTGATCTTACACTTGTTCACCAGGCTGAACACCTGCCACCAGCAACCAACACCTCCCCTAACATGTGTTCCTCTCCCCAACCACCAGCCAGTGGTCATGAGTGATGTCTAGTCTGATCTTCCTGCCCCTCTAGTATATAACTGGTGGTACCCTGCAGAGTCTCAAGATACGACACAAATTCATTGCATTTGAAATCTGCTTGGACTTGGAGCAGAGGCAGACAAATGTGGGGCAGGAGTCAAAACCTCACTGAAGCTAACTGGGTGATTAAGAATGTGGACGTAGCATGAGGGAAAGAAAGCACATAAGAAGGAACAATTTTAGGAAGGGAGGTAATGAATTTAGCTTTTAAAAGGAGATGATGACTCTAATTTTGGCTATACCCAGGGCTAATCTTAAAATAGCTCATGAGGTATGACATGGCATCAGCCAATCAGCATAGATGCCAGTGTTAGCCGTATGGGTACCTACCAGACTAGGAAATATTATGTGGGGTGGAGTGAGCAGGTAAACAACTTATTGGAGATTAGAGGAGCTGTAGGCTTGGGCCAGCAGGTTTATCCCAGATAAACTCCCCACCTGAATTTCAACCTTATTTTCCCTTCCCCTTCCTCTAAGGTTGGACTGTGCCTATATACCAGTGGGTGGTAGTTAGCCTTTTCTCATCCTTGTATGAACCCCTAGGTAGTTTGTCTTAAAATTACCCCCAGGCTCCTAATTAAAGAACTCCATTGCACCCGCCCTCATACCATTTTTCATGACTTTGTAACAGCGGAGCCAGCCCTCCCCTTCAGAATGTGAAGACCTCTTTTATTCTTATAAACAAGAGAGGGCAGACTGCTATGGATTTATGCAAATTCAGTTTTTAACCTGCCAGCCAAAGAATAAAGCATAGAGATGAATTCTTAAGATGTTTTTCAGCTTTTGAATTTTGTGTTTCAGGGAGGATGTTTTTGATTTTTCCTTGGCAGATTTGATGTAGACATAAAGATGAAAAGTTAATTGTTAGCTCTGGGCATTCAAAAAAGGTGAGGACTTTTACCACCCTGCCCAGAAAGGACAAACCATTGTCTAAGGATTTAAGTCTGGATTAGTAGCTTCTGATTCAAATTGAAAATACAATACAGTGCATGGCTGCACTGGGGGGTCACTCAGAGAGAGCAGAGAGTGAGCATAGCTAACGAGAACATCTCTAATAAGGGAGGAAAGAATGCTGGATTCTAGTCTAACTTCTGCTAGGGTCATGCTAGGAATTCCAGGGCATGAGACTTTGATTTCTCTAAGTTCTCCCAAAGAGAAATGTGCATTTGTTTCACCTTCTACCTTCCAGGTATGTAGGAAGTTTAGGTATCTGGAAAGCACTAACTTGTGGGTGTCTCCTGCACCTTAGGCTGGTTACAAGCTTTTGCCCTTTTATTTCAGCTGGTTTAATGGGCATAAGGGGCATTGATAGCAGGACTATTTGTAATGCAAGGCAGTGCTGGCCTATTCAGTGGAGACAGACTGCCGCTTGGGTCTTGACTCTGCTATGAGTTTTGCCAAGTGATGACATGTACACCCACTCAAACGTCTGCTAAATGTCTGCCTCTTGAGTGTTCCATTTGATCCATTCCCCACCCCACCCAGACACTCGTTTCCTCACTGACCTTGCTCCAGTCCCAGGAGTGAGCTTCTTGGCTTTGATCCTGTGCTGGCAGAATCAGCTACCTCTGCTGAATGCTCAAAAGGCCCCTTTTGGCAAGCATTTCTTTCCCAGATGAGTCGCAGGGTGTTAGAGGTACATCACTTCTTAGTGAGTTTCTTAAGAATGCACTTTACCTGGCTTTGGGCCCAGGGTTATCTGGAAGGAATGATATGTTGGCTGACTACTACATTTGCAGAGATAAGTTTAATGGATTTCTCAGTGTTTCCAGGTGTATTCCTTACAGTTAAGATTGAGTTCATGAAAAAAAAAAACCAAACAAAACAAAACACCTCTATGTACTCTCTGCCTTTAACCAGGCCTAGATTTTTTCCTACCTTAGAATATAGAGCTTGACTTTACGTCATTACTTTCTGAACAACTGTATCCGGACAACCACCTTTCCCTGATGGATTCCTGAATAGGTAGTCTAGATTTATTGATTGTGTTAATTTCTTCCTCACCTATTCTCATACAAATACTTGGTGATCTGGTTTCCATTCCTAGTGAACAACTGACATGATTTTTTTTTTCTGTGCTTTTCTATCACCCCTTAATCACTTTCAGTTATTACCCCATTAAATCTCTAAGGGGCTTTTGGCTCTGCTGATTATCTTCTTTCCTTAAACATGTGTTCAAGGGTCTGACTGGAACACAGGATCCTTTTCTCCTTTTAGTCATTGACTCAAGGCTTTGTTCTTATCCCTGTGCCCATCCATTTTCAAAATTAATACTTTTATCAAAAGGTAGTGACTCCTGCTTAATGTTTTAAACTCTAATTTCTCACATAAAATCTATTCCATACTTCTACTTACTAGTCATTTCCATTTGGATACCCAATCTGCTGTCCCAAATTCTCCATTCCAGGAAACAGACTGATTGTTTTAAGACTTGGATCTAATCACCTATTGGGGTGGGACTCTGGGCAAATTACTTTATATTCTCAGTTTCCTCAACAGGAGTATGGAATGATGGTGGTGATAATGAAATCCCCTTCAATGGATTTAATGAGTAACATATGGAAAAGTCTTAGCGCAGCAACCAGGTACCATAGTAAATGCTTTTAAAAAAGTTAGGTCTACTACTAGTCATTATCTACAATACTGCCTTCTCCTTAGTTCTTCATTTAGTAATTCACTAAATTCTCTTCTGCCTTAATAATCTATTTTCTATCTTTGTTTCATTTCTACTATCCATTGAATGAATGTTTTCATAAATAGAATTTAAGAACCTCCTTGCTATATATTTATCATTTATTAGGCTCCTTTCCAGTTCAAAAAGGTTTACCACTCTCAATGAATACCATTCAAGTTCTTCAACTACATATCCAAATCTCAGCACCCAGTTCCTGCTTTGCTGGTGAGTTTTGTCTTCCACTCCAGATAAACCCACACCAGACAAGGCAGTCAACTTTCCTGTCCCTGAATATGCCATGCCATTTCTGCTAGCTGAGCATGTCTTTTAGATGGCAATACCTACCTTGGATGGGAGAGAGGTGATATGATCCCCACGTGTTTGCCATATTTCATAACTTCTTAATAAATATATCTTAAATCAAATGATTTTGAAGGTAAGAGGAAATCCTTTTGAAAGTCTTGGCAACAGGATACAAAGTTCTAGGGGCCACTAGAAAGTGTGAAAAATAGAAGTACTTGGCTTATGTTATGGATTCTCTAAGTTAGACTATAATAAAAAGTATTGTTTAATTGACTGAGCACCTTACATTTTCTCAGGTGTTGTACAGGAAGTAAGATCAGCTCTGTTTTCCTCTAGTTGCATCTAACTTCTCTTTCCAATGTCAAGACAAAAGACAGCACAGCACATTTTGACTTCTAGATCCTTTCTGTAATGAGAAAATTAGGTTTCATATTATATCGCACAGGACCCATTGCCAAATCCAGCAAAATAGTATATGGGTGGTCATTATTAAACAGTATATAATTATTGAGCTCCTAATATATTCAAGGTGCTGTTTAGTGCTGTGAGGAATCCTCAAAGAAGAATAAAACATGTCACTTCACTGTACATGTTCTTGACTTGGCAGTATTTTCGGTACTTGAGTGTATTTGTTCAAATATTAGTTTTTATGGGAAAGTACATCTACAAAGTTAAAAATGTTAAATACCATTACAGGGCTTATGGTAAAAAATAATAGTCTTCTGCTCCACCATTCTCTGAGTTTTGTTACCCAGCAGTAACCACATTCAGGTCTTACAGCTTTTTGTTGAGCTACTTAATTCAGTATATATAAAGAGTATTGCTTGATTTTTTTAGTTCTTACAAGTTGAAATTTAACTCTCTTATTACCCCCAACCTCTGCTAATTCTCATCTTCTTCTTTTTAAGATAATTTTTGGCAAACTAAATATTGAGGGTTTTTATTATTACATTTATATAAACATTGTTCACCATTCACTAAACAACGTATTATGGTCACACTTCCTTTCTCATACAACTTTTTTATTACAGTTAATAATTGCCTCATTTTGTCATTTAAAAAATTGTTGTTGTGCCTCTAATTAAAAAAAAAAAAAGCCATAAAATCCTTCCCAGTATGGTCAAACACATTAAATAATCTGGCAGTTTCATCCCTGACCACATCATTCCCAGGATCTCTCTCTCGGAATCCTCAATTTCATGTTCCTCTCTGGATTGGCTATTCTTAGTTTCCTCAACAGTTATCATAATGGGAAGTCTCCTGTTCTTTGTCTTGTGTTGGATCTCATGTTTTCCTCTTTCTTATTTTAGTCATTCTTTTTTTTTTTTTTTTTTTTTTAAGCCATCCTTCACTAGCTTTCTGGGAAGGGGCTTATGAGAATACATTTTTGACATGTCTTTTTCTAGCTTCAAACTTGAGGGATAGCTTGGCTGGGTATGGAACTTTAATTTGGAAATCATTGTTTCACAGGCATTTGAAAGCATGCTCCATTGTCTTCCATCTTTCAGTGTTGCTGCTGGTAAGTCTAATGTTGTGCTCATGTCATTCCTCCAAGGTTATCACTTCTTGTCCTTTTTTCAACTTTGTGATTTTTTAACCTTTTAAAACATATTTAACTTAAGTTTGTGTGATGCTTGGATATAATTTTATGGGTTCAATCTCTATCCTTACTTGGGAGTGTTCAGTGTCATATTAGTTCTGAAACACTAAATTATATCATGTGTAGAGTTTATTTTTGAGTTAATCATAGTGAAGTGTCCTGATATGACCATGCATTCATTATTCAGTGACTATCAATCTCATATATTTGAAATTAATTGCCCCTTTCTCAATGCATCTTATTCTTTTTTTACATTACTTGTAGCTTAGAGACAATAAAACCATTTATATCACTTTAAGAATGTGTCTGTCTCTACTGATGTTTGTAAACATTTTTATTGGGATATAACTTAAATTCTATAAAATTTACCTATTTAAGTGTATAATTCACTTTTTTTTAGTATAATCACAGAATTGTATAACCAGCACTATAACGTACAGTGTCACCCCCCCCCCAAAACCCTCTATCCATTAGCAAGAAGTTCCCATTTTCCATTCCCTTCTGTCCCTGCAATCACTAATCTAATTTCCACTTGTGTAGATTTGTCTATTCTGGACATTTCATATAAATGCAATTAAATCATACAATTTGTGGTCTTTTATGATTGTTTTTTTTCAGTGTGTTTTAAATATTTATCCACGTTGCAGTAGGTATTCATATTTCATTCCTTTTATTGTCAAAATCTACTAAACATCAAGTTTTCTGAAACTTAAGATTTCATCTTTGTATATGCAACACCTAGCATAATATCTGGGAGCTCTTAGTATCTAACATATTACTAATTAGATAGATGGCTAATGCAAAGTCTATTTTCAAATCTGTCCTCATAGTTCTGCTTTCAAAAAGTTTATTTCACCATGGTCCTCCTCCTCCCCAAAGTTTTTTATTTCAAAAAAGTTTGAGGAAGATTTAGATAGAAATTAAGACATTCTAAATACATATTATTCTTAAATTCTCTTCACAGTGGGAACAGTATACTAGTCACAACTACCCTCCTTTCTATCAGAACTTCATTAGGGGTTTTTGGTCTGTAACTCAGGCATTTAATCAAGTTCATAGTCATGAGCAAAACAAGATTGAGGCAAGTAAGAATTTTTTGCTTGGTACTAGAGTCTCTTTACTTTGCTGAAGGGGATGGCCTTGGTCATGAAATTGATGTAATAATTGGGTTCTTGTGGAACTTTGCTCGGATTTAGCATTATAATTTTTTTTCCCTGACAGCACTATTTTCTCTTTTAATTTGTTTCATTTCATTTCTTTTTTTTTTTTTTTTTTTAAGATTTTATTTATTTATTTGACAGACAGAACACAAGTAGGCAGAGAGGCAGGCAGAGGGGGAGGGAGAAACAGGCTCTCTGTTGAGCAGGGAGCCCAATGTGGGGCTTGATCCCAGTACCCTGGGATCATGACCTGAGCCAAAGGCTCAAGCTTAACTGACTGAGCAACCCAGGCACCCCTAATCTGTTTCATTTCTAAGCCAAATAGAATTGGGTCAAGGCTGAGACACTAGGATTTCTTCTGGTCTTCTGTCAAAAACAGGTCAAATTGTGTGGGTTTGTCTCCTATCTCCTTATCCAGGCAACATTGGGAGGCAAAGAATTTGCTAAGACTTCTAAACTGTACTTTCATTATTCCCCCAAAACACTGTACTCTCAAAAGAAAATACACATATACAATGATTTAGGAGGCCTTCCCACCTCAAAACCTAAGGATAATTTAAGAAGACTTCAGCTTGAAGAAATAGGGATGAATAAATGACTTCTCAAGCTTACCTTTCTGTGATTCTAAAGTATTTTAAATCCTAACATAAAGAGGGGCATGTGGGTGGTTCAGTTAGTTAAGCATCTGCCTTGAGCTCAGCTCATTATCCCAGGCTCCTGGGATTGAGCCCTGCATTGGGCTCTCTGCTCATCAGGGAGCCTGCTTCTCCCTCTGCCTGCTGTTCCCCTTGCTGGTACTCTCTCTCTCTCTCTTTCTCTGTCAAATAAATAAATAAAATCCTTTAAGAAAAAACCAAACCCTAACATAATAATAGTAAAACACGTGGAAGGTAGTGGTAAGATGGGTATGATTGAGCAGATACCAAAAATTAAACTCACATCTATTTGCGGGTTATAGTTTCCATCTATGTTTATGACTTCAAAAACAAGGATTTAATTTTTTAAACTAGTTTAATGGCCTTGAATTGTTTTTGAACAGCTGGAAATCTTTTACAGTAACATCAAAGGTGATTACTCTTTCATGGCAAGAGATCAGGGGGTTTGTGTCTCTTGAATTGATGTTAACTGAAACATTTCTTTTCTGAACACACACACACATACACACAGTATTTTTTTTTTTAAATAAGTCTTTTATTCTGAATGCAGGGGCTATGAAAAAGCCTTAAATACCCTCTGTAGGGGAGCTCAAACCCAACAATGCAAACATCTGACTTTATTCTTATGTTTCTTCCTCAAAAAGATGGGAAGGACACAGGGGAAAGTTTGCCTATTTTTATTCATGAAACAAGGTCACTAAATATGTTATGTCAGTTAAATCAAATTGCTATCTTTAAAAAATGTTTCTATATAATATATTGGGCCTTCTTTTTGCTATAATTCAAGAGTGACATGGGTTGTGTAACTATTATTTTCCTAGATAATTATTAGCATCTGAATTTTTGGTTGACATTTCTGAAATAAATATAGCTACTGGAGCACTAGCATTCTGATTTAAAAATCTGACTACATTAGAAGAAAATTAACCTTTTCAAAAAGCCACTGTTCTAAGGAATGATTTTAATCAAATGAACTTTAAATGTTGTACCTGCATTTAGAATTTTTAGAGGGATCACAACTCCCCAGTGATCTACTTTTTGAAGGAGAAAAAAAATAAACTTTGGAAAAAGTGACTATAAAAATTATAAAGAAGATCCTAAATGAAACCAATTTTTTAAACTGAAATGTTTTTTAAAGTAGCATCAGTTTCAGAAATCAAAGTAGAAACTATTATAAGTGGTTTTATTATATTCAAAGAAAAATATCAGGTTGTCTTAATATCCAGTAAACAGTATGTTTTCTGTTGAATCCTCAATGATATGTTTATTTATTCATTTATTTCATATTTGATAGGTACTTACGCTATACAAAACACTGAGGGTGGGGTTAGGGAACTTTTGCAGAGAAGACCCAGATTTATTGTATACAGCAGATTGTTAAGCTATGAAGCTCTTGATATATATAGTAAACATTTGAATGAAAAATCATAGTGCACATAATGTTTAGACTATAAACTCAAGTATACAAGACATATCTTTACTCTTAGTTTTCTTTCAATTGGCTCAATTTGGTATCCATGTCCTGATATCATCAGTGTCAGGAGATACTATGGAGTGTCTCACCTCAAGATTTCTTGGGTTTCCTTCTCACTCTGGGGTTAGGTGGAGGTGTTGGGTCTTGCTATAGGTTGAATTGTTTGCCCCCCAAAACCATGTTGAAATTCTAACCTGTAGTACCTCAGAATGTGACCTTACTTGAAAATAGGGCCATCATAGGCTTAATTAGTTAAGATGAAGTTATGCTGGAGTTCTATGGGCCCTTAATCCAATATGACTGGTGTTCTTATAAGAAGAGAAAAGAAACATGCTGGCAGAAGACAGCCATGAGGTGATGGGGGCAGGGACTGGAGTGTGGCATCTATAAATCACAGGACAGCAAGGATTGCCAGTACCACCAGAAGCTGAAAGAGGCAGGGAATGATTCTCCCCTATAGGTTGCAGAGGGAGCATGGCCCTACTGACATCTTGACTTTGGACTTCCAGCCTTCAGAACTGTGAGAAAATAAATGTCTTTCATTCTAAGTTACCTGGTATGTGGTAGTTTGCTAGGAAACAAGTACAGGTCCTTACACTGTGCAAGGTGTCAGGGTGGGTGGCAGGGCATCTGGTCTCTGGTCTTCTGGACACATAAAATGAGCAGGCTTCTATCCCTGCTTACCTGACTCCCCAGGCCTGGCAGTCTCTGCTGTTTGAATACCATGCTTGGGACCCGGGTACTTTTTAGGAGGCAGGAACCTCTGAATCCTTTGCCTGGTATATCAAATGGCCATGGTTAAGGCTCTGACAGACCCTGGGGTACTGCCTTCCCCATTTCCTCTCCTGGCTCTGGAAGAATTTTACTATTTTGGCACGTAACCTCTTTTTCCTGCCAACTTTGCCAGACTGCTCTGTTTCTTCTTCCAAAACTTGTGTCCCTGCCCTCTCTCAAGTCTTGTAAATTCTCTTAAGGGATTAGACCTTTGGAAATCCTCAGGGAGAGGGTCTTGCTCTGTCTTCAGCCCACTCCACCTCTCTTCAGGCAATGAAACCACAAACAGTGGAGGAGAGCCTGATACAGGTAGACTGGAGAAGGAAAAAGTGGAAAACGTAAGTAGGAAATGTCTATAATATAATCTACCAAACTATTATTCATTCACAAAATTATTGACAAAGCTACATTAAATTAGCCAATGGATTTTTAAACTATTTGCCTAGACTCCTTATGTCTCAACAGTAAATTAAATTCAGCAGATTGGGGCTAAACAAAGAGATCAAGAGAATGTTCTCCAGCAATGTTTCCATGCTGGAGAACTATTAATGGGTCTCTCTAAGGTTCCATTTTAGGAAATTTTTGCATGAATAATTGACTGACTCAACCATATACATTACTGATCACCACAGGACATGTATATTGATTTTTAAGACCGGCAAAGTAGCCAGACACAACAAATTAAGAGCCAGTTATCTTGGCTTCTTTAAGTTAGTGATTCCAAACCTGTCTCAGAATCATTGAGGCTCTTTCTAAAAATGTATGCCCAGACTTCAATCCTGGACATTGCCGTCTGGAGTAAGCTCAGGGAATCTGTGGTTTTTAAGTCCCTGGGTGATTTTGGCCAACCTGGGGGAAGCAGTGATCAAAAAGATGAGATTAATTTAATAACTTGCTCAATGATTATTCATATATGTATAGTCCAAATGAACACATATATTTAGTGTTTGGGGATACTGTCTTCTATCATCTGCATAACCTTTGCCTTAGTGGAATCAAATTTGATAAGTTATACTTACCTATCTTTATTTTGAAATCCACAATTGGTATTTAAAAGGAATTCATTAACTTCCTGGACATACATCTTTCCTGAAGTCCCATCAGGCTGGTAGGAAGATTTCTTGCCATTTGATAGAAGGAGAAACTGAGTCTGTTTCTAAGTAACGCAAAAGCTCATCAGTTACCAGGATATTCCCAGATATCCTTTAGCAGAATAAGCTCAGATGTATCCTTCTGCATTACCCCAGGCCTTTGAGTGCTTATTTAGACCTCAATTATATTATGTAGTCCTCTTAATTTAACACTATTTGCATTTTTGAAATTAATCATTAAAATATTCTAAATTAATTATATTGTTTGACTGCTAATAAAAAATGACTCATTTTCAATGGAAGGCTGTCTTTAAAATATCTGCTCCAATACAAAACTCTCACCTGCTTCAGCAGTAGTATAGGTGTCCTTGTGAATATGTGTGTGTGTAGTAAGGTGTGCCTATCACACTCCTTTTCCCATTCTTGGCTAAGATATGCCAATCAGGAACAATAACACAACAATACAACGACCAAACTAGACAAGACCAGGTGAATTGCTTAATTAAATATGTCCCGTAAATTTAGAACAAAAGGAGTTGATCTGGTAGATTTAGAAAGACATAACAAATTCTATTCCAATGCTAAAATTCACTGGATAATGCTGTTAAGGTGAAAATATACATATGGAGAAGCACTTAACAAAAAGACACTGTCTAGCTAATTGTTGAACAAGAGTTTTTGTTTTTTAAGGACTTGATCCAGAGCCCAGCCCAGAAAGCCCAAGTGCTGGGGGAACAGGCTTCCAGGAAAGCAGGAAAGGAATGCTAACCACCCTAACCTACTGCAGCTTATCACTCCTCTAGAAGTTGTGGTATTTAGAATTGTTTGTGTAAGAAGTAATAAAGGCCAGGCAGGCTGGTACCTGTTCAGCAGCTGACATGTATTGCCCGAGCAGCTCTCGGATTGGCTCTGTGTTCCTTCCTGTGGGGGCTAGAGTATTTACATAGCCCTCATGCTGGCCAAACAAGGTCTGAAAAAAAAAAAATCAACGCTGATCTCAGTGTCACATCCTTCTCTCGCCACTCCTGGTCAAGGGTGATGCAACTCGCATTTGGAGGGAGAGGCTGGCTTTGGGAAGACATCAGCTTGATGCATAGAATTACTTTGCTTGTCTTTTCTCCTAGGGTGGTTTTTCTGCACAGGATTTCAGGTTAAATAGTTTCTTTCCTTTGGTTTCTGTTCCAATTTTCACCTAAAGCTGTGTCTTCTGTCCTTCACTGGTACTCAGACACTCAGCATCTGGGTTACTCTGATGTGATTCGGGTGTTACTACAGAGCATCGCCATGGAGGAGTGAGTGGGGGCAAAATGCCCCAAAAAGTATTTCTGAGAAACTTGCTTAAGATGGATATTTATCAGAAGTGCTGCTCTTCTCCACATGAAGCCTTTAGGGAGTTTTGTTTTCTCTCTTGGTTTGGAGTTTATTTAAATGTTTCCATTCAGTTTATTAGGCTCTGGTAGTAGGTTTATGCTAAAATAATTTGTGAAATCAAATGAAAGCAGCAACAACTTACTCAGTAACAAGATTAATATATCTTCAGCAGATCAGGGCCACTCTTTATGGATCTTTCCTTGTCATTTGTAAATAGAAGCCTGGTAGAAAGTGGAAGGCAGGATGACAGCACTCTGTTGGTGGTACCCTGACAACCCTAGGATATACCACTTCTACAGTTGTCTCTGAGTAATGACAAAGTGACTCACCTTGCTACTTAGGAAATTTAATCTCACAGGAGTTTTCCTGAATTAGATTCATACATGGGGGAAAAAATTCCTATGCACATCAGAGAAGCTGGTCACCATTAAAATATAGTCTTGGAAGGTTATTTTCTCACATTAGAGCTGAAAGTTTCATGTGATCTTCAACTTTAACACATTTCACAGTTCATTAAATGCTACCTCCATGTGTTACTCATGCCAGAAACCTGGGAATTGTCTTCGACAGCTCTGTTTCTTGGCTGTAGTCAACCCATTACCAAATGTGGCTGTGTCAACCTCCAAAGTACATTTAAATCTGTCAACTCTTATCTCCATTGCTACCATCTTCTCCTTAGACGTAATCCTGACTGGTTTTCCTGCTTTTACACTTATCCCTTCCAATCAGTTCTGTGTAGAGCAACCAATGTGATCATCCCTGTGGGAATTTTCATTTTCATCAATGCTGCACAGGTGCATAGTTTTGTATGCATATGCATAGAATGATGATGGTCATAATTCTGCAATTCTTATAATAATTATGCAGAAATAACAAAGACCTGCCTTCTCTTCCTCTTCCCTTCTCAGTCCCCAGCAGTAACCACTGGTACCCCTTTGTAGTTGTTGAGTATTTACATTATATTTCTAAATTACATGTTTATACCGCCTTTACTTGATTTTTCTGTTTTACTGATACGGACAGATACTACATTTGATCTTAGCCAAAAGGCCAAGAAATTATGATCTTTCCGTTTCAGAAAAATCACCAATTTGAATTCCTGTTTACTTATGAAATGAAGAGAATTTATGCTGTCCTAAACGCTCTAAACACCCTTTGCTCTTTTCTCAGCCCCAGACCATCTTCTTATTGGAATCACATAATTTTGAGTGAGGTCAAAATTCAGGGTGTGTATTACTCTGAGTATGACTTTTAGTCTTAGCTGAGTCATGTGATAGACTATTATTATATTTTCTTTCCTGTTTGAATAGTTTTCCCTGTTAATAATTGCCGGGTCTTTGTTTGGTTAGCTATCTATATGCATATCACTAATCCATTCTTAATTTTTCACAAGAACTGGGAGTTTTAGTACTAATATATGTTCATGTTCCTATACAGTTTGGTGACTCCTGTCTGCTACACAGAGGCCAGGAGTTTTGTTTTGCCATTAGTCTGAGGATTTCTATTACTTCCCTTTTATATTGAAATCCATCTCTTAGATCTACTGACTGAAGGGATTTTGTTCTAGTCTCATACTTGACTGAGAGAATTAATTCTGGGTTAGAAAGCATTCTTGTTCAAAAATTTGAATTACTCCATTGTTTTCTAGCTTCTAGAATTAATATTGAGTAATCCAATGGCATTCTGGTTGTGGATCCTTTTTATGTGACTTATCCTCTGTTTTATTTCATGAGTCCCTTTTAATAAGTGCCTTGGTGTGGGTTTCTTTTAGCTCTCTGCATTGGTTTTGTTTCCTCTTTGTTCTTCTTTTTACTATTTCTGTATTTTGGTTTCTGATTCTCCCATTAGAGATTTTCCTCAACTGCCTGGTGATTTCTGGCTTTCCATTCATATTTAAGCTAGCTGCTGGGAAGATTTGTCAACAGTGAGACTTTACTCCAGAGCAGTGGGTTTGGCAAATTGAGACCCATGAGCCAAATCTGATCCACTGCTTGTTTTTATATGATGCTAACAATGGTTTTTACAGTGCTAAATGTTGAAGAAAATAATGAGAACAAAAATATTTTGTGACACATCAAACTTCTTCATATTTTAACTCTAATTAGCTTACTATAGAGAACCGAGTGAACCCAGAAGCTGGAATTCCTATATAGAAGAAAACAATCTCACACCCCCCCCCTCCATGGGCTTATGTTCCTCATTAAGACATTTCTGACCATCCCAACTAGTAGAGAGCCCTAGCACCAATACAACCCAGACAGTTCAGGCATTGTCCCCTCAAGCCTGCCTCTACCTGAATGTTTTGAAGAGACAATGCTGACAGGGCTACTCTGGAAAGGACACTATGCCCAGAGAGTAATTGTTGTGTACCAAGATTTGCAAGTCCCAGATGGGTCTTGTGGGTCATTCCACAGCAGAGGGACAGGACAGGGGGCTAAAACATGGCCTCCAGGAACATATGCATACCCAGCATCTGAGGTTACTTGTATTTTCAAGGTAAATGGAATCTTTCACATATGCGGTTCAGTTCACATGACTCTACTACTCAAATATTTCCATGGTTTCCCATCACAATTAGTATCAACCCTAAGTTCCTGACCATGGCCTAGAAGGTCCTGCATGCTCTGGCTGGCCTCTTCTCTCTCTCTCTGACATCCTCTGATGCTGGTTTATCCTTTTTGCTTCACATTACCCACACCAGCCTCCTCGCTGCTCCTTGACCAAGCTGAGTTAGTTTCTTTATGAGCCTTTTCATTTGCTCTTCACCCTGCCTGGTACGGTTTCGCCAGATTTTCAGATGCTTTGTCTGTTTCATCTCAGACTCCCCAACTTTACCTATCTTTGTGCTGCGATATTGGTCCTTACAAATTACATCTCCTGGCCTCCCTTGGCAATTGGTTTCCTGTTAAGTTTGGTGAGTGAGAGGCCATCTTTGGTGATTTGGGGAGTAGGGAGGAGAAAAGATGGAGGGGAAGAATCCAGGAGATTTCTTCCCTTTTCTCTATTTTGTGTAGTATCTACAGCAATTACTGCATCTTTTCCATGGTTCCATCATTTGCAAAATGGTCTTGGCCTCTGGGCTTTTTTTCTTTATTCTTCAGCTTAACGGTCAATTGCATATCTCTGGGTTATTGCATTGTCACCTCTTTGCTCTTTTAGCGTTCGAACATCATCATAACTGATTCTCCATATTAAATCTAGACTACTGTGTATCAGACTACTTCTGTCCTGCTTGGATCCTGTCTGATATATCTTGCTTTATGTTTTCCATAGCACTTTATTATTACCTTTTGTTATATCACTATTGGTTTACTTGTTCATTTTCTCTCTCCCCTATTAGAATGTAACTTCCATGAAGCCCATGTTCTTGAAGTCTCCAGAGCAAGCATCTGAACCTGGTGAGGAATAGAGGGCCATGAATTTTCACTTCCTGATGATTTGCCAGCATGCTGGAAATAAGGGCCAGCTGTGTGATTTTTTTTTTCTTTCTTTCTTTCATTCTTTCTTTTCTTTCTCTCTCTCTCTCTCTTTTTTTTTTTTTCTGGAGAGCAGTAGGAAAGGAAGCTGGCACATTTGGTAAGATGGAGCCTGAGTCAAGTTCTACACAGAAAGTTAACTGTCCAAACTTAGCTTTAGCTACAGTTCTTTATTACATTTCCAGTTTTCTGGAAGATGTTCAAATTCGGGCTCCAGGATCCCATTGAGAGTAACGGGAAATGACTCTGTGTAGGAAGAGATAAAACTATGGTAAATTTTTGAGCACATTAAGGGAAGGGACATATGGACTGGTGGCGGGGGTCGGGAGAAGGATACAGGGTTTTCTATGAGGCAAAGCAGGTAGGAACTCATGTGTTAAAATAATAATAGTCAATTCTGGATGTGTGACACACTGTTCTGTGTCCTGTCCTAAGTGTTTTGCATTATTAATGCTAATATGTAACTAACAATGTATAAAACTGTATTAAGCCTTGTATTTGAAAATACTAAAACTAACCACATCCTCTGTGTTTAAATGAGCAGCCATTCACCCTGTTCTTGAATTACTGGTTTACTTTTTTTTTTTTTTAAGATTTTATTTATTTATTTGACAGAGATCACAAGTAGGCAGGGAGGCAGGCAGAGAGAGAGGAGGAAGCAGACTCCCCACCGAGCAGAGAGCCCGATGCGGGCTCCATCCCAGGACCCTGGGATCATGACTTGAGCTGAGGCAGAGGCTTTAACCCACTGAGCCACCCAGGCGCCTCCCTGCTTTACTTTGAAAAGAACACATCAGTTATATAAGTGAATGAACCCGTAAATATCAATCCCAGAAACATACCAACATATAGGAGCAGTAAGTGTAACTGTTTTGCTAAACACAGAAATGACAGGTGGGAAAGAAGGATGACTACTTATCTTCTCACAGAGAGCTCTGTCCATGGAATATGTGGGTGTCTTCTACTTCATACCATTTTTAGCAGCCACTTTCATTTCCAAAGGTTATTTCCAAGTATGGGTTTTAATTTCCAAGTAGGTAGAATTGCTTGCTTATTTTTTATTATTTGTTCTCATTTTATTGGATTATGATTACAGAATGTGGCCTGAGAAGTCTTTACTTTAAAATTTTTTGCTAAGGACATCTTTTTGTGGCCATTACATAACTGATTTTGTAAGTACATCATGGATGCTTAGGAAGAAAACTAAGATTGTCTATTTGAAACATCTCTATTTACATTATTATGAGTTGTTTATTGTATTATTTTACTTTTCTCTTACTTATTTTGTCTTATTCTTACTTTTTAGCCTGCTTCTGAAAGAGATATTTTTAAATCTCCTACTATATTTTATTTATATTTGCATTTCTAAAGGCTTTTCTTGTTTATTTGCTGTTTTGTGCATCTAGATCTATGAATGTTTTCTTTTTTGAAAGACAAGTCTTTTATAACTTGAGGCTTTTATCATCATATTTTCTCTTTATCCTGTTTAGTGCTTGGAACCTTAAATTTAACTTATATAATATTAATGTTTCCTCTGCTATTTATTTTTGCTTGTGAATGTCTAGTATTATTTTGCCCCCCTATTTGTTTTAAGCTTTTTAGAAAAAAAAAATCCACTGTTGAAAATGATTTTCTTATAAACCATATGTAGCTCAGGCTTAAAAAATTTTTTAATACTAAAGTAACCTGTCTTTAAATGGGAAAATTCAATTTGGTCACATTCAGGGTTACAATTGATATACTTGGTTTTACATACCTGTTTTAATTAATATTAATTAATTAAAACAGGTATGTAATATTCTTAATATGTTAGCCCTTATTTTTTCTTATTTTTATGTTTGATCAAGTTACTTTTCATTCTTTAATTTCCCGTCAGTTTGGAGGTTCTCTTGAATATTTCTATTCTGCCATTGGTATATTTCCCTTTTGTTACTTTATTGATCAAACACCCATTTACCTATTGGATTGACCCCAATTTTTGAACTCCACAAAACCTCAAGGCCCACAAGTGAATGATGTGCCTCGAGAGGCATTATTTTCCTTCCCTCTGATAAGGTTCCAGGAGCTTAAGTTGTTAATGGAAAAAGGTAGGTGCATTCTAACCGTAGAGTTTGTGAAGAAATCAAGACCAGGAAAACACAAATGAGAGAGTGCCCTCATTGGGTAGCCATATAGGACCCACCAGGCAAGCCACAGAAGTCTGAAGATGGGTTGAGGAATCATCTGGTACAAATGCAGTAGAAGATCAGCACCTGGGCCTTTCATTTGATTTGACAGAACTGCCCTACCTAGGTCTTCAGAGGTATGCCTTAGGAGAAACTTCTGGTTCCAAATGGCTAGGCAGTCAGAGGAATGCTGACAAGTAAGAGGCTGGGAAATATAAATTGGTCAATCTCTCCATAGTGGGAATCCTAATGATCAGTAGGAAGAAGAATGATCAAAATTTTATATGAATGTGGAACAGCAATTAAACCTATAACAGTAAACTGTAAAGAACAGTGATGAACTCACATGTATGACTCTAACATTGCAATAGTATTCATGAAAATATGACTACACTGTTCACTGGGGAATCCAGTTCTCTTTTTATGAGGCAGCACTGTGTTTCCTTGAAAGTCTCTGAGACCAGCTTCCCCAGGTGCGGACTTCTGCTCTTCAAGATCATCACTTTCTTCTAATGGACAAAATATAAAGTTGGGCCTGAGAGGAGGCAACAGAACCCACCTCTTTGGCTTGTTTCCTCCTTATTCTACTTTTCTTTCTTATTCTGTTTTTGAGTTAATCCTGGAAAGACAACTGCCCCTGCTTTCTCCAACATATTTAAATTTGGAACTTGGTTCAAAATTTTGTTCAAGATGCGTCTTCTCCAAAAGAATTCCATGACTAATCTTAGTCCATTTTACAATTTAGGCTTGTGTCCCCCCCCAACTCTAAATATTTATGTACTTTTTTTTCTTTTTCCATTAGTGTAAGAACCTTTTTAAGATCATAAAATGTGTCTTTTGCTTGGTTTTCTCCTTCTTTACACTAGGATAGTTCCATGTGGGCCTTAAATACTTTAAAAAATTTGTTTAATTGATGTTTGCACTGGAAGTATAGAAATACCCAAATATAAAAATGGAGGGATGGATTTTTAAGACAGCAGTATAATAGCATTGCAAATTATTTTAGAAAGAGCTATTGAAATATCAATGGATATGAAAAACTATTTTTAGAACTGTAAGAATCAGTGAAGCAGAATTCTAGCATTAAATGGTGTTATTGAAAATGATGAAAGAACCAACAACACAATAAAAATGGATGAAGGATATAAATACATTCTGAGAAATACAAAAGCCTCCTGTTAAACACATGAAGAGATACTCAACCTCACTCATAGCAAGAGAAATTCATATTAAACTGATAGGAACTTATGATTCTTGCCAAGACAGAGTAAGAGGAATCAGATTTAATCTTCTGCCTTAATAAAATAGAAAACTAGACAAAATATATGAGACAAGTTTTCTGATATTAGGCAATAAGCAATCCAGGCCTGTGATTCCTGAGAAAAAAAAATAAAAACAACAGCAAACAAACGACAAAAAAAAAAAAAGACCTATACAGTAGCCACTCCCCCCACTCCTTATCCGTGATTTTGCTTTCTGTAGTTTTAGTTACCATGGTCAACTGTGTTTGTTAGTAGTTTCACACTACGTCACAGGTCCTGCGTCATTCACCTCACTTCATCTCATCACATAGGCATTTTATCATCTCACATCATCACAGGAAAAGGAAGGCAAGTACAGGATAATAAGATATTTTGAAAGAGAGAGAAAGAGCCCACATTCACATAACTTCTATTACAGTATAATGCTATTATTGTTCATTTTATTATGAGGTATTATTGTTAATCTCATCCTGTGCCTCATTTACAAATTAAAGTTTATTGTAGGTATGAATTATTGTAGGTATGAATGTAGGTAGGAAAAAAAATGTGTGTGTGTGTGTGTGTGTGTGTGTGTATGCACACACACACATATACATATGCATGTAGGGTTTGTTACTATCCATGGTTTCAAGCATTCACTGATATGTCTTGGAATGTATTCCCCACAAATAAAATAAAATTACTATAATTACTCTAGCTTGCTGTGTCTGGACAGTTTCCAGACTTCAGTGCAGAAAAAGGGAACTCAACAGAATAGGGTTTCTGGCTGAGATGAGGACAAAGATTAGAGTTCAGGGAAGCCAAAGGTTAGAAATTGTGGGGCAGATACTGGAAAAGAGGAACTGGCTCAGAGGGAAGCAGGGATCTGCAGTGGGGGAGTCCCTTGAGTGTTTTGCTGATTACTAATGGATACATGCATGAGAAGAAACCACCTGCAGCTGGGTTAAAATCTACTGAATGAGAGGAGATGCAACATGGTGGGTTAAGGGGGTAGGAGAAGAGTAAATGAAACAAGATGGGATTGGGAGGGAGACAAACCGTAAGTGACTCTTAATCTCACAAAACAAACTGAGGGTTGATGGGGGGAGGGGGGGGGGGGGGGGGGGTGGGGTTATGGACATTGGGGAGGGTATGTGCTATGGTGAGTGCTGTGAAGCGTGTAAACCTGGCGATTCACAGACCTGTACCCCTGGGGATAAAAATATATTACATGTTTATAAAAAATAAAATTAAAAAAAAAAAAATCTACTGAATGTCAGTAGGCAGATAAATTCCAGAACCTCACATAAGGCTGAAAATAGTCTATGTTCATGCCTTTCAGGGTTGAAAGACCTAATATTTAGGCATTGACTAGAATCTAAATAGAGATAAATTAGTCCTAGACTAAAGTCTGATCTAGACCTATCCTAACAAAGTTTAAAAGCAAGCCTTGAAATAATGCAACTGATTTCACTGTCATCAGGCCTTTTAGATCTACAAATTTTTTAGAACCAGAATTGGTTGAATAGGGGATTCTTAAATGAGGGGGGAAGGAGGGGAAGAACTTGAGTTTAGCTTTTTCATACTTGGGAAAAAAAATCAATACAAATACACAGATAGAAATGGTGAAACTAGCAGACAAGAATGTTAAAACAGCTATTATAAATATGCTTCATGTGTTTGTGAAAACGGGGACAGCTTGAGAAGAAAAATGGGAGAAAAAAAATAAATAAATTGTACTTACATGAATTATGTTTTATAGTTTCCAAATAAATGAAAATTCAATATCTGAAACAAAGAACATACTGAGTGAGGTTAATATCAAATTATTAATTATAGAATAAGCGATTTATGAACTTGAAGACATAACAATAGAAACTATCTGAAATGAAGCGTGTGGGGGGAAAAATGAAAAAAAAAATACTGGGGAGCAGTAATAGCTTAAGCAGCCTAAAACACGTTTAATTAGAGTCCCATAAAAAAGAGTAGGATGGGGCGCCTGGGTGGCTCAGTGGTTTAAAGCCTCTGCCTTTGGCTCAGGTCATGATTTTAGGGTCCTGGGATCGAGCCCCGCATCAGGCTCTCTGCTTAGCTCTCTCTCTGCCTGCTTCTCTGCCTACTTGTGATCTGTCTGTCAAATAAATAAATAAAATCTTAAAAAAAAAAAGTGGGATAGAAAAATTATTTAAAGCATACTGATCAAGAACTTTCTAAATTTGATGAAATTTCACTCAAATCCAAGAAACTCAATGAATCCAACAGATTTTACATACAGATAACCAGGACAAAGCACACCATAATCAAATTGTTGAAAAACACTAACAAAGAAAAGAATTTAAAAGCAGACAGAGAATACAGACATATTATGCAGAGCAACAAAGATAGGAATGATAGAAGAATGCTTATCAGATGTTATGCAAGCCAGAAGATAACACAGAGAAATCTTTAAAGCACTCAAAGAAAAGAAGTCTGTCAACCTAGAATTCTTTAACCAGTCAAAATGAAAAATAAAAAAATAAGAAAGACATTCAGATATATAAAAGCTGAAAGAATTCATTATCAGTATATCTGTACTTCAAGAAATATTTTAAAAATTCTCAGGAAGAAGGAAAAGAATACCAGAGAGAAATTTGGATCCACGCAAAGGAATTATGAACACTAATGAAAAATATATGGGTAATATAACAGGCATACTTTTCTTACCTTAAAAATCTCTTTAAAAACAAATTATCTGGCTTGCCTGGGTGGCTCAGTCAGTTAAGCAGCCAACTCTCGATTTCAGCTCAGGTCATGGTTTCAGGATCCTAGGATGGAATCCTGCATCTGCCTCTGCATTGGGGTGGGGTGGGGGAGGGAATGTCTGCTTCAGGATTTCTCTCTTCCTCGGCCCCTCCCTCTGCTCCCGTTCTCTCTGAAATAAATAAACCTTTAAAACAAACAAACCTAAAACAAATGATCTGTTTAAAGCAAAAATACCAACAATGTATTAGGGAGGTTATAGCATATATAGTAGTAAATAGCACGAAGGATAATACCAAGGACAAGAAGGAGGAAATGGAAGTATACTGTTGCAAGGTTCATACCCTTATACCTATAAAGGGTACAATACTATTTGAAAGCAGACAGTGTTAAGTTAAAGATGTAAATTGCAAACCCCAAGGTAACCACTGAAATAAACAAATATAGATAGCTAAGCATCAATAGCAGAAATAAAATGGGAACACAAAAAAACACTCAGTTAACCTAAAAGAAGATAGGAAATCAGGGAAAGAAATAAACAATGAATAGAACAAAAAGAAACAAATAGAAAGATAGTAGATTTGGGGCGCCTGGGTGGCTCAGTGGGTTAAAACCTCTACCTTCATGATTCGGGGTCCTGGGATCCAGCCCCGCATTGGGCTCTCTGCTCAGCAGGAAGCCTGCTTCCTCCACTCTCTCTCTCTGCCTGCCTCTCTGCCTACTTGTG
Source organism: Enhydra lutris kenyoni (assembly GCF_002288905.1). Lineage (NCBI taxonomy): Eukaryota > Metazoa > Chordata > Mammalia > Carnivora > Mustelidae > Enhydra > Enhydra lutris. Next base: position 58,121,835 of record NW_019154085.1, read on the forward strand.
ATCTCTGTCTGTCAAATAAATAAATAAAATCTTAAAAAAAAAAAACAACTAGAGACCACCAAACTCAATGGACATAGAGGCAATAAACTTTCACAAATTTTGGTAGATCATATCCAGCAATAAAAAGGATAATGCATCCATTGTGACCAAGTGATGTTCATCATAGAGATGCAAGGTTGTTTTAGCATTTGTAAGTCAATCAGTGGGATTCACCACATCAACAGACTAAAAAAGAAAAGCCCTAAAACCATCTTAATAGATGCATTAAAAACATTTGACAAAATTCAACATTCATTCATGAAAAATCTTTCGGCACAGTAAGAATAAGAAGGAACTTCCTCAATATGATAAAGAGAATTATGAAACCCTATAACCTACATCACAATTAATGGTGAAAGACCAAAGAATGTCTTTCTCCCAAATGATACTGGAGATATTAGCTAGTGCAATATGGCTAGGAAAAGAAGTAAAGGCATACACATAAGAAAGAATAATATTCATTTTACAAATAACATAATCATCTACCTAAAAATTAATTAGTGAATTTAGCAATGACTTATATGATACAAGGCCAATATAAAAAAATGAAATACATTTTTATACTATCAACAATTGGAAATTAAAATGAAAATGCCATTAGAAGAGCATCAAAAATGAAATATTGAAGATTAAGTGTTTTTTAAATACTTAAAATCTGTACAAGAGAGTCCATAAAATATTGCCAAGAGAAACAAAGGATCTAAATTAATAAAGGGAAAGTCTATCTTTACAGGTTAGAAGAGTTAATATTATTAAAATGTCAATTTTCCCCAAATTGACATATAATTTCAGCATGATCCCAATAAAAATGTAGCAGTTATTTATGAAATTCACTAGGCGATTCTACAATGTATCTAGAAATAAAAAGGATCTAGAATAACCAAGTATTCTTGGTTTTGCTTTTGAAGAACAAAATTATAGGGCTTATGGAATCTGAATTTGAGAGTTACTATAAAGGTAAGGTCATTAAGATAGCATAATATTGGTATATAGACAGGTGCATATAGCAATGGAACAAAATAGAGTCCAGAAACAGACTCTCAAATATATGGTCAAAAATGTCAAGGAGATCATACAGGGAAAATATCGTCTTTTCGATAAAGGGTGCTAAAGCAAATGGTTATCTGTATCTAAGAAGATGAAACACAACCCGTACTTCACATTATACACAAAGATTAACTCAAAAAGGATCATAGAAATATAAAAGCTAAACTAGTAAACTTCTGGTTTGACAACTGTATATGGTCACATAAAAAATATAGGTGAAAACCTATATGACATTGGTTAGCAGAGATCTGATAGAAAACCAAAAGCACAAACTATAAACCAACAAATGGTTACATAGACCCTCATTAAAATAAAGAATTAGAATATTTTGCTCTTCAAATAAATCTTTTAAGAAAGAAAGGCAGGGGCGCCTGGGTGGCTCAGTCAGTTAAGCGGCTGCCTTCGGCTCAGGTCATGATCCCAGTGTCCTGGGATCGAGCCACACATCGGGCTCCCTAATCAGTGGGAAGTCTGCTTCCGCCCTCCTCCCACTAGTGCTCTCTGTCACTATTAAAAAAAAAAAGGAAAGAAAGAAAGAAAGGCAAACCAGACCTTGGAAAAAAGTTTTTAAAAATATCTCTTAAATAATAAGTTTTAACTGGGATATATAGGAATATTTAAACTCAATAATAAGAAAACAGCATGATAAATACTGGACAAAATATCTGAATAGGCATTTTACCAAAGAAGGTATGTGAATGACAAATAAACTTATGAAAAGATGCTCAACATCATAATCATGAGGAAAAAGCAAATTAAAGCCTCAATTACTGTTACATATCCACTAAAATGACTATAGTTAAAAACAGACAATATTTTGTATCGGGAAGTGTATGATGCAATTGGCTCTCACACGTGGCTGGTGGGGGTAACAAAGGGATACAGCAACTCTGGAAAACAATTTGACAGTTTCTTACAATGTTAAAAATACACATCATAAAACTCAGCAATACCACTTCTAGAGTATCCAAGGGTTCCAAGAGAATAAAAACATATTTTCACACAAACACATAGCCAAATATTCATGGCTTTCTTAATAATAATCCCAAACTGGAAATAACTAATATGTCCATCAATTGGTAAGTGGATAAACAAATTTCAGCTCACCCTTACATTGCAATACTACTCTGCAACAAGAAGGAGGGAAAGATTAGTACACCATGGATAATGCTCAGAAACATTTTGCTTAGGAAAAGAAATACAGAAAAAGAATATACAGAAAAAGAATATATGTCATATGATTATATGGAGTTCTGTAAAAGACAAAACAATAATAACTAAAAGCAAATTAGTGATTGTAAGGGATTGGAAATGGGACTAGAGGATTATCTATGAAAGGGCATGAATGAATTTTTGTTTGTGTGTGATGGTGAAGTTCTTATTACATTTGTGGTCGTAGCTACGTGACCATATACAGTTGTCAAAATTCATCAAATTGTACACTTAAAATAAATTTTATCATATAAATTATACCTCCATAAAGGTGATATTTAAAAACTACTCAATCAATTTTTCACCTATGAAACTGGCAAAACCCTTAAAGTTTGATAATGCATTGTATTGATAAGACTTTGAAGAAATACACACTTTGTGCATCATTTGTATGGGTATAAAATAGTTCCTTATATTAGAAAGGGCCATTTGGTAGTATCTGTCAAAATTACAAATGTATATAGCCTTAGACTCAGAAACTCTATTTCTCAGAAATCACTGTAGTCATATTCTTGCATATATGCAAAAAGTTTATGTATAAGAATACATTCTACCTTGTGCAATAATAAATGGTTGGAAATAACCTGAATGTCTATCACTGGGGAACTGGTTCGACAAATTACAATATGTCATCCTGCAGAATGCCAGACTGTTATTGAAATGATCGTGGAAGATTTTTTTCATGGTACATTATAAATTGGAAACAGCAAGTTGCTGCAAAATGTGTAAAAGAAATGCGAAGAAATGTAGGTGAAAAAAGGAGTCATATTGGCTTAAACATACTTAAAAATTCTCTGGAAGGGTAAATATGTTAATAAAATGGGAAGAAGAGGGAACTGAAAAAAAAAATGGAACACTATATACATTTTAGACATTTTGAGTTTGAATTCTAAAAACTAAACTATAGTTTAATAACAATGAAAATTCATCAAGTCTATGTAATAGAAACATAAAGATATTAGGGAAAGAAAATCTCTGGGAGGAAAACATTTGTCTAAGGGAAAAAGAAAGAACATGGATGCTAAATAAGGATTTAGATGAAGTTAATTATGATGCAAATTGATTAGACATTTAATTAGTGATCTTAAATCTTTTAGACATGCATGAAAGATGAACAAATGATGTCTATAAAAGAAGTTATAAAAATCTTGAAAACACACTCATTAAAATGTATTAAAAATATTCAGCTCGGTGTACAACTTAGTAGCTGTGGATGACATTATTAAGATAATTACCATCCTTATTCAAGAAATAATTATAGAAAACCTACTGTAGCTATATCCTTGTGTTTTATAGGAGGCATGAAGCAGAGACATACTTCTTCCCTCTAGGATGCTAAGAATCCTTGATGAGGACAAGACTCAAACACATGAAAGATTAAATAAATACAAGCTAAAATATGGGAAGATGTGCCTGTATGATCAGCAAGGAGATGGCCAATGAGATGGGCCAAGATCATGAGTAGGAATAAAATAGGAAGGGGCACCCTTTCTAGCATAAGGTGCATTGTTTGAACAGCAAGAGGGAGCAAAGGGAGGGAATGGAGCAATGCACAGGTCAGATCAGAGGGAAAGACTTCAGGTGGGAGATGGAGAAGATAATGTAAAGGCATTAGAGACTGTGATGCTGAACTTCCTCCAGGCACACGATGCTACTGGCAGCTTGGAGCAGGGCTCAGCACCGCCCAGTGGAGGTGTAAATAAAACACGTCCTGCTGCGCAATGGGCAGGATGGATCGCAGCCCTGACAGAAGGCAGGCAGAGACCAGTTAGGGAACTGTTGTCCTAACTTAGGTGTGAGTGATAACAGATTCTGGACAAATATCTGGCTGAGGCATTGGGAAGGAAGGCATGGATCCAAAACAGATTACTTCACAAGACACATCAGAGTTGGTGACCAATCAGATGTGGAGGAGAGAGGAAGGAAAGAATCCAAGACTTCTCTGGGGCTTGAGACTGTCTTGCAGAGACAGTGATAGTGGCATTTGCAGAAAGAATGGAATCAGGCAAGACGCTGCTTTAGAGGAGGAAGAGAGGGAGTTTGGTTTTTAACATACTGTGTTGAAGGGGTGCCTGGGTGGCTCAGTTGATTAAGCATCTGACTCTTGGTTTTGGCTCAGGTTATGATCTCAGGGTCCTGGGATTGAGTCCCACATCTGGCTTCCGCACTCAGCAGGGCGTCTGCTTCCACTCTCCCTGTGTTCCCCCTACCTCGCCTGTTTGCATGCACGCGTGCTCTCTCTAAAATAAATAAGTAAATGTTTAAAAAAAAAATACTATGTTGGAGTGGTATACTGGGTATTAAGTAAAAATGTACAAAAATAGTTAGGAGGAGAGACCAGACTTGTATAACTGAAATATGGAAGTCATCAAAGGACAGAAGAATAAAGACGAAAAGTAACAGTTTGTTGGGAGGGGAATGGATGAAGACGAACAATACAGACAAAGTGTGGCCCCAGTGAAGACTAACACAGTAGGGAGGCCAAAGGGAATGAGGCCTGAAAAAGTCCATTAGACATGGTGCTGAGGAAGTCAGCAGTTCCAGCAAAGTGGGCAGTTGAGGACAGGATTCTAGGGGAAGAGGTTGTGCGGGAAGAGGCCCCAAAGCATGAGAGACAGGGAGTGCCGACCACTTGCTTAAAAAAGTGTCACGAAAAGCAGGGAGAAAAGAAATAGCCAGAGTACTCCCAAATGGTCACGTATTTCGGGGAGCAAAGGCAAAGGAGGAACCCGAAGAGGTATCGCACATGAGTCCTGAAGACCAGGACTAGAGGCTTAATACCTACAACTGTATTAAATTTAAAAAGATGGAATTGATATTGACATCTTTATCAGTGCATCTATTCTGAAGAAAGCCAGTCGTCCGATGAAAGTGAAGAATAATGTGTTTCTTGGCACTCTAGAATAGAAGGCCTGGTCTAGAACCCCACAAGCTGAATTGGGCTCACAGACATCTGTCGCCTGAGTGCCACGGTCCCCCTCCCGGTTATCCCATAGCTTACCAAAGCCATGAAACCATTTGCATTTTCAACTTCTGCTCTAATACTTTCTAAGGCTAAACCATCCAAATGATAGAGAAACTTTAAAATAAATAGCCCAATAATTCAAGGCAAATACATCCTGATTTTGTCTGAATAGACTATTTTTTTAACATACTGAGTTCGGTAAATTTTATTTCTAGTTGTTATTTTCTTCTGAATTATCTCACCGTGCAGAGCCTGTCTGTGCCCCCACCCTCAGGGCTCCCGCTCTCGAAGAACTGATTAAGGTTTGAGGGCTCTCACCCTTGCCTTTGCCATGTGCTCCTGGTTGCTTGAGTGTTCCTTTTATCCTGTTCTGTTTAATTACCATGCAAACCCTCTGTTGAGCTTTTAATTAGCAAGTTATCTTCATCTGAAGACTGGAAACCCTGGGCTCTTTCAGCATATATTAGACAGCTAAAATATGAAATTAAAGAAAACAGAGTTTTAGCCAACAGAAACAAGTGACTCATTTCCTTGTGAAAACACACAAGGTTTATGTTACTCTGGCAACGATATTCCAGAACAGCATCTCTCCCCTCCCCTTGTGGAGCTTTTATGTGTTCCTGTTACAGTCTGTGTTCTGTGGTGACCTAATGTGGAACCAAGTCACTTAGTGATTCATGAGACAGGAGAACGGTGCTTTCAACTCAGCCCATCCAATGTCCTTTTGACCGAAGGAAGAAAAGTTTACTTTGCACAAAGAGAGGAACTGTAAGAAGAGAGAAAGAACTCTTGCCTGAGTGCTGTCCCAGGGTGTAAGTGTGGTCCTGCTGTGACTTTCAAAACACCAAAACTGGTTCCAGTACGTTCGAATTCTAAGTGTTTTTCTAAAGGCAGCTGATTAAATCATAGTGTGTAACCTTTGTGCATGCCGCGCGGGGAGATGAAGATTTAGAGACTCGTTTCGCAAAGACCCCAGATGTTTCTTGGGCCTTGCATCATGGGCGGGAATTTCATGGTACCAAGGGCCAAAATTTTAATCCAAATCACTCCAACTCTCCAAAGCAGAAATGTGTCAAGCAAAAACAGTTACACTGACTCTCTTTTTTTTTTACCCTAGGTTTTAAGCTGTCTGAGGTACCGAAAAAGAAGTGGAGAGAACCTTCAATTTATCAGGTTCTTGCTACGGATGTTATTTGAAAATTATGGTATGGATGAAGGGAAGGCTTCAGGATTTTAAGTTTAGAGACTCTTCATGAGCACCTTTATATTTTTATTGAAAGGGCAATAAATTTTGTAGCTATGAGAATGTAACAGACTAAAAATTACTGGTGTATGAAAATTTTTAGTTTCTCATACGTATAGCCTTGCTCAGCCATTTTCCCCCCTCAAAAATGTCTTGCCAGTTCTCTGGGCTTTGGAGAGAGAACAGAACAGGCAGGGAGAGAGAGGGAGAGAGAGAGAGAAAGAGATGGGAAAAGTGGGAGGATGAAGGAAAACAATTTAGTGTCAATTTATATATAATGTTGTATTCATATATAATGTCAGTTTCTATAATGAGGGGCTAGGAGAAAGAAGATAGGTTAAAAATTGTAAGAAAAGTCAGGGCTTCTGGGTGGCTCAGTCGATTGAGCTGCTGGCTCTTGGTTTTGGCTCAGGTTATAATCTTGGGGTCCAGGCATCCGACTCAGGGCTCAGGGGGGAGATGGCTTGAGGATTCTCTCTTCCCTCTCCCTCTGCCCTCCCATTCCCCCACAGTTCATGCTCTCGCTCTCTAGAATAAATTTAAAAAATGAATCTTAAAAAAAATAGCAGGAAAAGTCATATACACTAAAGATAGTGAAGGAGACTTTTGGGGGATTTGAGGAGAAAGGTCCAGGAATAGTTCATCTATGGGATAGTGCAGATGATAAGGGAGAAAAAGGGAAGATTTTAATAATATTTCTGGGATTCATCATAGTGTTCAGGAAATACAAGAACAGGGCCGGATTTATTTTGAAATCAAAATAAAATTTGTTTGCAAAAAATTGTGTATGTTTAGATACAGCATGGCTCTGGAAAACATTAGAAAGTGCTTTTATTTTTAAAATTGCTTGGCAAAACTCGAAATTATTCCTCCTGGAAAGATGAAATCTTAACTTGGAGAATGCTGAGTAGAAGTTCTTTTCTTTTTTTTCTTTCTTTCTGTGTGTCATTTCTAAACATTAAGGTAGAAGGCTAAAGTCAACAATTTATTTAGGATGAAACACTCTAATTCGGTGTTGTCATCGGGAAGGTGGCTCTGATGTGAATGACTTTCCCGCCCTATGTAAACAAATCAAAGGCATTAGGAACAATTTTAAGTTCAAATCAGTTCATTATAATTTTTTACATGATTTTCTCTTACTGAAGCAATATACTGATTTTTTTTTTTTACTATGATTTTCCTCTTTATCCCGACATCAACTCCACTTCTGAATATTAAAAAAAAAGTCCATCTTTTGGACATGTAGCTTGTGTGAACTTAGAATTACAAATTCCCTATAGAAATACTGGTAACACTTTTTTGAAATTAATAATGCAAAGAATTGCAAAATATTTTTAATTTGTTCAGCAATGTAAAATGAGAAAGCAGTTTGCTGTACAGGATGAAGAAAGCATGTTTTACATTTTTGAAAATTGTAATTGTCTACTATAAATATTAATGGATCACATCTACATAACTGTATAAGTACTAGTTTGTAAATATTTCAAACATGAAATATTAAATATGAATGAATTATAATTGACTACAAGAATTGAACTTTTTTTTTTTTTAAAGATTTTATTTATTTATTTGACAGACAGAGATCACAAGTAGACAGAGAGGCAGGCAGAGAGAGAGAGGGAAGCAGGCTCCCTGCTGAGCAGAGAGCCCGATGTGGGACTCCATTCCAGGACCCTGAGATCATGACCTGAGCCGAAGGCAGCGGCTTAACCCACTGAGCCACCCAGGCGCCCCAAGAATTGAACTTTAATAGAAATAAACACCAACCAGATCCTTGACCATTAGTTTTAAAAAGATGTTACATGCCCCATCATATTGGCTATGAAATGCATCATTGTTATTAGTGAACAATCAATCATCAGATTCCCTATTTGTTTGATCAATTATTTTGGGACCAGCTATTAAATTTCATGATAATATTGTCAAATTTAATGAGCAATTTTGCTTATGCAAATTTAGGAGAAAATTCTGGATGATCTTATTCTATAATAAATACCGGCTATGTCTATATGATATGAGAATGAATAAGACTGAGGGAAACTCTGGAGACATGGAGCCAAAAAACCCTTGATTAAATAAAAATTTTTTAATTGTGATGAAATACAAATAACATAAAATATACCATCTTAATTTGAAATTGATCATTTTTAAGTCTACAGACAAGTAGTAAGTATACTCACTTTGTTGTGCAACCCATCTCAGAATTCTTTTCATCTTGTAAAACTGAAACTCTACACCCATTAAAGAACTATTTCCCATTCCTCCCTTCCCCTGGCCACTGGCGACCACCATTCTACTTTCTGTCTCTATGAATTTCACTACCCTAGATACCCTATGTTAGTGAAATCACATAGTATTTGTATTTTTGTGACTGGCTTATTTCACGCAGCATAAAATCCTCAAGGTTTTTCCATGTCATAGCATGCATCAGCATTTTCTTTCTTGGGTAGATCATGTCATTTGAAAGAACATGGACGGACCTAGAAGGTATTAAGGTAAGTAAAATAAGTAAAATAAGTCAGATTAGAAAGACAAATACCATATAATTCCACTTGTAAGTGCAATCTAAAGAAAAAGTGAATAAACAAACAAAAAGCAGAATCAGCCCTATAAATACAGAGAACAAACCGATGGCTGCGAGAGAGGAGGAGAGCGGGGGTTGGGCAAAATGGGTGGAGGGGAGAGGGAGATACAGGCCTCCAGTTATTCAATAAGAAAGTCACAGGAGTAAAAGGCAGAGCATAAGGAATACAGTCAGTGATGTTGTAGTAGTGATGTAACAGGACAGATGGTAGTTATAATTGTGGTGAACATAGATATCGGATAAACTTGTCAAATCACTAAGTTGTACACCTGAAACTAATATCACATTGTGGGTCAACTATATCCAAATGAAAAAATTTCTTATTTTATAATATAGGCTGAATAATATTCCATTGCTTGCGTATACCACATTTTATTTTATCCATTCATCCACTGATGGACACTTGGGTTGCTTCCATCTTTTGGCTATTGTGCATAATGCTGGGTGTACATATACTTCCTCAAGACCATGCTTCCAATTATTTTGCATATATACCCAGAAGTGAAATTGCTGGATCATATGGTGGTTCGATTTTTTGAGAGACCACCATACTTTTCCATGGTAGCTGCATCGTTTTACTTCCTTTACTTCTTGCAACACGCAAGGATTCCAATTCCTTCACGTCCTTGACAACACTTATTTTCTGTTTTTTTTTTTTTTTTAAATATTGGCATCCTAATCAGTGAGGTTGTCCTTGCTTGAATTTAATTAAATTTAAACACAAAAATTATTAAATAGAGTGAAGTCTCTTATACATATAGAAAGAAACATAACTCAATTTCTGCTCAAGTTGCTTATCCTTTTTTCAGTTTATTTTTAAAAGTGAGATATATATCATGTAACAACAATATATTTAAAAAAAAATTATTTCATGCTTAGGGGTCTACTTGTCTATTGCTGAGTATAAAGCATCCCAAACTTAGTGCCTTACAACAATGAAAGTAATTTACAATAAAAAATTTAGCTCAGAATGCAACTATCTGACAGGGTTTGGAGGGGACTCCTCATCGCTGTTGCACTTTGCATCAGCTGGAATAGATGTTCTAGAGGCTGGAACATTCTGCACGGTTGCTCTCTCAAGTCTGGTGGTTGGTGCTGGCTATTGGCTGGGACCTCAGCTAGGAGCTCTTGTCTTCCGCATAGTGTGGTGACTAGGTTCCAAAAGTGAGCGTCCTGAGAGAGAGGTAGGAGGAAGTTGTACTGCCTTTCATGTTCTATTCTTAAATAACACATGGTGCTGCTTTTTTGTACTCTTTTGTTAAAGAGGTCATAAAAGCTCACTCAAGTTCAAAGAGGAGACATAGATTCTACCTCTCAATGCCCCATCAAGGTTCTTGTTCCAAAGGCGGGGTTCTGGAGGAGCATGTAGAATGAGAACTATTGTTGTGGCCATTTTTGGAAACCACGATCTGCCATTTTTAGTAACTTACTAAACCAGGTAACTGTATGTGGAAGCATCTAACACTAAACATAGTCACATTTATGTTATGTTTTAAGGTATATTACAGATCTTAACCATGCCGTGTTATATAGAGATGTACTAAAGATACTTGCTCGTGTGTTTGTGTGTGTGTATGTCTGTTTGTGCAAATTATATTCTATTTATATAAAAATAAATTCTATTTGTCTATCCTGCCTCTATTCTATGGCTCATCTATAAGACTTGCAGGCTCAGAGCAAGAGTGTAGCTGGAAAATCACATATCATATATTTAAATAAATAATAGTTTTCAAATAATGAATTAGTAACACATTAAGAAGAATCATTTCCATTCTCTTAATTTGACAAATGATCCTTCATAACACCCTGGAAGGTCCAATTTTAACTTAGAATTTTCAATCCGACAGGTTCTCTGTCAATATGATTGGAAGAGACTGCCCCTGACTGCTAGCTCCTGTTTCCTTTTCTCTCCCCCCGGCCCCAGTTCCAACCAACATATTGAAGAATCTCGTGCACGTCCATGTAGACAACTCAGCCCATGTCCAAACCTCAGCTACAAACCCATACTACATTTTAGTATGGGATTATGACAACTTTTTAGCCACCCCTCAGGGCTAGAAGTACAAACATCAGAAGTATAGAACATCTTCCAGGAGATGGTGCAGGGAATGTGCCCATGTAGACTTTGGAAGCCTACATGACATTTTGGGGCCATTTGTGTAGGGAATTCTAGGATGTAAAATTTACTGATTGGGATGTAGAAGTGGGGATCCGGATTCTAAGAGACCATGTCCACTTAGCCCTCCTCACTGAGCTCCCATAAGATGGAGGAGGACCAGTGCAGGGATCTTTAAAACTCGGAAACCAAATCTTGCCTGGGTCTGTGGGTGGTAGCTGTGGGAAGGTAGGAGAATGAGCACTGATGTTCCCTGCCATACGTTTTGCTTTGAATGTTAGGGGCAGCCCTATTTTCTCCCCTCTAAATGTTTTTCTTCTTTCTTTTCCCTTTTTCTTTCTCTTTCTCCTTTTTCCTCTTATTCCTCCTTTTATTTTTCTATTTCCTTTCTAGATCTTCTAAGCCCTCTTTTCTCATCTTTGTAACCTCCCACACCTCATAGTTAAATGCTGGGACTTTGTTAGAGGCCTTTCTTTTGCAATAACATTGTCTGCTGGGACTGAGGTGATTCTGTCCCAACAGCAATTCCACTGCTTTCCTTCATCTGTCATTTTATTTTATTTTACTGCATATCTAAGTTGGAGTCTGAGCCTGCATATAGGTGCTATTGATATCCATGCTCATAGTTTGAAGATTTAAAAATCAAGCTTTATTATATAGGAACCATTTCATTTCAAGGTGATCAAAAAGTGGTTTGCCCTATTGACCTCCAACCATGCTTGAACAAACAACTTTTATTAGAACTGGTGATACTTGGAAAGGATATTTGGAAAGAGTGAGTCAAAGCTGTTTGTATCTTATGAAAAGCATTTCCCCCCCTCTGGTTTTTAGTTCCTTTTAATTCAAGTACCTTAGCAGATGCTTTGGGTTCAGTTCCAATTGGTTTATCCAAAACTAATATGACAGAATTAATTAACTCACCATTCACCTCTTTTTACTTCTTACTTGTGTAAGTAACATATGTACTTGGTAATAAAGTTTCAAACCATATAGGCGAGTTCAAAACAAAAAATAAAATTTTCCCCTGGAAAATATGACATGTATTCTTATGTAACTAAATGTGCTGTTTCAAAGAAAATATCTCTAAAAAACAAATTAACAGGAGAAAGTGGGAGAAAAGGAGTCATTTAGATCTTCATTCTCATCTTCTTTATCTTTTATTAAAGTATGATTTTCTTTTTTTTAAGACAAAAAAATCTAGCTATTTAATTATATGCTTTTAACAAATAATTTACTTTCTTCTTGAAGACATTCTTATTGGAATCTGTGACTCCCTGTTACAAGTTTTAGCTGTTGTTTTGTAGACTGGCTGCTTGCTGTCAACTTGAGATTTCTTTCTTTTTTTTCTTTAGAGAGAGAGGGAGAGAGTGCATGTGCAAGTGGTGGGGGGGCAGAGGGAGAGACAGAACTTTAAGCAGGCTCCCAGTGTGAAGCCCCACACAGGGCTCAATCTCATGACCTTGAGGTCATAATCTGAGCCAAAATCAGGAGTTCAGACTCTTAACTGACTGAACGACCCAGGTGCCCCTTGAGATGTCTTTTCATTGCATTCTTGGATTAACATTATTGTTCCTTATATTTCATATCTTTCTTTTTTTTTATTACCTTTTCAATTTGTTGTAATATACCCTTTGGTAGTATTTTCAACACAATGTATATGGGTCATGATAAACTTTTTTATTTTTCTATGTCCAAAAATAAATCTATTTTGCACTTACATCTGATTGATATTTTGGCTAGATACAGAATATAGATTTAGTTTTCTTCTCAGTACTCTTAAGGCATTGCTCATAGACTTATTGAATCTAATGATTTTTATGAAAACTTTGATACAGTTCTGATTCTCATTTCTTTATACATAACTGTTCTTTTTTGGAATCTTCTCGGATCTTTTTTTATCATTGGACTTGTTAAAATATCCTGGATATGTCCAAGTAGTGGCCTTGGAAGAAACATCGATAGTATTAAAACATACCACTCACAGAGTTTATACTTTAGAACAATAGCAATGAACTACTTCTTATCATTCTGTTGTTCGAAAATAGTGCAGGATTTGATGGGGCTGCTGTTTTGCTCCACAGGGGTCAGTGGGGATCACTGCTGGCTGCTGGGGTGGGCTGGAAGGACAAAGACTTCATTCATTTTGTTGCCTCAGTGCTCTTCCACATAGCTTCTTTCTCCAGATGGTGTTCCTCATTCTGTGGTCTAACCTAAGCTTCCTTGCAGCATGGCAGCTGGCTTTCCCAAAAAGGGCTAAGTCAGACCTACAAGGCTACATCAAACATAGTCTCAGAAGCTACCAAATGCCACTTTTGCCACATTCTATTGGTCAAAGCAAGTTTCAGGATAAATACAGGTTTAAGCATAGAAAAATTGATTCTACCTATTGCTGAAAGAAATTAGGAGTCTCATCACAAAAGCCATCTGGTATAGCAGGTATTGTTGTGGCCCTGTTTGGAAACAGTCAACCAAAAGGATTAATGAGAATTTTCAACCCTGAGAGCTATTATTTTCAATTTTAGGAAATTTCCTTTCACTACTTTTCTCTCCCTCTCTGTTATATTCTCTGTCCTCCCATTTAGGAATTCCTATTAGATAGAAATTGAAACTTCTGGGTTGAACTTTTATATCTTAACTTCTCTTCCAAGTTTTGTTTTCTAAAAAAATTTTTTTAAAAGATTGTATTTATTTGTTTATTTGAGAGAGAAAGAGAGAGCATGGGAGGGGCGAGGGCCAGAGGGAAAGGGAGAAGCAGATTACCTGGTGAGCAGGGTCCCTGACTCGGGGCTCAATCCCAGGACCCTGGGATCATGACATGAACCGAAGGCAGATGCTTAACCACCTGAACCACCCATGAGCCCCCAAGTTCTGATTTTTTATCTTTTAGAAGATTTCTTTATTTTTCTCCAGAACCTCAAGTGAATCTTATATTTTGCAACAATGTTTTAAATTTCTAAAAACTCTAAAGAGTTCTTTGGTTGCATATTTTTCCTAGCATTGTATTCTTATTTTCTATATACAACTTGTTCTTGAATATTTTTAAAATGGGAGGTTATTTCTGTTCCCTTAATTATCACTGTTTATCTTGTGCTCCATTGTTTTATTTCTTCATCATATTTATGAACAAAGCAGATGAAAACAAGCTTGTTTGGTAGAGATAACTAGTTTGAGTTTTCTTTGTAGGCGTCGAGGCCTGTCGAACCAAGTTTCTCCCATTCATGGAGACACGAGTATGAGTATGAGCAGTGAAGTGGAAAGCTTCACTTAGGAAGTAAGATCAGAAAGCTGGCAAGTAGACCAACTTCATTCTGTGTTATGCCAAATAAGGAAGGCTTTATTCTGGAACACTTCCATTCCCCCTGGTCCTACTTTCTCCCTAGTGTATTTTTCTGTTTTTTGTTTTGTTTTGGTTTGGTTTTTTGTTTTGTTGTTTTGTTTTGTTTGCATTAGTACTTTAATTTTATCCTGGAAACAAACATTGCAACTCTCCTAGGAAGAGTGGGATGGGTTTGATGAGGGGCCAAATTGTATAGTCGCTGTGTAAATAATTCTTTTTTTTTTTTTTAAAGATTTTATCTATTTGACAGAGACAGAGATCACAAGTAGGCAGAGAGAGAGGAGGAAGCAGACTCCCTGCTGAGCAGAGAGTCCGATGCGGGGCTTGATCCCAGGACCCTGGGATCATGACCTGAGCCAAAGGCAGAGGCTTTAACCCACTGAGCCACCCAGGTGCCCCTGTGTAAATAATTCTTAAACGTCTTGTTTTTTACTCCTTTCCCACTTTGGTCCCCTCTAAGCTTGGAGCTTCTCCTTGGTTTTGTTGCTGAGGAAAATTATTCCTCTCCTTTTTCAGCCTTTTCAGTGTCCATTCTACTTTCCATCTTCTAGAGATTTATCAGAAACTCTGGTTGCCTGATGTTCCCTCCTCTCCTTTACAACATTGCTATGCACTTATTCTTTTTGTGCCTCTTTACTGTCTTAACTTGGGGATATACTCTCAGCCATATTGAAATGGAGGACTACAACATGATGTTAATGGTTACTTGGTATTCCACTATATGGGCGGGCTATAATTTCCTTCAATAAGCTCCTATTTCTGAGCAGTTAGATTGCTTCCATTATTTGGTTGTTACTCTTATGAATGTGTCAAGGAGGACAAAATGTTATTTTAAGAGATAGTTTTGGGCATAGCTAGAGTAGGACGGATAAGTCAGTAAGATAGGTAAAGTGTTTCTCATAAGAAATAGGATTTTTGGGGAGGAAGGAGTAAATAAGCTGAGGAGAATAGAAGATTGAGAGATCGAGGAGGTCCAACAATATAGTAGGAAACCGAAGCCTAGGTAGAGGAAACGACTAGAAGTAAGGAAGACCTTGTCAGGAGAGAGGTGTTGGAGTTGGTTGTGTTCTGCTACTGTGTAACACCCTCTGTGGCCTCACACCTACAGCAGAGTCTAATATCACAGTCTTAGGGAGGAAAGGGATTGGGCAGTGTCTAGCAATGAAGGATGACATGATGCAGGAGAGAGAGACACTGGGGATGAAGAATACAGCGGAAATAGAAGTTACTAGGAGAAATATAAGCAAGTCTTCTCCTTCCCACCCTCCATAGATCCCCAGAGACACTGGAAGGGGGTTTAGGTTTCCCACTGTGTGTCTGATAGGGATTCAGGGAAATTTTACCTGAAACTGGAAGTACTAACTCCACATATCAGGTCCATCTTAATTTCTTTTTACTGGGACACACTGCATCAGGAAAATCTCTTCCTTTTTTATTTTTTATTTTTATTTTTATTTTTTTTAAGAGAGAACATGCACATAAGTGGAGGTGGGAGAAGGGCAGAAGGAGAGAAGAACTCTCTCTCTTTTTTTAAAGATTTTATTTATTTATTTGACAGACAGAGATCATAAGTAGGCAGAGAGACAGGCAGAGAGAGAAGGGGGAAGGAGTTTCCCAGCTGAGTGGAGATCCCGATGCAGGGCTTGATCATGGGGCTTGATCCCAGGACCCTGAGATCATGACCTGAGCCAAGGGCAGAGATTTAACCCACTGAGCCACCCAGGCACCCCAGGAGAGAGACACTCTTAAGCAGGCTCTGTGGAGAGCCCATTGTGAGGCTATGTCTCACGACCCTGAGATCATGACCTGAGCCAAAACCAAGAGTCAGACGCTTAACTGACTGAGCCACCCAGGCACCTCCAGAGTCTCTTCCTTTTAATTAGAAAAAGTTTTCAGTATGTCTTAGATGAATGGGGTTGAACTGCTGACCTTACCCTAATTCCACCATATAAGGGCTTAGGCTTGGCCAAGAGGGTGGCCTGAAGGACTAGCTTACTGGTCTCACCATATCCTCCATGCCATTAAGAGGCCTTAGAGTGTTGCGAAAGAAAGCTCGGCTCACACTGGCTTATTAAAAAAGAGGAAGAAATGATGAGCTGACTTGATGTGAAGTCCTGAAATAGAGTAGGCTTTAAGTTAAGCTTCGTTCTGTCTTTCCCTGATATTGCCATTACTCTTCAAAGAGTCAAAAAATGGCTGCAGATGATGGCACCCAGAGCAGGAAGAGAGGATATATTCCAGATGTTTCTCTTGACAGGAAACTTTTCTCAGAAGCCCCCAGGAAACTTCCCCTTACACATGTCCACTTTTAAACCAATCCCTATACTCAATGGGTCTTGTGGGTCCTGAACAAGCCAAGGGATATGGGATCACATAATTGAATGAGACTGGGAGAGGGGTGGGGGGTAAGACTGGGATATAGGAGAAAGGATGTTAGGGAGACAACCTCAATGCCCAGTGTGTTCTCTTTTTCATAGTCAGAGCTCCCCTTCTCTCTCTCTGATGCCCCTATGATAGGATCTTGCTAATTAAATGCAGCTATCTTCATGCCCTTCCTCTGATTTGAGGACTCCATGAAGGACAGATAGCAATTAAACTTGGTTTCTCATTCTTCTCCAAGACCATTGCTATTTTCTGACCCTTTCCAACAAGAACTACCTTCTGTATCTCCTTAGCTGGTTTCGCAGCATCAAAGCATTTGTCAAGAAATTCCCATAGCCTCTACAGTCTACCAAATGTTTCATCTCATAAGCACCACCCTTATGAAAATATTGGCATCCCCAGCTATCTCTGGGATGTTGTCATGACAAGTCCATGCCTCCTCCTCTATGCAGACTATAGTTTGCTTGCTATCAGAGGATAGAAACATTTCAGATGTTTTTAGATATTTCTAATTGCCTTTAGAGGAGATGGTACCAATTCACACTCCCATAAATAAGAAATGAGCGTCTGTCTCCTGTCACATCCCTGCCAACTACCCTGCCAAGGTACTGTCAACCTTTTCATCATTGTGAATTTTATAGGCTAAAAACTAGAATTCTTAATTTTGTTTATCTCTTGGTCAGCCAGAGTATACCTTGTTATTTTTTGTGTGTTTAAGTGTCTCTGCAGGAAGTATTTTCTGAGCCGTCGCATATCTAGGACAACCTATTGCCTGCACATGTGAATGCAAACCTGAAAGTTCTAAGTTCACAGCACAATTGTTTATGAAGACAGGTGTGAAGCTAGGCTGATTTTTATCTTGATACTTAACTTGATATCGTTTTGAGTCCTTAAAAATTATAGGTTTTTTTTTTCCTTTTGTCTTCTAGGATTTTTTCCCCCAGAACTTATTTATGCATAAGTTTTTTCTAAATATGTATATGTGTGTGTGAACACACCAGTTTTCCTAAAGAGCATCTTCTTAATTATAGTTCTACTATTGTTACTGTCTATTAGTTCTGGTTTCTTTTCCAGCAAACACAAATTTTGATAAATTGTATTTTGGTTCCCTATTTCCTGTGTCTACTTGGCATTTAATATCTGGTACACTTTTTCTTCACTAACTCTCCTATGATAACACATAGCACATCTTGCACATCTTAAAACTTATTAATATACACTAACTCCCTTTGGTTATTTATTCATATGTTTCATTAATAAGGCATTTACAATTTTTATTCTTCAGAGTCAGGCTTTTAGTAAGTACAAAAATAAGATGCTTACAAGGGCATTCCTTTATTCATAACTAAATGAAGGCTTTGGACCGTATAATCAGACTTTGCCCAAAGCTGTTCTCTGTGACAGTCAGTTGCTTAGACAATTCTTATATAACCATACCTGTGTGAAGAATTCAAGGCCAAAATTGGTGACATATGTTTAACACTATACATTGTACCAATTATGAACCTTATTTCAAGAAGATGAAGTGACTAAACATTAGCTAGCCGCACAATTCCTGCAAACAATCATTCTCTACTTCTTACGTGTCACTGTCAACATTTATAAATAAAAGACTCTAGGTTTCATGAATCAGTAGACTAGGTAATTGGGGGTGAACTGGCTGGAGTAATTATGTGGAAATCACATACAGCTCAACCTTAATGTATTTTGTAGCTGTAGCTACATAGAAGATCGTCTCAAACAATCGTTCTTCATCTCAGCTGCACTTTGCAACCATCTGGGGATGAGTGGATGAGCCCAAACACACTGATCTCTCCAGATACAGCTCCCGCTTCAAGAACATCAAGCAGTCCAGACAAACTGACCATCGTAAAAATATCTATTCAAATGAGCAAAGCATATGCCCTTCGGTGCAGCAGTTCCATTTCCAGGAATCTGTCTTCCAGAAATACTCAAATATATACATAAAGATTCATTGTAAAGATATTTATTTATTCATCCAACAAATATTTGTAAAGCTCATATTCATGGCCAGAACCATTCTAAACACTGGGGCTAGTAAACTGTTTGTGGCCAGGAAGATTATAGCCTTGTGGGAAAGGCCAGATAACAAACACACAAACAGATAAACTGGGGAAAGTAACAGATAACCTAAGTAACATAAGTACTATGCAGAGAATTCAAATATGGTACCCAGTGATGTCCTCTGGAAGGTTTACTTCTCACACAGCACTGGGGGAGATCTATTTTAGGCTTCTGTCTGTCTTGACTTTGTTTTTTCCACAGGATGTGAAAACCTGTGGTGGGGAAGAACCTCTCTAAGGTGTCTCCCCCTAGATTTCCAGCAGGGCTGAGGACTATATCCTGAGAAACAAGGCAGTCTTTTCTATTCCCAGACGCTCTGAACCTTACTTGATTTCTTTCTGTCTTTTTAAAAATTTTATTTATTTTAATCTGATAAAATACACAAAATACAAAATTTATCATTTTAACCACTTTAATCTATACGATTCTGTGTTATTAAGTACATTTAGACTATTGTGAAACCTCACCACTATCTATCTCCAGAACTTTTTCATTAATTTTAATGAATCCCAGCTTATTAATGATTTCTTTCGTGGATTGTTTCTTTGGTGTTTTATCTAAAAGTCATCACAAGTTATAAGCATTTTAAGAAATAAATTAGGGACCAAACAAAGTCAAGGAATATGTTGTTTCTATAACTGAGGAAAAACAAATAGTAGAAAAAGTACACGCACACCATTCATTCATTCATTCATTCGTTCATATTTCTCAGACACACGCCATCAGAACAGACAACAGGGAATAGAGAATCAGAAGATCAATAGGGACAAAGAATTAACTGATAATGAAATTCAAAATAAATTATGTGAGAAAAATATTCACAGTAACTAACTGAAATCATTGCATATGCACTTGTTATCACTTTATAGAATTTAAGTGGAGTAAGAGTGTTGGGAACGTAATACTGTATGTTTTTTTTAATTACTGTATAATGCAAGAAGGATAAACTTAATTACCACATCTAGGAAATATATTGGAAAGTATTATAAAAAATAATTTTTTAATTCTTAGAAAATAGATATTGATTAATCCCCATCAAAGCTTTGGCAAGACAAACTTCAGGAGGGTTAATCTGACATATTTCTTTTGACAGCCATTGATCAAGATGATACATGGAATACTTTAAAAAACTGTTATTAATAGTTCATAGCCCTCTTGAAGGGACATAAAATGATTTAAGGTCTGCAAACCAGCTTCTTACATGTATTACAGATAAAATACAGTAGGGTAGTTAATCGTCATCCTGGAGTTCCAAGAATCTTGGGTGGATGCTTTCGGGATACTTGCCCTTGTACTAACTGACCTAAGAAGGAGAGAGTAAATTTCATCTTCTTCAGGAGGAATTTAGGCTAAAGAATAGAAAAGTCCCTTTTTTTTCTGGCTGTGAAACACTGGAGTATATAACCATCAGAAATCATGGAAGCCCATCCTTTGGAACACTATGTGAATTCTCCCAGATTAAAACTGCTTTGATAAAGTTGAACACTGGTCAGAAACCGATAGCACACAGCTCAGTGGAAATAAATGCAAAGTAATGGTAAGTAAACACTTCTACAATACACACCAGCCACCCATCAGCATTCTAAACCCTCCCATATGCCAATACGGAGAGGGAAATAAAAAGCCTGAATATAATGTTGGATGATAAGTTCTCAGGTTGTGTCGGAGGAAAGATTCAAGATTCTCATTTAAAGAAATATTTAAAAAAAGATATAACTTTCATGGCAGTCCACTGAATGATTAGAAGTTGATAACATATCTGTATTTTAAAGAAAGAATGAAGCCACTAAAGTGACAGGTATGAAACCAAGCTAGGGGAAAAAAAAGCATTTCCAAAAACCTGCTATGTGTCAGACACTGTATCACGTATTGTTTTGTGACTCATCTCCTTTAATCTCCACAATAATCTCTATAGGTGAGGGTCACTGTCACCATGTGATAGATGGAGAAACTGACTCTTGGAGCAAACTCCCTGTTGCCTGAGGTGTCCCTATATCCTGGTCTTTAGGACTCTAGATTATGGGCTCTCTCCCTAGGATTTATACTACCTTCTATATAACAACAGGCACACTGGTGATCAATAAAAGCCTGAGTGGAATAAAAGGGAAACCCATAAAATTAGAGTCTCCTGTAACTATAGCTGATAGAAAGTATGTATGCATCTTGTGCCAGTTATCCGTTGTTGAGTAGCAAATATCTTAAAGGTACAAACAGCAATCATCTTAACATGCCCACAGATTCTTCTGGTCAGGAATTAGGCAGGGCACTGTGGAGATGTGTTGCACAATGTCTGAGTTTTTCTCTGCTCCACAGTCTGTGTTCTCAGTTTAGAAACTTGAATGGCTGTGAGACTGGATCAGCTGGGTCTGGAATCATCTGGAGGCTTCTCAAAGATTCCGGGCACCTGGGCTGGGAGGACTCAAGGGGTGGGCACAGCTGGAACGATTAACTGCAGGCCGTATGCACGGTCTTATCGTGTAGTGTGGGTTCTAAGAGGGGCACCCTCAAAAAAGCATTCTCAAAAGAGAACCAGATGGACCTTTTCTGGCCCAGCTGTGTACGTCACGCAGCATCACTTCTGCCTCATTCTATTCACTATCCACGAGTCACGAAGACGGCCTAGATCAAGAAAGGGTAATGCGATTCCACCTCTTGATGAGGGAGTGGCAAGGACACGTGCAGAGGAGCGGGTGGAATTGAGATATTGTCGCTTCAGTTTTCAGATAAACAATCTATCACACATACGATCAGTGGTCGGATAAGAACAAGAAAGTAAAACTTATTTATCTGGACGGATTGGAGTGTGCATGTGTATGTGTGTACCTTGTAAAATATTTTTGCAGAAACATTTTTAAATGATAACCATGACCCTTGGAAGTGTGAACAGCTGTAGTTAGAACAGAAATATCGGATCCACCTTCTGGGCTACCTATCATGCCCTCCAGATAGAAGTAGTAACAGGATGACTTATTTCCTAAGCTAAGTTCAACTTAAGAGAAAAAGGCAAAGGTCGGGTGTGGCCTAAGGTACAGGAGGGACGTGACTTATTTGTCTTCAGGGGTATTACTGTGACTTATTAGAAATGATTAAAACCATTGCTCAAAGGATTTAGTTTAGATTAAAAAAAATCCCTGGCACACTATAGTTAGAAACTCCAATGAGTGTTCTAGAGGAAGATTGTGAAATCTTTCTTTAAACTGTCAGCCTCACTTGAAGGTTTGTAAAAATATAACTTACCTAGGATGAGTAGGACAAATGCTAGCCTATGGCTAGGCAAGCAGATGTTCTGCCCTAATCTTCGTGAGGCTGCTGGGGTGAATTCACTATTCCAGAAGAGGGAAGTTTGAACTCAGAGGTAGCTTGTTTCTCTCTGTGTTTTGAGTCTAGAATTTCCCTGCATCTTTTTTTTTTTTAAGATTATTTATTTATTTATTTGACAGACAGAGATCACAAGGAGGCAGAGAGGATGGCAGAGAGAGAGGGGGAAGCAGGCTCCCTGCTGAGCAGGGAGCCTCATGCAGGGCTCATCCCAGGACCTTGAGATCATGACCTGAGCTGAAGGCAGACGCTTAACCTGCTGAGCCACTCAGGTGCCCCTCCTGCATCTTTTAATAAGGATGGTTGAGTTTTGTGGTGTCAGTAAAAGGATTCCGGTTGCCTATGTTTAAAAAAGCACTGCCTAGATTTTGCCCACATATTAGTTTATGAGTTGAAGTTTTTTCCAAGTCTTAGTTGGTAATTTTTGGTGAATTTCTGCTGCTTAGTTATAGTGAGCCAATGTAAATGTGAAATTAAATCCATAGAACTAAAAGTGCATGATGAATAGAACTTTGGTCTGTGTTCAGTAGCCTACTTGGTATATTACTGAGCTTGAAGAAACAGAGAACAGCTGTCAATGAAAACTTTGTGCTCTGTCGAAACCAGCCTACATAAATATTTTATTTAGCTGAGATAATAACAGATTCGTAGAGTAACTTATTTTTACTGCTGCAATCTAATATGATTCTATCTAGAAACTCCTAACTATATATTTACCTCCAGTGAAGTTAAATACATATTTAGACACATCAAAAAAATTAATTTTGCTTTTTAGGACAAAATATGGAATCTGATTATGTGGGATCCATAGCTCTCCTTATTGGAAGTGACCATTTTCCCAGTTATGGTGAATAATTTTGCATATCATTTTCCCAAAAAAAAGTATTTTAGAGTTGATACAAGCAACATGATTCATTTTAAAAGTAATTCCTCAGAATCCAAGAGAACTATATTTTGGAAAAGGCATGGTGATGTGAGAGTTTCTAAGAGTGTAAAATATAGCAGATGGATCTTCATTGTGGAATGCTGGCCCCTTCCCTCTCCTTCATGCTCATGCAGATTCTGCCCTCCATCTCTTCTTGAAGAAAGAACAAAGGAAAGCAGCTAAATCCCCGGAAGAGAGATCAGGCTTGATTACAAGGCTGAAGAGCCTGTCCTTGAGAGCTATGAGGCAGCTGATGCTGATGTTTGGGAATATCCTCTTCATATTTTAAATTTGGATCAGTTCCCAGGTCCAGGCTGCAAAGATGGACTGCAAACCTGTCATTCTGCTCCTAAAAGCACCACTTCAGTGCTAGAGGAATTATCAGTCAATGTTGTCCTCCTTCGCCTTGGTCAGCGGAGACCTGGAAATACTAGCTGAACTCAAATGATGGAAGAAAGGGCCATTGTTCCCTGGTGTAGAGACAGAGATGGCTTGTCCTCTAGAGTCCCTCCTCAAGACTCAAGTCTCCTGTAATGTCTTCCTAAAGATGTTGGTGCTAACACACTCTATCACCACCAACACTGTGACACCACAGCAAACACAACCACAGCAAGGACTGCTGAGCCCAGATGCAGAAATGGCACTGCCCAGTTGCTGAGAAACCATCTAGAGGGACGCTTTTCTGCTTTATTCACCCACTGTTTTAAAATAAAGGTCCTACTTTGGTGATTCACTAGAAACTACTGAAGTCTTCAGCTTGAGGGTCAATACTGATAGCTGTGCTTCTTTTGAACTAACACTCATCATATAACTAGTAATTTTTTTTTCCTGACTGCTCTTTAACTGGGGTGGATAAAACCATATGCATGAGACTGTTGAAAAATAATAATAAACAGTAGTAATAGCCAACATGTTTTCAGTAGTGACAATGTGCTAGAGCTATGTGTAGATATTATCTCCCAATATATTAAGTCACCACAAGTCTATGAAGTAGAGATTCTTGTTATCCCATTTTACAGATGAATACCCTAAGGCCTACAAAGATTAAGTAAATTGCTTTAAGTCCTAAGCCGGTAAGTGGCCAGAATGAGACACCAGCTCTGTCTGATTCCCAAACCCAACCTAGTAACTGTCTTCCTGTTCGTGGTGTTATGAAGAATGACAAGTGAACACAGTGTCATGCTGACATGGCAAATTCCGAAATTGCTTGGTTCCAATGATTGACAAAAACAGTTAGCTCAAGAAAATTCTTATCCATCCAAAACTCCAATTTAAGTCATACTGAAGCAATGCCAGGAGGCCAGGGACATTAATCTGACAAATGAGAAGTGTACGTTGTCACCCCTGGGCAAGGAAGTTTGCTTTCAGAATGGAGTTGCCTGTCTCTCTACTAGTTTGTAAATCTCAAGCTTTCTGTATTCCAGGGCTGAAATAAAATCCCAGTTGGGCACAGAGAATCAGACCTAGACCAGAGCAATAAGTCACAGCCAATTCAAATATTCTGCTAATTTAGTAAAGGATATACTCTCAGGGTAGAAAGTCCCCATTAGAGTCCCCAACTTACAATAGAAATAGTGTCTAAAATGTTTCATGTTCATGAGGGTAATCCTTGGCAAATATGAGTTTCTCCAGATGTTAGTAATAAGACCTAACTTTTATTGAGCATTTGCTATGTGCCAGGTACCATCCTGAGCTTTCTATATGTGGACTCATGCAATTTTCATAACAACCTTACGAGTAAAAGACTATTATTATCATCTTTTCTAGTCAAAAAGGTTTAGGCTTTAAAAAGTTGAAGAATTTGTCCAAGGTCACATGATATGTGGGGAGCTAGACCTGTATGACTCAAAAGCCAGTACTCATGGTGTCATTGTTCTTACGATTCTAGTGTATGAGGAGAGCACACAAGATGAAAGAGAGAATAAGCTAAAGTCAGAAAAAGAAGAGAGTTGGATGCCTCCCCCTTTTTCTTACTTATGGAGACAATTCTTTAAGAGCAGACTTTAAGCTATAGGAAATGGGCATTTCTTGGTCACTAATGTTCTCCCAGTCTACCAGTGCCTTCCTAACTCCTAGCTCTTCTTTCTACCTCTGCAGCTAATGCTCTACATTCTGTATCCTCATCTATCCTCTCCCCAGCATTAGCATTTCCCATTTCCCTTGTTTCCCCCCAAAATCTGGCATACAAACCCCTATCCCTGGGCAGATTCAGCCCTTGCTGCTCTCTGAACTAAGCCAAGCTGGTTTCTAGGAACTGCTAGTGAAAGATCTCCCAGCCAACTGGTGGTCCCGCTCCTCAGTGCAATGTGCATCTTTAACCCTTGCTTCCTTACTCCACACCTCCCACACTCAGTCTCAGAGAATATCTTCTGGAAAACTTCTAAGTCCCCCACTCAACAAATTTATCTCCACCTAAATTAGACCTTTTCCATCGCATCTCCTACTTCACTTCCATAGAGACCCATATTTCAGAGGAAGAAATGGAACTTTCCATGGGAAATTTTATGGATGGCAGCCCAAATCTTGGAGATGAGTGAGATTGCTCCAGTGTGCAGTAAGAAGCCAAGGGAACTAAGGACAGAAGTTGGCATTTATTGTATGGTCATAGGAACAAAGACAGTGAAGGAACACAGAAAAGAATGTCAGGGAAGATTCCAGGAGTAGGTGGTGTTAGGGAAGCCAGCAAAGGAATGGAAAAGTCCATAGTGTTAAATGCTGCAAAAGGGTCAGCTAATTAATTGCAGCCTGACTGTTAGATTTCCTAAAGGAGAAGTTCAGCAGATACTTTTGCCCTGAGGATTCAGTGGAGGGACAGGGATTCGAGGTCAGATTGCCATGGTTTAAAGGACAAATGGTAGATGTTAGGAAAATAATGACTATAGAACACTCTGTGTTTAGTGAAGTATTTGGGCCTATACCATATTTTTTCTTTGCCGTCTATGCTGCCTTTTCTGCCTAGCTCCCATTTTACATGTTTACCAAAATCCATCGGGAAAGAGCTAGAATATCTTTCAAGATGTTCAGTGGTAAGGAAACCTATGGAAGAAGCCATAGATGAGTGTAAGCCTGGGAAGAAGTTATTTTCACTTTTTAAGATGGGAAGACTTGTACATCATCAGTTCATCGGTAACTCTCTAATGAGTGTTTCAGCTAAGCTCTGTTGAAAGGCAGGCCCTTGGCTTCATACGGTGAAAGTCCACCAGGAAAAAGAGACATTAAATGAATAATTTTAAACAAGAAATTATGACATAAACAATGAAATATCAGGTGCTCTGGGAATATAGAACAACAATTGCTTATGGGTTTGAGGAGGGCCAAAAAGAAGGCCAAGTAGAAGGAATGGTGGAGTGAAGACAGCATTCAAACATACTTTAAAACCTATGCAAAGGCCCTGAAGTAGGTGAGCACATGGAAAATGCCTGGAACCAGTAGGAAGTGCTATGTGGCTGAAGCATGGAGAAAACGTGGGGTGTTCTCAAGATGAAGCTGGAGATGGGAATGGGAACCATGCCGGAATGGAGCTCCAGCTACGTAGAAGGAGCCCACAGAGAAGGTGAACAGGAAATAAAGAAGGGAGAGGGATAACTGCCTTAGGAAGTTCCTGAAGAAATCAGAAAGAAACAAAATTTTGACTTCTTCTAGGTGACTCCAAATGGGTTTTCCAGAGCTGTTTCCAGCATAACAAAAATGGAAATGATCCCTTCCCTTTTATGGTACTCCTCTTCTAAGATTTTCTCCCCTCCAATCTCCATAGCAAACCCAGATCTCTGCCTCGTAGTCTCCTTCCTGGTAAATGAGATCAACCTAGTTTAGAAAGTCATAAACCTGGAGGTGGTGGTACTCTCAAACCCTAGAAATGCTTTTCTCCTTCATGAGATCAGTCCCTAAGTCCTAAAGAGTCTATAGTCCTAACAGCTTTCAAAACCTGTCTCTCCACTCCATCTCCAGAGACATTGCTCTGGCTCAGTCTCAGTTTCTCTTACTTGGATCACTGTAACAGCCTCCCAATCCTTCTTCCTATCTCCAATCCATCAATACACAGCTGCCAAGGTTGCCTTTTTAGTATTCAAATATATGGCTATGATTCCTTTCCATAAGAAAAAAAAAAACTTAGCTATTTTCCCCATTGCCTGTAAAATCCATACTCCTTAGCTCAGCACACATGACTTTTGGAGTCTGGAATTCTTCAATATCAACTCTTGCTTTGCTACCTCATGCATATTTCAGGGCTCCTCGCAATCTCTCCACTTATGCACATCAGCCTGGGAATCCTCTCTTCAGCATATCTTTGTGCTAATCCCAAATCATCCACAAGGTCAAGTGTTACTTCCTCCAGAATGTCTCCCCTGTCCTTCCCCAGGCAGGTTTGGGTTCTTCCTTCATGCTCTCATAGTGTCCTGTGCATACAGATACCATATTGAGTATCAAACGCTGTCACAATCGTGGGTTTCCTCCCTGGTGCTTCTACCTAACTGTACATTTTAGACATAGAAACTGACTGAAACTTGTTAATTTACAAATACCCAGGAACCAGCACAGTGCCTGGCATAAAGCAGATACTCAACATGAATGTTGAATTGAATCTATTTCTTTGGCAGTTAGCTAAGAACAGGAACTATATAAAAAATTTTGCTGAAGTTCCTACCCCACTCCCTCCAGCAATGGAAGAGCTTTGAGATTTTTTTTTTTTTTAAGATTTTATTTATTTATTTGACAGAGGGAGATCACAAGTAGACAGAGAGGCAGGCAGAGAGAGAGATAGAGAGAGAGGGAAGCAGGTTCCCTGCTGAGCAGAGAGCCCGATGCGGGACTCGATCCCAGGACCCTGAGATCATGACCTGAGCCGAAGGCAGTGGCTTAACCCACTGAGCCACCCAGGCGCCCGAGCTTTGAGATTTTGAATTAGAAGTCAGGTTAGTCCAGAATTATATACCCCATTCATCTGAGTTGTAATTACATCATATTGGAAACTATCTGGAACCCTCTGCAGTAGTCTACTGTAATTTGATGCATTTAAATTTTTATTATGATCTCCCAATTTCAAGCCCAAATAGATGTCATGGCTTATAAATTCGAAAAGATAATTTTGTTGGTCATGGCTGCTTGTGATTGTCCAAGTTTTTCTATCAATCAAACCCTGATTTTGTTCATTTTGTTCAGGTAGAAATGAGCCCAGAAGAAAAAAAAAAAAAAAAAGCCCAGTGTCTCTTCTACCTAGGATTAATCACATGATAAATTTCAGACTAGTGAAAATAAGCAGGAATGATACATGTCTTTTGATATTTGTTTTTCTTCTTCATTACAGGAATAAGGATTCAGTGCTGGAGTATAATAGCTATCTTAAAAACCCAAGATGACAATGGTAGGAGAGTCTTTGCCCTGAAGGAAAGATTCACTGTTATGTGAGCAAAATAAGATCCTACTTGTTTAAGCACCTATTTGAGGAGTTTCTTATGTTCAAGGCCAAACCTAATTCCTAACTGATAGAATAATAAATGTTAGAAGTAGGAGAGAAATATGAGACAAAGGGATAACAAGGCCAGGAACATAAAAAAGAACCAGGAATGTATTTAATACGAAAATACATACTGTGAAGCGCTATGTACTTTCTAAGGGCAGGCCATATATTTTATTCTAAGGTGTCTAGAAGACAATAGGAAGAGGGAAATGTGGTCAGTTATCCGTATAAGAGAAAAGGCAGACTTACTCAGAAGAAGGAAATGAATTTCGATAGGAAGACAAAACAGATATTTCTTTCCAAGGCTCCTTATTAAAGGGACAGCATGACATAATAAACAATGTCCTTGTTGACATCCATATAGCAGTAACCATCGCTGGGTGGTTCATTTTTTTTTTTTAATTTTTAATTTTTAATTTTTTATAAACATATATTTTTATCCCCAGGGGTACAGTTCTGTGAATTGCCAGGTTTACACACTTCACAGCACTCACCATAGCACATACCCTCCCCAATGTCCATAACCCCACCCCCACTCCCAATCCCCCTCCCCCCAGCAACCCTCAGTTTGTTTTGTGAGATTAAGAGTCACTTATGGTTTGTCTCCCTCCCAATCCCATCTTGTTTCATTAAATCTTCTCCTACCCCCTTCAACCCCCATGTTGCATCTCCTCTCCCTCATATTAGGGAGATCATATGGTAGTTGTCTTTCTCCAATTGACTTATTTTGCTAAGCATGATACCCTCTAGTTCCATCCACGTCGTCGCAAATGGCAAGATTTCATTTCTTTTGATGGCTGCATAGTATTCCATTGTGTAAATATACCACATCTTCTTTATCCATTCATCTGTTGATGGACATCTAGGTTCTTTCCATTGTTTGGCTATTGTAGACATTGCTGCTATAAACATTCGGGTGCACGTGCCCCTTCGGATCACTACTTTTGTATCTTTAGGGTAAATACCCAGCAGTGCAATTGCTGGGTCATAGGGTAGTTCTATTTTCAACATTTTGAGGAACCTTCATGCTGTTTTCCAGAGTGGTTGCACCAGCTTGCATTCCCACCAACAGTGTAGGAGGGTTCCCCTTTCTCCGCATCCTCGCCAGCATCTGTCATTTCCTGACTTGTTAATTTTAGCCATTCTGACTGGTGTGAGGTGATATCTCATTGTGGTTTTGATTTGTATTTCCCTGATGCCGAGTGATGTGGAGCACTTTTTCATGTGTCTGTTGGCCATCTGGATGTCTTCTTTGCAGAAATGTCTGTTCATGTCTTCTGCCCATTTCTTGATTGGATTATTTGCTCTTTGGGTGTTGAGTTTGCTAAGTTCTTTATAGATTTTGGACACTAGCCCTTTATCCGATATGTCATTTGCAAATATCTTCTCCCATTCTGTCAGTTGTCTTTTGGTTTTGTTAACTGTTTCCTTTGCTGTGCAAAAGCTTTTGATCTTGATGAAATCCCAATAGTTCATTTTTGCCCTTGCTTCCCTTGCCTTTGGCGATATTCCTAGGAAGAATTTGCTGCATCTGAGGTCGAAGAGGTTGCTACCTGTGTTCTCCTCAAGGATTTTGATGGATTCCTTTCTCACATTGAGGTCCTTCATCCATTTTGAGTCTATTTTCGTGTTTGGTGTAAGGAAATGATCCAATTTCATTTTTCTGCATGTGGCTGTCCAATTTTCCCAACACCATTTATTGAAGAGGCTGTCTTTTTTCCATTAGACATTCTTTCCTGCTTTGTCGAAGATTAGTTGGCCATAGAGTTGAGGGTCTATTTCTTGGCTCTCTATTCTGTTCCATTGATCTATGTGTCTGTTTTTGTGCCAGTGCCATGCTGTCTTGATGATGACAGCTTTGTAATAGAGCTTGAAGTCCGGAATTGTGATGCCACCAACCCTGGCTTTCTTTTTCGATATTCCTTTGGCTATTCGAGGTCTTTTCTGGTTCCATATAAATTTTAGGATTATTTGTTCCATTTCTTTGAAAAAAATGGATGGTATTTTGATAGGAATTGCATTAAATGTGTAGAATGCTTTAGGTAGCATAGACATTTTCACGATATTTATTCTTCCAATCCAGGAGCATGGAACATTTTTCCATTTCTTTGTGTCTTCCTCAATTTCTTTCATGAGTACTTTATAGTTTTCTGTGTATAGATTTTTAGTCTCTTTGGTTAGGTTTATTCCTAGGTATCTTATAGTTTTGGGTGCAATTGTAAATGGGATGGACTCCTTAATTTCTCTTTCTTCTGTCTTGTTGGTGTAGAGAAATGCAACTGATTTCTGTGCATTGATTTTATATCCTGACACTTTACTGAATTCCTGTACAAGTTCTAGCAGTTTTGGAGTGGAGTCTTTTGGGTTTTCCACATATAGTATCATATCATCTGCGAAGAGTGAGAGTTTGACTTCTTCTTTGCCAATATGGATGCCTTTAATTTCCTTTTGTTGTCTGATTGCTGAGGCTAGGACTTCTAGTACTATGTTGAATAGCAGTGGTGATAACGGACATCCCTGCCGTGTTCCTGACCTTAGCGGAAAAGCTTTCAGTTTTTCTCCAGTGAGAATGATATTTGCGGTGGGTTTGTCATAGATGGCTTTGATAATATTGAGGTTGTGCCCTCTATCCCTACACTTTGAAGAGTTTTGATCAGGAAGGGATGCTGTACTTTGTCAAATGCTTTTTCAGCATCTACTGAGAGTATCATATGGTTCTTGTTCTTTCTTTTATTAATGTGTTGTATCACATTGA
The DNA here is from genome assembly GCF_002288905.1 of Enhydra lutris kenyoni. Classification (NCBI taxonomy): domain Eukaryota; kingdom Metazoa; phylum Chordata; class Mammalia; order Carnivora; family Mustelidae; genus Enhydra; species Enhydra lutris. The sequence continues at coordinate 58,153,301 of NW_019154085.1, forward strand.
CTGATTTGCGGATGCTGAACCAACCTTGCAGCCCTGGAATAAATCCCACTTGGTCGTGGTGAATAATCCTTTTAATGTACTGTTGAATCCTATTGGCTATTATTTTGGTGAGAATTTTTGCATCTGTGTTCATCAAGGATATTGGTCTGTAGTTCTCTTTTTTGATGGGATCCTTGTCTGGTTTTGGGATCAAGGTGATGCTGGCCTCATAAAATGAGTTTGGAAGTTGTCCTTCCATTTCTATTTTTTGGAACAGTTTCAGGAGAATAGGAATTAGTTCTTCTTTAAATGTTTGGTAGAATTCCCCCGGGAAGCCGTCTGGCCCTGGGCTTTTGTTTGGAGATTTTTGATGACTGTTTCAATCTCCTTACTGGTTATGGGGCTGTTCAGGCTTTCTATTTCTTCCTGGTTCAGTTGTGGTAGTTTATATGTCTCTAGGAATGCATCCATTTCTTCCAGATTGTCAAATTTGTTGGCGTAGAGTTGCTCATCGTATGTTCTTATAATTGTCTGTATTTCTTTGGTGTTAGTTGTGATCTTTTCTCTTTCGTTCATGATTTTATTTATTTGTGTCCTTTCTCTTTTCTTTTTGATAAGTCTGGCCAGGGGTTTATCAATCTTATTAATTCTTTCAAAGAACCAGCTCCTAGTTTCGTTGATTGATGAGTTTTATTTTTATAGCCATTTCTGGTACTCAGAGGAGTCAACCTTCTGAGCACCACCTTCCTGCACCTTTGTTCTTTAGAATCAATAAGATTCTATAACAGGTTACTGGAAGCCAGACCTTGGTTCTAGCCAATTAACTGTTCTGTGGAAAACTTAGGGTACTTTTGCTGGCAAGTAGTGAGTTTCTCAGGGAAGGAAGGCTCCAGTGAACTTCCAGCAGGGGCAGTTTTATGTTTCTGGGGGACCCAAGGCTTATACAACTTGGAGGGTCACTTTTAAGAAAAAGAACATAAAATTACAAATACAAAATCAGGTACATTTTAGAATGAGGAAAGAAATCACAAGCAATGTGGGTAGTCTTAGAGTTTTGTTCTGAGATATCTTGCCAGAAATGCTTACCTGAAATTCTTCCAGATTGTTCTTTGGCGTCCTCTTCCCAGCTTGAATACAACCAGCAGCTCCCAGAATCCTCTATGGCTCCTGCAAGTGAGGGCCCTCTATCTTCTTATGAAGAAATCTTCAGAAATAATATAATATTGTTTGTAGATTTTCCTGACTTTTACAAGCCTTCAGAATTGAGGATGGGCCAAACAACTTGAATTGAGAACCTTGACCATTGATGCTTCTTGGGAATTTTATAAGAATACTACTTTCTCCTTTCAAAAAAAAAAAAAAAATCCTACTTCCTGTGGGGAAAAGGAGGGAGGAGAGCTCTCCTGACTAGGCAGTTAATAATTGCCAAATGGGTAAAACAAAGACAGACTTTGGCTTCTCTACTCATGTGATAACTATTTTTTGTTGCTTATCTGGCTTTTGAGGGCCAGCCTTCCTGTTCGATTATAAAATCATCAATTTCTTGGGGTGCCTGGGTGGCTCAGTGGGTTAAGCCTCTGCCTTCGGCTTGGGTCATGGTCTCAGGGTCCTGGGATCCAGCCCCACATCGGGCTCCCTGCTCGGTGCAGAACTTGCTTCCCCCTCTCTCTCTGCCTGCCTCTCTGCCTACTTATGATCTCTCTCTCTGTCAAATAAATAAATAAATAAAATCTTTTAAAAAAATCAACAATTTCTTTACACCTGGTCATATGGATTTTAATATGAGAGTCAACTGATAACTTTAATAAAAACTAGCCCTGCTACACAAATATTACCATAAAGAAGGACTTCAGTGATTCTAAAACCTAAAATCAACCATGTTTCAACCAAAGTTGTATTTTTTTTATTATCCTCTCCAACTTGTAACAGCACTATGACTACTTATTTCCACATAGCAAGTCTCTCCATTTGGTTACCTTGGAATATGTTTTGCAAAAGATTTATTTCAAGAGATATACTAAAAACCTGTAACTGCACTTCTGGGGACATAAAAAAAGGTCAAGATGAGTACCAAATACCAACTATTGTAGGTTTACAAAAAGGGATTCGATTTTGGGAACACATTTGTCCATTTGTTCATGCACTGGGCTAGATTCAAATTTTATTTTGTGGAAGCCTCTTGGATCTGCCTGGGAGAGTCCCTTGGTATCATAGACGACCATGAATTTAAGCAACTAACCTTGTGAAACCCTTAATTTTCATAGAAAAAAAAGTCTTCTCACGTCTATCACACACACACACACACACACACAGAGAGAGAGAGAGAGAAAGTTGCCTGGCTATCAAGGTATATGGTTCTGCACTTGTATGTGGTATGACCAACTATTGACGTTTACCTGGGACTGCCCTGATTTTAGTACTGATAGTTCTGTGTCTCAGAAAACCTCTTGGTCCCAGGGAAAGCAGGACAGTTGGTCACCCTACTTATATGGCAACATATACATGTTGTCAAATGAGTCCTCACTGTGGCTAGATATACAAAAATCCAGATTGGAGTTGGCTTTTTAGTCTAGAACTTCTAAATCCTTAAATGTCTGTAACTTGAAATTACAGTTGACCCTTGAACAACAGGGGTTTGAACTGCGTGGCTCCACTTCTACAGGGCTATTTTATAGTGCAGAACTGTCACTACACTTTCTCTTCTTTATGATATTCTTCATTTTTTAAAGATTGTATTTTTTGAGAGAGAGAACAAGAGCAGGGAGAGAAAGAGTAAAGAATCTCAAACAGATTCCGTGCTGAGTGTGGAGCCCCATGGGGGCTCATTCCCATGACCCTGAGATCATGACCTGAGTCAAAACCAAGAGTTGGATGCTTAATTGACTAAGCCATCCAGTTGCCCCATGATTTTCTCAGTGGCATTTTTCTTCTCTAGCTTAATTTATAAGAATTCAGTACATAATATATATAACATACAAAGTATGTGTTCATCAATGGTTTATGTTATCAGTAAGACTTCCAATCAACAGCAGGTTATTAGTGGGTTAATTTGAGGTGGGGAGTCAAAATTTATATGTGGATTTTCAGGTGTGCAGGGGGTCAGCATCCCAACCTTCTCATCATGCAAGGCTCAACTGTACAGTTAAAAGTTGGTGTGCATATACATTTTTCTGTTGGAAGGCCCACATTTTCCAATAGATTTTTAATGGGATGCACCAAAAAAAAATGAAAGAAAGCTTATCTATGGAGGATTGCCTGAACTATGTGTAGCCCATTATTTGTCTAAATATTCTAAGTGTTTTACTTCACTGCACTTTGGATAAGACCGTTAGTTATTAGAACCACCCAGCGAGAGGAGGAGTCAAGATGGTGGAGAAGTAGCAGGCTGAGACTACTTCAGGTAGCGGGAGATCAGCTAGATAGCTTATCTAAAGATTGCAAACACCTACAAATCCAACGGGAGATTGAAGAGAAGAACAGCAATTCTAGAAACAGAAAATCAACCACTTTCTGAAAGGTAGGACTGGCGGAGAAGTGAATCCAAAGCGACGGGAAGATAGACCGCGGGGGGAGGGGCCGGCTCCCGGCAAGCGGCGGAGCAACGGAGCACAAAATCAGGACTTTTAAAAGTCTGTTCCGCTGAGGGACATCGCTCCAGAGGCTTAACCGGGGTGAAGCCCACACGGGGTCAGCGTGGCCTCAGGTCCCGCAGGGTCACAGAAGGATCGGGGGTGTCTGAGAGTCGCAAAGCTTACAGGTATTAGAACGGGGAAGCCGGCTATAGAGACGGAGCCGAGGAGTGAGCTCTAAGCTCAGGGTTACCTTGAACTGGTCGCAGGCTCGGTCAGCTCGGAGAGCGGCTGGAGGCCAGGGTGACTGGAGTAATTGGGCGCTGTTCCCTGAGGGCGCACTGAGCAGTGGGTCCCTGGGCTCTCAGCTCCTGCGGGCCAGAGACTGGGAGGCCGCCATCTTCATTCCCGTTCTCCGGAACTCTACGGAAAGCGCTAAGGGAACAAAAGCTTCCGAAAGCAAACCCGAGCGGATTACTCAGCACGGCCCCTGGTAAGGGCGGTGCA
>NW_019154085.1:58162355-58196159 GCF_002288905.1 Enhydra lutris kenyoni
TTAAGTGACTCTTAATCTCACAAAACAAACTGAGGGTTAATGGGGGGAGGGGGGTTGGGGGGGTGGGATTATGGACATTGGGGAGGGTATGTGCTATAGTGAGTGCTGTGAAGTGTGTAAACCTGGCGATTTGCAGACCTGTACCCCTGGGGATAAAAAGATATTATATGTTTATAAAAAATAAAATTTAAAAAAAAAAACAACTCATCATGCCTCGAGCAAATTCCAGTTTTTAATATAAATTAAACTGGGGCGATCTAGAACTGTAGACATAATCTTTGTTGAGTAAGAGAGAAAACTAAAGAAGGTGGAGCCATAAGGCACTGTTTTGCATTATGCAAATGGAAAGTATATTAGTGCGCTTGACTTAAACAAAACTATAATCTAAAATCTACAATTCTACTCAAAGATTTCTGGGATGTGAATAGAAGCATTAAGAAAAATACTCATTGCACTTAGATTTATGGATAGAAGATATCATTGATTTAGTGGACCAGTGATTACAGGAAGATGAAATATCCCTTAATAGAAAAAAAAACCAACAACAGTCATTGCATAGTCTTTGGCTTTCAAAACTTTTCAAAGATTTGAGAGGGCAGAAGGGAAAAAAAAAATGTCAGCAGTTAGTCTTAGCACCAGCAATACATAGAAAAAAAGTACATGTTTGCCAAATCTCAGGTTATATCTAATGGAGTTTGGAAAAAAAAAATGGAGGCTAATGCTCATTAATTAGTCAAGCACGTTATCAACATGAACGCTGGGGTTCTTTGTCCTTCATTTCTTATTGCATGCCTCTGCTTGCCTGTTGCCAGATTACTGATGCTTCCTTTCAAAGAGTAAACGATTGGAGTAAGAAAGTGTGCACATACCACTTTGGGGTACCAGGTGTGGACTGCAGGTCAATGAATTTTGACATTTTAGGTATCCAAGTGAAGAAAGGAAAAAGTTTGGGGAAGGATTTTTAAAAAGCATTACAAAGCTAGGGGTACCTGGTTGGTTAAGTATCCAACTCTTGATTTCGGTTTAGGTCACGATCTCATGACTGTGAGGTGGAGCCCTGAGTTGGGCTCTGCCCTCAGTGGGGAGTCTGCTTGAGAGTCTCTCTCTTCCTCTCCCTCTGCTCCTCCCCATTTCTCTGCACACACTCTCTCCCTGTCTCACTCTCTCAAATAAATACAACTTAAAAAAAAAATTATAAGCTGTGTATGAAGAACTTGATGACTTTGGGTGACAGTTTCTCAGTTTTTCCAACTAAAAGTAGTATTTCTCTCTCTATGAATTTCTGCTATATGATACAACTTTAGATTTGTAAGTAGTTTCCTTAAAAAAAAAAAACCAAAAACTAAAGAATACCTCATATTGCCTTCCCACATACCTTCTTGCTATTTGTGAGAAGTTCTCCATTTTCCCTTTGGTTAAAGGGTACATGGAATTGGGCTTAGCAATACAAGAACTAATCTTAAGTCAAATTTCAGCCAACTTTATTAATGCAAACCATATCTCTTCTATGTGTCTCCATTTTACAAGGACAGTTTCTGAAATATGATAAGGAAAGCTATCCTTGAAGTATTTCTAGACAAATTAAAAGCAGGAAATACCAGAGATTTCATGTGCTGAACTCTCATGAGATTTACTGCCCAATTTAGCGGTTTCAGCATGAGCCTGGGATATGCCTCTGTACATTTTGATGCGAATTCCAAGTGGACTGAACTTGTAAAGCTTCAGAATTTCATCCATCACTTAGCATTTCTTTGATTTGGGGTTATGTGTCACCATTAATCACAAAAATACAAGATCCCTTGAAGTATGGCTACTTGGGCTCCTCTATGGAATTAATAGGGTATAAATGAACAAACCAACAAACAAGTCAAGTTGATCCATGAGCCTAATGATCCAGATTTAAGTCTAAAAGTTATTTAAAATTTTGTATTTTCTAATAATTTTCAAAATGCTTAAATATAGCATTCTCCCAGGGGTCTGAGATGACTTTCTGGGCTGCCTTACTCTGTCTCAATGAGGAAATTTAGCACCAAATGTGGAACCTGAAGCTACGTACAATCTCCCTTGGGTTTACTGCCCCCACTATAGCTATCATCACATGCTTAATGCACCTTTGACACCCTGGTCCCTTTACTGTTAAGTCAGTGAAATAGACAAAATCAGAAATAGGAAAATGTTTGTAGAACACACAGCTCATGGTCCAAGTGGGATGCAAGGGTCATTTTTATTTAGAAAAGAAGAAGACTCTATAATTTTCTTACTTGAAATTTTTCATTCCTTCTTCATTGGATATATGTGAGGTTCTAAGATTCAGCACATGCAATGGGCACCAGTATGGTAAAGGTTTTAAGGTATCAAAGTTAGGGGCGTCTGGCTTGTTCAGTCTGTGGAGCCCACGACTCTTGATCTTAGAGTTGTGAGCCCACATTGGGTGTAAAGATTACTTAAAAACAAAATCCTTAAAAGAGATAAAATATCAGAGTTAAAGGAACTTTGATTTTTTTTTTTTACTTTTTGGGCTCTTAGAAAAAAAAGGCCTTTCCTTTATGAAATGCTGACATTTGCAAAAGTGTGTGTGACAAAAAAATGACTCCATTAACAAAACAGAAAGTTGATCATCTTAAAATGTGTTTAAAATTTGCTGGTCTGTAAAATCCAAAAGTCTGGGAATCACTGCCCTGTGAGGTGGTGATGAAATACTTCCTATGCTATCCAAGACTCTTCCCGGTCCAGCTGTTTATTTCCAACTTTAAGCATACTTCCCCACTTTAAGCATAGGAATTCTGAAATGCAGACACAGTCAGTGAGTTGTATCACACAATTCTATACTGCACAATTCCTTCCATTTCTTGTCCTCCTGGAAAACTCCTAATGATCCTTTAAGACTCAGAGGGGAACATACTACTTTCTTTGTGAAAACTTCGCCGGCAACTCCATCTGGTCTCCTTAGGAAGAACCTGAGCAGTCCTTGTTTTCTGTTCCCACTACTTCCAGGTATCCCCCTGGTTACAGGGTATCATAACAATGTGTTTGTTTGACTGTCTGCACCATATGGAGTGACATCCTTCGGATTTTTTTCTTTTCAGGTTCATTTTTTAGTCACTGCATCTAGGTCAATGGTTGATGCCTAGTAGGTGCACAATAAATGTATGATTGGATTTTTGGGTGGACAGGTAATTAAATGATATCTTGCAATAGTCTCACTTGGATTCATTTATTCAGTAATTTATGAAGAAATATTTAAGTGCCCTTTATGAAATAGCTTTACCGAGTACCCTGATAGTTGCACAATGTAAAATATAGCCTTTATTTATAATTTGCATACAATCCAATTGGGAAAGACAAAGAATCCATATGGAAAATGTTATATAGTCAGTACAGAAAATGATCAAAGGCCAGGGCAGCGTATGTTATATGTGAATGAATGGAGCCTAAGGTCAGTGTTTTCAGCTTTTACCAGGAGATTTTGTTATAGTTTATGTTGGCCAGAGCTTTAAAGAAGGATGTGGGAATTGGTTTGAATATTATGAGCCCTCTGTGCTACGCAGACAGGGCCACACAAAATCAAGGCTCTTGTTCTCTCTCTCAGTGCTGTTCCCTCCGTCCATTTCACGACCCTTTGACTTGTCTGCCTGTTTGTAGCCCTGCCTCATCCCTCATCCTTGACACCTGGGACTGCTTTTCTGTCTCTGATCCTTCAGTTTTTCTTCCTCAACTGTAATTGATCCTTGCTGGTTGATTTTGCAGCCCTCCATAGAAGCCTAGGGTGAATAAGCCACCTGGTGTTTTCTAGTCCGGTCCTTTTATTTTATTGACAAGAAATCCGAGATCTGGTAGTCACAACTCACCTGAGATCCTCTGGCTATCACTAACATTCTAACTGCAGGGCTCTTCCCACCCTCCTACATTGTGTCCCCATGGCGCATCTCTGAGATGACCAAAGTAAATTAAAATGTTCATCTCTCTGAATTGCGTTCTGTTCCTTCTGTGAAACCTTGGTCCTGGACATGTTTGTCTGAGGGCCAAGGATCTGGAACTTTCTGTGGCAAGTGTGCATTAGATTTTCTTTCGTAGGCATTCTACCTGTTTTTGTTTTTGTTTTTGTTTTAAGATTTTATTTATTTATTTGACAGACGGAGATCACAAGTAGGCAGAGAAGCAGGCAGAGAGAGGAGGAAGCAGGCTCCCTGCTGAGCAGAGAGCCTGATGTGGGACTCGATCCCAGGACCCTGGGATCATGACCTGAACCGAAGGCAGAGGCTTTAACCTACGGAGCCACCCAGGTGCCCCATACCTGGTTTTGATTCTATGTTTTTTCTCTTCATTAAAAATGTTGAAAGTTAAATAGAGATTTGTTAGCAGTTTTTAACAGAACTGGACCATGAAAAGTATATCATGAAGTAGTTACTTGAGTTCTACATTATGTATTGGTGGAGAACCACTGGCTCTTTCTGGGTCTCAGTTGGGTTACAGGTAAATTTAGGGCGAGGAGGAGATAATCACTAAGATCTCTTCCAGCTTCAAAATCTTATAATCATTTGCAGACCTGTTATATTAAAATTTGTTTTTCATTGACCTAGTAGTGTGCACACTTAATTTTAAAAATTCATGCTATTCAGAAGTATGTAAAATAAAAACCGAGTTTTTTGGTTACATTTATACAGATTCCCCTCACATAGATACATACTCGCCCCCACACACACATCCACCCTTATGATTAGAAATGATCCCCTTTTATCCAAACTCGCTTGAGGGGTATCTTTCAGACCGGTTTCCCTAAGTATACAGAAAACAAAACCCAGAAATACCTTTCATTCTTCTTAATTTAGGTTACAAGAAGTGGTATACAAATATTAGTATTTTTGCAGAATTAAATTCCACACACTTCTAGCAATTATTTGCAAGGAAATAGCTGCTTTCATTCCTAATTGCAATAAAGTAGAAAAAAGCCAAAGGTCATTTTCATCTTTATTCAAGTCTTTAGGTTTACTTTATTTTTAAATATCAACTTTCAAGGAGCATTTAAACATGATTTTGTTTAACTTAAACCAATTTGTACCCTATTTATATTTACTGAGATGTGACAGAAGTCTCAGCTTTCCACTGTTTTATTTTTTGTTTTTGGATGAAATCTTAGTTGTTTAATGAACTTCAATATTTATATTTAGTTAAAGCTCTGCTATCATTTATAACCAGATGAGACAGCCAAGGGAAGATAAATTGATAATTTATTCCTCTTGCATTAGGGAAACAGTGCTTGTATTTACAATATGCTTAGCATAGCAATTCCCTGCCTAGCCTCCGAATATTTGTGTACGTTTTATGGTGGAGTGTGACTTTCAAATTAAAAATGATTTGTTGCAAGAATATTGACTGGGAAATGCATTCTGAGAGGAGATACAGAGAAGATGTAATGAGATTTTTCACTATTCTTAGCCCTGGGCTATTCAATAATTTTTCTTCTTTAAAGCTGAGAGGAAGAAAGGGGACCTCAAACTGAGTGGCAGATGTTAAGTCAGGAAATGGGAAACTGCGCCTTCCCCAGAGCTTCAAGTCATCTCCATGACCTCTGTGGCCTCGTTGAAAGGCTTTCTCTGAATTGAATGACAACATGGAGGCTGTGGGCAATATTCCAAATCAGAGAATGTGGGTGTGACTGGGAAACCATGACCCTTGCCCTGCGTGGTAGTTCAGACCTAGGTTAGGGGCGAGGTGCGAAGGGCTTTGCAGCACTGGGTAGTCTGACATGGTCTCTGAGATCCTCCCACCAAGAAGACACCTAAGAGATGTACCCTGAGTGCTCCTACCTGGGGGCTTGCTCTGCATCTCTGAGTCTATCTTCCCAGCCTTCTTTCAGCATGTCCAGTTAACATCCAGGAGTCAGGTACTGTTCAACCACATGTTTTCTACAGTCAGCATAGACATGCCAACAGAGATAAGTGCAGAATGCATTAGAAAACCACTCCTACCTCCTACTTCAGGGCCTGTACACAGTGCCACGGCTCGGAACAGATGCAAGTTCCTGCAGAAACAGGGCACAAGTTGGTACAGGCATAAGTGACAGAAAAAGTGATTCTGAGAGGAGGGTCTTCCCCACACCTCTGCCAAAGCTTTATTGAGGTATAATTCATATCGAACACTGTGTCAGCTTGCAATGTTACAATGCGACAGGATTTGATACAGGTTTACACGGAGAAATAATTACCGCAATAAGGTTAGTTAACACATGCAACCATCTCACATAGTTATTTTTTGTGTGAGGGGTGGTGGAGGTGTTGAGAATTTTTAATTATCTGCTGTTAACAACTTCCAAGTATACAGTGTAGTATTGTTAACTGCAGTCGCCATGCTGTCCATTGTATCCCCAGGAGTCACCCATATGATAACTGAAAGTTTGTTTGTGCCCTTCGTTCCGCTTCACGCATTCCCCGCCCCTCCTCACCATCCCCAATTTTCTCTCTTTCTGTGAGTTTGGGTTTTTTGAGATTTCACATATAACTGAGGTCACACAATCTTTGTCTTTCTCTGCCTGACTTATTTGAACAGGGTCTTCTAAGGTAGAATTTTTTATGTGAACTTGTTGAAGTACAGCAGCAGTCGATAAAAGAATACAGTCATGATTTCAGCTTTTTCATTAGGAAGTTTAAGAAACATTTTTGTTTTTATGTGTTTTTAAAAAGATGCTAGTTTCCAAGACCAAGCAATTTATCGTCTTCTTCAGTAAACTTTCATCATTTTCTCAAAACTGGCATCTTTAATGATGTATCAAACACTGAGTCTCTTCTCTCTCCCTACGCCTCTGCCCAATTTGCATGACCTTTGCTCTCCTATCATTGCTTGTTAACCTCGTAAACCAGGGAATACTACCTGTTAGCTGCTTTGCCTGCACTTCCCTATGTGTAACCAGCTGACAAGCAGACAAAACTGGTATTTATCACATCGGGGCAGGTTTTCACTGCTGGTAAGCATCCACTGTCTAGAGAGCAGGCATGGGAAGTCACCGAGCAGTGTCTGTGAGCAGAAGAAAATGTGGAGCTTGGGAACGGCTGAAAGGAGGAATCAGCACACCTTCCCAAGCAGCACGAAGAAGAGACGGGGTAAATCTGTGAAAGAAGAGAATGCTCCAGGAAGGAAGACGGAGAAAAGGGGGCAGAGTCAGCAGAAAGGAAATGCTTTAGATCTCAGAACATGACATGGTGATTTTATTTGAAGATGTGGCAAGGCCTTCAGCTACTAGGAGGTTTCTCAAGGCATAAGCTATCATTTTTCTCTCAATGGGTTCTGTGGATATTTGGAGAGAGATGAAGTAAATTCCTTCCTCAAGGGGATGGGATTTATTTCAGGAAGTTTCCCCTGGCCACTGACTGACATACCTTTATCAGACTGTTTGTCATATTTTTCTCTTTGTTTATTTGTCTGTCACTAAGGAAATAATAACTGGTATCATTCGTGTGTGTGTGTGTGTGTGTGTGTGTGTGTGTGTGTGTGTGTTTGTTTAGGAGAGGCACTGAGGTCTGGAAAAAGGAGGTACTAGAAGCTCGGGAGGTGGAAGTGCAGAGGAGTAAGTGTTGGTGATGATGAGACGCTGGAAAGAAGGCACTTCAGGTTCAAAAAGTACAAAGTACCCAACTTTGTTAGGGTCTGGCCAGGGCAATGGAAAGCAAGGGTGGAGTAGAGGTCAAAGTCGCCAGTAGGTGGAGAAGCTTTAAGCCAAGGGGTCCAGGTTTGTCCATAGAGAGTTATGGGGGAGAAAAGATAAAGGCAAAAATCCAAACAATATAGAAAAGTGTAATATGAAAAGTAGAAAATTTCCACCAACTTTCCACCCCCGTGGGACACTATGGAGGTGTTCTTTATTAAAAATATACCCACTTTGGTAGTGTTGGAGGTCAACGTTTAACCCTTGCAAGGTGCTTGGGTCTGAGGTACCAGGTGCTGGTTATATAGTTGCAGTGAGTTTGTGAAAATGCATTAAACTTTACCCTAATATTTTTTGGTTTGTATTATACTTAAACTAAAAAGTTCATTTACTTAAGCCATATTTATTTGAAATATTTCAAGCTTAACAGTGAGAAATTAAGAGTATTGTAACTAAGACTAGCATTTGAATACCCATTACCCAGTTTAAGAAATAAAATGTCACCAATACACTGAGCACATTCCCAACTCTCATTTCAAGGTAACTACCACCTTCATTTTGCAGTTTCTCTTTCTGTATGTTTATACTTATACCAAATATAGATAGATAGATAGATAGATAGATAGATGATAGACAGATATTCCCAAATAAGATATGAACTGTTTTGAGTACTCCCTGGTTTCATTCTACATGGATCTCTCTGCAGCTTGTCTTATTCTAAACAATGGAAGTGAAATTTACATATTTTGCAAGTATTTTAATGACACAATTCAGTGGTATTTAGTATTCAGTTTTGTACAATCACTAGCTATCTCTAGCTTCACAACTTCTTCATTACTCCATAAAACACCTCATACTTGCTAAGAAATCATTCCCCATTTGCCCATCCTCTCAACTGCCCGTAAATTCTATTTCTGTCTCTATGGCTTTGCCTATTCTAAATAAATAAACATATAAAAGTAATCGTATAATACATGAATTTTGCTGTCTGCCTTCTTTTACTTAACATAACTGTTTCAAGATTCATCCAAGTCATATAGTAACATGTTTCAGTAATTCATTCATTATTGATTGAAGTCTACCTAGTGTGTATGAAATGGTATCTCATTTTGGTTTTAACTGGAATTTCCTTATTGACCAATGGTGTGGAACACCTTGTCAGGTGTTTGCTGGGCCATTTATATATCTTCTCTGGAGAAATGTCTGTTCAAGTCTTTGGCCCAGTTTTTTTTTTTTTTTTTTTAAGTATTCTTTTTTTTTTTTTTAAAGATTTTATTTATTTATTTGACAGAGAGAAAGAGCACAAGTAGCAGAGAGGCATGCAGAGAGGAAGGAAGCAGGCTCCCTGCTGAGCAGAGAGCCCGATGTGGGGCTAGATCCCAGGACCCTGGGATCATGACCGGAGCCGAAGGCAGATGCTTAACCAACTGCGCCACCCAGGCGCCCCTGACCCAGTTTTTTTTTTTTTTTTATATTTTTTTTTTTTATTTGACAGAGAGAGATCACAAGTAGGCAGAGAGGCAGGTGGGGGGGGGGGGGCGGGGGACGGGCCCCCTGCTGAGCAGAGAGCCCGATGTGGGGCTAGATCCCAGGACCCTGAGATCATGACCTGAGCCAAAGGCAGTGGCTTAACCCACTGAGCCACCCAGGCACCCCCCTGACCCAGTTTTTAATTGGGTTATTTGTCTTTTTATTATTGAGTTGTAAGAGTTCTTTGTATATTCTGGATACTAGACCCTTATCAGGTCTATGGTCTGCAATTATTTTCTCCCATTCTAGTGTTGCCATTTCACTTTTTAATAGTGTCCTTTCATGCACCAAAGATTTTAATTTTAGTGAAATCAAAATTAACATTTTTTCTTTAGTTTCTTGTGCTTTTAGTGTCATATCTAAGAAGTTTTTGCCTAATTCATAGTCATGAAGATTTGCTCTCATATTTTTCTTAAGAATTTCTTAATTTAAGAATTTTCTTAAGAATTTCATGGTTCTTGGTGCATGGTGCTTACATTTAAGTATATGGCCCGTTTTAAATTAATTTTTGTAGACATTCAACTTAATTTGTTTGTATGTGGCTACCCAGTTGACCCAGAATGATTTGTTGAAAAGACTTCTTTCACCAATGAATGCTTTACCACCCTTGTTGAAAATCAATCCATTATCCCTGTGCCAGTGCTGCATAGTCTTGATTACTATTGCTTTGCATTAAAATTTGATATTGGGAAATCTGGATTCTCCAACTTTTTCATCTTTTTCTAGATTGTCCATTTGAGGTCCTATGCATTTTCATATAAATTTTAAGATTAATTTTTTAATATCTGCAAAAATCTAGGTGGAATTTTGATACAAATTGCATTAAATCTATAATCTATTTGGGGAGGATTGCCATCTTAACACTATTAAGTCTTCCAACCCATGAACTTGGGATGTCTTTTTATTTATTTAGATCTTCCTCAATATCTGTCAATAATGTTTGATAGTTTTCAGAGTGTAAGTTTTACACTTCTTTGTTAAATATATTCATAAAGATTTTATTCTTTCTGATGACATTATAAATGCAATTATTTTCTTCATTTTTGGATTTTTCATTGCTTATGCACAGAAGTATAATTGATTTTTGTACATTAATCTTGTTGATGAACATGTTTGTCAGTTCTAATTTTTTTAAGAATTTTCTTTTACAAAGGAATGTCATTTGCAAATAGCTTTTTTGTTTTTTGTTTTTTTCCCTTTCCAATGTAGATGTCTTCTGTTTCACTTCCTGGCCTAATATTCCTGGTTCTACCTTTGTTACAAAGCTGTGTAGAAGTGGGGAGAGTAGACATCCTTGACTTTTTTCTGATCTTAAAGGAGATTTCATTGATTTATATGTTATATTTATTATACTCTCCTTTCTGCTTGCTTTAGATTTCATTTGCTCTTCTAGTTTTATTATTTGGAAGCTTAGGTTAGTTTGCAGATATTTTTGCTTTCTCATATACACATGTAATGTTACACATTTTTCTCTAAACACTGCTTAGCTGTATCTCACAAATTTGAGTATTTGTATTTTCACTTCAAAATATATTTAAACTTCTCTTGAAGTTTCTTTTCAACATATATGTTATTTACAAGTGTGTTCCTTAATTTTCAAATACTCGGGAATTTTCCAGATCTCTTTCTAATACTTTTTTTTTTTTTTTTTAGTTTTAATTTTGCTGTGGTCTAAGAACATACTTTGCATGATTTCTATTATTTAAATGTGTTTATGGTTTTGTTATAGCCCAGAATATGGTGTATCTTAGTGAATATTCCATGTGTCCTTGAGAAGATGTGTATTCTGTTTTTATCAGGTGAAATGCTCTATAAATATCAATTACATGAAGCTATTTGATTGTGCTGTTCAGGTCATGTATAGTCCTACTGATCTTCTGCCTACTTGTTTCATCAATTCCCAAGACAAGAATGTTGAAGTCTCGAAATATAATTGTGACTTGGTCTATTTCTCCTTTCAGATATATTAGGCTTTTGCTTCATGTATCATAAAAGTCTGTGGCTGGGTGAATACACATTTAAGATCTTCATGTCTTCTGGGAGAATTGGTTCCCTTATGTAGGGTCCATTTTTATCCCTCATCCTTTTCCTTCTTCTGAAATCTACTTTGACTGAAATTAATGTAACTATTCCAGTTTTCTCTAGATTAATATTAACATGGCAGATCCCTCTCCATCGGTTTACTTTTACCCTGTCTTTATATTAAAGCAGGTTTATTATAGACAGTATGTAATATATATTTTCAGTGTATCTATAAGACTGTATGTATTATCTATATATCTATAGCTTTCCATCTAAATAAATACAACTGATTTATTTTCCTAACATTTCCTGACATTATTCCTAATGAAGCAGAGGTCCCTTTCTTCTCAAAATACAAGTAATCACTGGACTGTAATAGAGCATTTTTATAAGCAGTTTCCTTGAATTTTCTGTCATGATAGTTGTTTTCTGAAGTCACTTCAGCAACAGTTATTTAATATTGAACATCATGGATTGAGACTTGATTAAGTGGCTGAGGGGCAGAAGAGTCCAGGAGGATAAAACTGTGACATGGAAGACTCCTGAGTGTCAGAAAACTTCTTAAATTCAGAGAAAATTCCTTCATTGTGTGTGGTGATTATGTCCTACCTCACAACGATTTAGAACGGGTACAAGCATAGGGTTTAGATGAGTTGGAGTTCAACACTCGATTCATAAATGAGGAATCTGAAACCAAGGTCTGCGCACCTGAGTTTCCATACAGCAGATCATATTTCCTTGGTGCTGTTGGCAGAGCAGCGTAGGTTACATTATTACATTGTTTCTGTGATTGTTTTACCAGTAACATCCATCCCAGCAGCTACTTAGTTTGATAATCATGAGCTGCCACAAGCCAAAGAGAGAGCCCTCTTTCTCTTGGGGGGTGGGGGGAGGCGATACTACCATAAATAAGATGTCCCAACCTTGAGCTTGGCTGCACATGTCAAATCTCTTTTTCAGCTATTTCTCAACATTCTTGAGCTAATTTTCAGATCTTGCAACTTTTTTTTTCTTTAAAATTTTGTTTACTTATTTGACAGAGAGACACAGCAAGGGACGAAGCACAAGCACGGGATGAGAGAGAGGGAGAAGCTGGCTTCCTGCGGAGCAGGGAGCCAGATGCTGGACTCCCATCTCAGGACCCTGGGATCATGACCTGAGACCAAGGCAGATGCTTAAAGACTGAGCCACCCAGGGGCTCCAAGATCTTACATCATTTAATCTTGAATTCAAATTTCCAAGTTGTATTTACCAATTCCATTTAGATTGCTGTTAGTGAAAGTAGCATCTTCATTGTTTCTGGGCACTTTATCTTACCGCAAGGAGAATTTACTTGTGTAAATGACTACTACTCGTCAATGCCCAGCTAACATTGCAGACTTGCCTTCTCTGGGAAGTTATTAACAAGGGCCTATGAACTTCACGGTCAGTTTGAGTTGGTTAAAAAAAAATCCGAAGTTTGAAAATAAGACTGGATTTGTGTGAAGCTCTGATGCCTTCCTAACTATATTTTAAGGTTTTAAGCAAGAACTCTGTCTTAGATATTTTACATTTTTTGTTCTAATCATCCATGATGCCAGCAAATAAGAAAAGTCTTTAATTTAGAGAAAGCAGTCACCAAATATTTACAGTATTTTTCTTTTCAAATGTTTGGATTGCCAGTTTTATTTCAGGGTGTTTCTTAATTTATCCAAACAGACTTGTCAGCCTGTCCTATTACAGGGGCTCCTCACGGTATAAGTAGAATGACAGTGTTAGTATGTCTTTCTATTATTACAGAAACTCTATTTTTTTAAAGTGCCTTTAGTAGGATTCTGGGAATTCTCTGTAGGTTAACAGTGGAGCTCCCACCATTTAGAATTCTTTTCTCCTAATGAAAGGCATCTGAACCCTTGAACTCTGTCAGGGACTTAGGCATGTTCCCTGGGCCTGATTTTCATCCTCAGAAAATGGAGGTCAGATACATGTCAAGAATAAAGGAAGGGTCAGATTAGAGTACTTAAAGACTTTGTACATATCCAGATGACATTAATGTGTTGACCATAGTCTCTGGAAATTGCTAGGCTCTTGGTGAGTGAGTGAACTAACAAATGAATGAATAAGTAAATAGTGATAAAAATGACAGCAAATATTGAGAAGCAATTAATTATATGCATAGTAAAACATCTTACTTTTTGTGTGTTTGCCTGGAGTAAATGGAGATTGTTATAAAAAACATAACACTTCCCCAAGGTCTTCCTTTTCCAAGGAACTAAGGCAGTATAAATTGGTAATGCATTTTCATAAGGAAATGACTACTGGAGATGCTAATTTAGGATTATAACGATTTCATCATTTCTTATAAAAATAAGCTTTCATTATGACCACTTTCCCTGATGATAGTATCTATGAATCTCAGTTTGATAAATGTGTGAAACCACATAAGGGGGAAAATCATGTCTGTGTTCTATCTTTGTAATTATTACTATAGTGAGTTTATGAGCTCAGGTGTGTAAGATAAAATTTTCTGGCCTGTCTCTTAATCAGCTTCTAGTTTTTGGCATCTTTTCCATTTGACTGAAAGAAAAAGGGGCAAAAACTCTGGATTTTTGTTGGGATCCCTTCCCTCCTGATGCCCACTCAGTTCCTGGGGTTGTGCCAAGTGTATGGGAATGTACACAGTACTCAGATTCCGGGGGGCGGCTGGGAGTTATTTGTCATTAGTCTCCTCAAAAATGCTGTTGTGAAGTCCCTCATCCTTGTTTGCATGGCCACCTCAGGTCCAGATGGCACACCCCCGCTCATGCTTGAGGCACAGGAATTTCTTGTTCAGTCAAGTCTGACTTTGCTAGATGTGTGACCTGCTCCTTTTCCTCTCCGGGGTCTTCCTCTGGGGGGTTTTGCTCTCATCTTGGGACCTCGTTAGGATGTACTTCTTTCTCTCATCCCAGCTCCTCCTCACTATCTACCCTTCACTCCCCCTGCCACTCTCCCACCCCCAGGAGGAACTTCTATGAAGGAGAGGGGTGATCTTTCTCTACATTTCTTCTGAACACTTAGTCATGGCTTTTAGTGTAACAAAGGTTACACTATACAGGGTGCTTTCATGTTTTGCTCTGACCCTTGTCTCCCTCACAGCCAACTCCCTGCCTGAGAGCGAGAAAAGGAAAAAGAAGCTGAAAAAGAAGGGGGGAAAAAAACCCAAAGAAAAAACATTTTGAAATCCATACATAAATATCTCAAAATAAAAACACAGACTGATGTGTGAGTGGGAGCTAACGTTATTATTTAATACGTTCCAGGCACCCTGCCTGATTCCTTCAGATATATTACCTCATTTCATCAGCACAACAAGACTGTAAGTAGATGTACTTATTATCCTTTTACAATCAGGTTAGAGAGATTCAAGAACCTGCTCAGTATTAAATTTGGAATCAGGTGGTTGCAATTCTAAGTTCCATACTTTCCTCTATTTACTTTGTGTCACTTCTCAACCCTACAAATTTAACGCTCTGTAAAAGCTAGCTAGCAAACAAGAAATATGAAAAGATAGTTATTTAGAATTACATGAGACCAGTTGATCCTTCTGGGGATATCTGGGCTGAGAACTGGGGTCTGAAAGCTAGGGTCTAGTTAACAGGGACCTCACTCCTTGAAGAATACACAACACAAAGTTGCTCAACCCAAGGGTCCCTCAGCTGAGAAACTGAGAGATCAAGTGTAGTGTATTACCACGGACTACTACTCACAAATAAAAAGGAATGAATTACTGATATGCTTGACAATGTGGATGAGTCCCAAATGCCCAATGGTAAGTGAGGAGAACCAAACCTAAAAGGCTACATGATATATGATTCCATTTATATGACCCTCCAGAAGAGGTCAAGTGATAGGGACTGTTTTATATTTTGATTGAGGTAGTAGTTGCATGACTATAGATGTCAGAAATTGCAGAACTATCAGGAGATGGGTAAATAGTACTATATGTAAATTATACCTTAACTTTTTAAATGGAAGAAAAAACACAATGTTGTTTTGGATGAGATGCTTTAGTAACCTCATTGGAAATACTCTATCTTGGGATTTTTAGGCAAAACTTGGAAAATGGAATGGATTCAGTCCCTTAATAAGCAACTCCCTCTTAATATTATATGTAAACTACAAAGCCCTAGGGACCCCCAAATGTTTTTATTTCCTTAACTAGATAAGCATAATGATATTGAAATGCTTCTTACAACCAATGATAAGTGACAATAGCCAGGTGCATGCAAAATCATTAAGTTTGGATGAAGTCGTTATTTTCTGCAAATATATAAAATGTACAAAAT
Organism: Enhydra lutris kenyoni; assembly: GCF_002288905.1. Classification (NCBI taxonomy): domain Eukaryota; kingdom Metazoa; phylum Chordata; class Mammalia; order Carnivora; family Mustelidae; genus Enhydra; species Enhydra lutris. The sequence continues at coordinate 58,177,854 of NW_019154085.1, forward strand.
TAGCCTTTGGGTAATTAATATTGACCTTCAATTAAACTTATTTATTGTTCCTTCAAATGATCTCAACATTACTACATTAGGCTGCATATTATTTTGTACAGAGAGGATTGACAGATACCTGCCAGGCAATTTAATTTAAGGCAAAAAAATTGCTAAATCCTGCACAAACAGAGTATTTTAAATCTAGGAAACACTGAGGGTCATTAATTGATGTACTTGAAGGCTCATCACTCACAACTTGAATACATCCTTTGATAAGACAATATACACCTTTGGCTCTCCATTCCTGCAGCGGAGAAATCTTTTGACCCCATTGGGTTCCCACTTTGTGGTGGCATTTGTGTCATGGCTGAGGGAAAGAGATCCAGCTTGATTGAGTTACACAGGGAAAGACAGAGGGTTTCTTATGGAAGAGAGAAAGAAATTCAGAAAACGGAAGGGAAGAGAAGAGAGGGGAGAACCACCAGTAGAGGGTGGGATTTAGACAGGGTTTTAGGGAGATGTTTTGTTTTGTTCCCTTTGGTGGGAGGCAGAGTGGAAGGAAGGGGTAAGAGACAGAGATGAAGAAAGAGTATCTGAATATGGTTTTCTATGTGTTATAAATAAAATCCTCTTTTGGCCCTTTTAAAAGATTGAGCTAAAGATTTAAATTCCTTTTTGATGATGTCTGGACATTAAGATTGGTTTTTCTCTAGAAGGTGATACCATGCCAAGAAGGACCATGAAGAGGCTCAGCTTTTATGAGTAACATATCTGTCAAAGGCTCCAGGTTGACTTTTAAGAAAAGCTGTTTAACTTCCAGGGAGAGGTAATTTAATGAAGGACAAATATGAAACTATTAGTTTAACCGGATAGGAAGTGCAGAAGAAATTCTGATATTTTTCAATATCCCTCTGAATTATACTGTCTGTCTTCGAGGGGTAAAGAAACCAAAATAACGAGCACTAGTTATGGAAAACAGCTTGTCACCATGATGCCAGACATATCTGTCAAGGGCCAAAAGTGAGTTGGATGACTATTTAGACATGTATGAGCAAATCTTCAACTCAAAGTTTTCTCATTATGCTGAAGAAGAAAGTTAGTCTGTAATTCCATATGAATGCTTTTGTTCATTATTTAAAGCATATACAGTACTTGCACAATTGGTTTATATGCTTTTTCCTCCTGCACGGCTATTATTAAACCTGGGATACAGTATACAGTTTATGATATATTAGAATCAAGTTCTAGGTGTTCCAAAAATAATTTTCCAGTTACTGTACCTTTCTTCTGAGAGACCCACAGAGAGGTTTAACGCTTGTGTTTGGGCAGGGGACTGGTGAAAGGGCTAATAGGAGAAAGAGATGTAGGAGGAAGAGGAAAAGCAAACAATGCTGGGAGGTATGCCCTGCCTCTCTCTAGGATGGCCCTGGATACCTCCCCTGGAGCACAGCATGTTGACAGTGAAGTCCCAGTGCTGGTTGATGGGGTGACTCTTTCTTTTGGTCCAGACCCATGAGGTTTGGCAGGCTGCGCTGCCTGCAGTCCCAAGTTCGATTTTCTTCCTTATGTCTGTGGTTTGTGAGGGATCTGTAAGGGAGCATAGGGAAATTTGAAGATATCCATCACCTGCCCCAGTGTCTGCTGACATTTCTTTTAACTGTCAGACTAGGGGTGTGGGAAGGTATGGGCTTATCTGAATGGCTCAACAGTGCATTGAGAAATTCTCTTTTATAGGGAGAATGTCCCTCAGCTGCTTGTGTACGTGGTTTTCGGGTACCTTTGACTCACACTTTGCACTCTTGCTGTTTGGACTTGTTTATATTTAAAGAGAGCAATAGGGATTAAAACAGTTTTATAGTGAAAAATTGATCATTTTTTCTGAGTTGTAATCTATAAGGCTGTTTCCTTGAATGTTAACAGATCAGGAGTGTTGAAATTGCTTGCTGAGCACATGTCTTCTGTGCCAGAAAAATCAAGACTAAATCAAGAACTCAAAAAACAAGAACACCTGACTTCCCAGCTAAGGCAAGTGTCAGGTCATCTCTTTGGTATCAACGGCAGATCAGCTGAAGTAACCAAAGACTGACCGTGGCGTTGTATGAAAGGATTCTAGCGTTTGTTTGTCATCTGCTCGGCTGATGGCGGTGCCAGGCACTGTTCTGGGTGGTGGTTTTACAAGGGGTACAGAGCGCCTGAGCCTTGGTCAAATGCCGTCTGCGCTCCGGTATACAAACAATGTGCGACCGCAGTCAGTAGTGGGCTTTATTTAAAACATATTTCACACTGAACTTCTCAAGCTCATTTCTCGAGGAATTTCATTCATTACCTTCTGCCAGTTGCTCATTATTTTCCTTTATAAATGAATTGGCTAAGTGACATGCATTACAGATAGATTATATTTCTAAACCTCCTGAACCTTCATTCTGGTAAACACGAGCATCCGCCTTGAACAGAGAAAGTCACAATAGCGAGCTGAAGTTGTTATAGCAACAATGAGAACACCTCAATATTCAGGAACCATCGTTTTTTCGAGAGTAAATGATACAATGAATGCTTGATACTCTATTGTTTACAGACTTCCCTGTGACTCATAACTCTTCATATGTCAGTCCCAAACAGATGGAAGAGTAATTCTATGAGACTTAAACAATAATTCAAATATTGGTATATGAAGCTGCTTTAAAAAGTCTTGACAGGCTTTTTACCCATGATAGGTTTATGCCTCTTTTTTATTATAGCAAAACTTCAAAAATTGCATCTAAATTAATGAAACTTTTTCCATTTCCTCAGAGGAGAGCTAAAACATGCTCATTTAGGTAAGTTTTTTTGCACATGCCCAAAGAAAACCATTGGATAGTGGAAGAGCATATCCCAAGTGGGCTGGATTTGAGGTCCTGGTTCTGTTACTTATAGCTGAGTGACCTTGGGCAAGTGTTTCCCCTCACATCACCTCAGTTTTCCTATCTGTGAAGTGGAGGTGGTAAACTACCTTCTTTGTGGGGTTTTTGTGAGGATTTTTTTTTTTTTTTAAGATTTTATTTATTTGAGAGGGAGAGAGAATGTGCACACTGGGTGGGGAGGGGGGCAGTGGGAAAAGCAGACTCCCAGGGCCCTGGGATCATGACCTGAGCCAAAGCCAGACACTTAAACTGACTGAGCCACCTAGGCACCCCAGGTTGTTGTAAGGATTAAATGTATGTACATAAAGTGTTTTGCCTGAGAAAGCATTACACAAATGTTTGCTCTCCTTTAAAAAAAAAAGAGAGAGAGATTTATTTATTAATTTATTAATTTGAGAGAGAGAGAGCTGGGGAAGGGACAGTGGGAGAGAATCTTCCAACAGTCTCCCCGCTAAGTGCAGAGCCCCACTCAAGGCTTGATCCCAGGACTCTGAGATCATGACCTGAGCCGAAACCGAGAGTCGGCCATTCAACTGACCAAGCCACCTAGGTGCCCCAAATGTATGTTTGCCTTTTTTAGATCTGGTTCAAGTATTTGCATTTGAGCAGCATTTGGCAAGATGAGCATGTTAGTTGCCCATTATTTTCTTAACATTCTCTATGGAACAAATAAATTGAATATGGGGGGATATCTATTTTCTTCCAAGACCACGGTTCAAAAAATTATTGGTAGTAACTCCCAGCTATTCCTTTTGTATCTCCTCTCAGTTCTTGCTCACAGGAACATGTTTGGGGTGAAATTATGGGAAACAGCATGGGATTTGGGGAGGAACAAGGCCTTTGAAGTCAGGCAAACCTGATTTCAAATCTAAGCTCTACCACAGATAGTGACTTAACCAATGTTACCACTTGTCCATAGGGGCAGTGCTACTAACTTTGTGGGACTAAATGAAATGTATGTACTTAACGCATCCTAAAGGTCAACAAATGTTATTTCCTGTCTGCGTGAGCTGTCCTAAACCAATCCTTGAACAGAAGTAGCCAAGTTCTGACCCACATAGGCCTGCCCTGCTCTGCGCATCACTCGGTCCCACAACATCGCAATCACTAGAAACACACAACCAACTCAAACTGGAGTCAGACATTTAACGAGTTGACCTACAACCTATGAAAACAATTGGTATAAAAGTTTTTTTCAAAAAGGGATAATGAGATCATCTTGGCCAATTAGTACCTGCTTCAATAAACATTATGGAAAGAAATTGGTGGAGGGAATTAGCAGGAACTAAAAAACCAACATTTAAGGGGGTCAGGCACACAAATGTGCTGGCATGATGGGGGAGCAGAATCCAGGAGCTGGCACAAACCGTGAGACAGAGAATTAAGGGAAGAAAGGGTGAGTCAGTTGGCTGGCAACATGAAGACTGGGAAAAACAAAGGCCAAGGAGTTAAATCATCCTGATGGCAGAGGTTCCATTGACTCCTGCTGCTGAGGGGGTTCCTAGAGCCCCCCCTAGAAAAAAGCTCCCTGCCTTCATCCCTGAGGCTGATGCTCCACACTTGCTATGAGGTTGAGGTAGGGGGTGGGGGGATATTTTCCTATGGGTTCCCAAATAACCCTGGCCTCCTGGTGGAGGTTCCTATTCTACCCATCTCTATTTCCACTCTTAAAGTAAGCTGTTTTACTTGGGGTCAAACAAATAAGTCCTTGTTTCTCTCTCCTCCAATACTGTAGCAGGAAAAAGAAATATGTCTGCTACCAGGAAAAGATGAAATCTTAGTGTGGAGTCTCTTGTAGCCTGTGGAATTGGCCTTTATATTTCAGGGTCCCAGCTTGGCTAAGCTTTTTTGAAAAGAGGTCAGTAGAAATTGGTTTCCTAGGTTTGAGTATTAGATGTCAGACATTTCTAGTCCCTAACTCACTGTCCTTACAGCTTTTCATTTCTGTGCCCTTAGACAGGAGGTGCAATGTATGGCTTTAGTTCCACACTACTTGTATTTAATTTCTGCCTCCACTACTTACCAACTTGGGCAACATTCTTATCTCTCTATGCTTCAGTTTCCTCATTAGGATTGTTATTACACAGGCTTGAAGGTTATTGGTAAATATTTTGTCAATCTTCTACCACAATATCCATTTGTTACATTTGTTTGTTTACTTCTATTTCTTTTTTTAGACTCTTCCCTCTTTTTTTTTTTTAAACGATATTATTTATTTATTTATTTATTTGACAGAGAGAGAGAGAGAGAGAGAGAGAGAGAATGAGCACAGCTGGGGGAACAGCAGGGAGAGGGAGAAGCAGGCTTCCCACTGAGTACGGAGCCTGATGAGGGGCTTGATCCCAGGACCCCGGGATCATGACCTAAGCAGAAGGCAGACACTTAACTGACTGAGCCACCCCGGCACACCTAGACTCTCCCCTCTTTGAGAGCAAATGAGAATAAGTACACTTTCATATTTCCATTATTTTACACAATAGGCTTTCAATAAATTAGTATTTTAATATTTCCTTGTCTAAAAGAAACTCATTGCAAAATTTCATCCTGCTAGTTTTTATTCTCTGAATCTTACAGATTTTAAATCTCTGTAACCCCTCCTTCTATATTTGGATACAAACCTGTGGTAGGTATTATGCTTGCTTTCATTATTCATTTATTTTATTAATCATTCTGTTACTTAATTAGCTTCATCCCTTTAGAGCCCACCTTTGCTTACCATGTTTGCCCCTTTCTTCTGACATACTTTCTTTGCTCAATTTTTACTCAAATTAATTATTATGCTTATCATTCTTCAGGGTCTTTCTGCCGGAGTCTATCAGCTTCTCCAACTTAGCAAGGTCATTTTGAATTCCAGTCCCATCTGTTAAGAAGTTCACTCTGTAGGTGACTACATCAGCTAAATCAATGAGTTGCCTATTTCTTCAAACAGGTCATTGATGAAAGTTAAAGCACACAGCTTTTGCCTGCCTTATAAATAAAAAAGTTATTTTCCAAAGCTGTAAGAACATGAGTAGGTATTTGAAAAGCCAAGTGTAAAAGACATTTTTATGTAAGGAGAACTTCTGATTGTGAGAACAAATGGCTCAATAAATCTTTGTGTAATTGCTCAGTGCCCTACAACCCAATATTTCCATTCATAAACCAAGCTTTAGCCTCATGTAACTTAAAAAGTTGTTTTAAAGTTCACTTGAGCCCATTCCACATCTAAGTTTATCCAGTAGATATACATAGTATCCTATATGTAGGTGTAAGTAAAAATTTAGCAAGCCAGCAAATAAGAATATATCACAATTTTAATGCAGTTTGGATGAGCAACTCTTAGAGGCTGGGGAAGAAGTTTGTATAGATTTTCCACAATAATTGGTAAGAGTCTTGGTTTTAAATAGGTTTGTTACTATAAGAAAAAAGTATGTTACTCTAAGGAGAAAGGTGAACCAATAGATCAAAATATGTTATTATTTCATTAGATGAAAGTAATAAATCTAAAGACTGTGTTTGCAGATGAAAGGAAATCATTGTTGTTTTTTTGGTCTTGAAAGAATATATCCTTGTTAGGAATCTAAGAGAGTTTCTTGAGTCAAGTTGGGGTTCAAAACAGTTTGCCATGTTTAAGAGTGTGTTCGTTCAGCTTTCTTGGTGTTTACCCAAGCACTTTATGCCACTCTGCAGGTCACAGAAAGTGACCTAAGCCCTTCACCATTGGCATCCAAAGGTTTCTGTCCAGTCCTCAGGAGAATGACACTTCCTTGCTTTTCCAACCAAATAGACCTACAGCTGTGTGATCACCTGCTGGAACACTAGAAAAAGTCATGACAAAGGTAAAGATTTACGATCATGGTTAGAATTTAGGCTGAATTTTCATGGATTAATTTGCTTCATTGAAAAATAGTCTTTTATGGAGATACGAAGACTTTTCTAAGCAAGGACTGAAAAGGTCTCTTGGGGCTTTCAGCCTGGTGTTTTTTTTGCACTACTGGGGTTTTCCTTAGGTTGTAAATTTCAGCTTTCTAATGTCAGATCTCTCCTTTGTTGAGCTTGAAGGCATCTCTGGAATTACTCAGCAGAGGGACTTTGACAATTCCCTGACCAGTTCTTAGGTCATAGAGCTGATTTATGGCAGGAGGAGGTTCTCTAAACAGTAGATGAAATTGGTGAGATGTTATCCATTTATTAAAGTGGGTTCAGGAGTTCCTTCTGCTGATCAGTGGGAGTCATCCTAAAAAAAAAATCAGCCCTGGATGCATTTATTGCTATTCTCTGAATTTTACTGCAGGAAAATAAAAATCACCCCGACAGAAATTATTTAAGGGTAGAATCTGAAGAGTATACTGATAGTGTTATGGCATATTCTAAATCTGTTATTTCAGATTAATAGCATTAAAGCACTTTCAGAAATGGCTGTTCTTATTAATGTAAATTTGCAATTTCAGTATTTATTCAACTAGCATTTATTGAGTGTCATTTCTGTTCAGGTACTGCTCTAAGTACTGTGGACATAGCAGAGAATAAAGCAGACAAACTGCCTGCTGTAACTACTGGAATATACATCATATAATAACAAAAAATATATATAGCAAAACAGCCAATATTTGGGACTTTGATGAAAAATACAGGAGGGGTATAAAGAATTGAGAATGGTAGTCATTTTAGGGACTTGTAAGTTTTCTACTGATGCTTTAACAAAGTACCACAAATATATTGGTTTAAAATAACTTAAATTTATTATCTTATAACCTTGTAGGTCAAAAGTCCTACACTCCTAAAATCAAGTCCTAAAATCAAGGCATCAGCAAGCTCTAGGAAAGAATCCTTTCCTTCGGCTTTTCTAGATTCCAGAGGCTTCTCGCATTCCTAGGCTCATGGTCCCCAACTACTCTATCTCTAAAGCCAGCAATATCACATCTCTCTGACCCTTCATTTCTTGTCACATTTCCTTCTGGCCACAGCCAGAAAAGATTTCCTATCCTATGAGCTCATGTGCTTAGATTGAGCCACTCAGATCATTAAGGATAATCTCTGTATTTTCAGGTCCTTAATTAGCAACCTAAATCTTATTTGAAACCTTAATTTCCTTTTGCCATAAGAAAAACATACACACATTTATTTAGATGCCTGAATTATCTGAGGTTTGGTCAGTGGGAACCTTTGAATTCTGTGACCCTTTGACATGTCCCTATCATAATTTAAGCACCCTCTCGCTTCTGGTACAATAAAGTGATCCAGGCTTATTTTGTACTTTCCCAGCCCTAGCCCAGGAATTGGCCATTTATTCAAGGATTCCTGGTTCCTTTTAATGAAAAACTGGTAAGTAGTTGCAAGCTATGTTCATTGGCTTTGAGATCTATATATATTTTGAAGGCATAGTCTGAAAGTGTGAATGGAAAAAGGGAACAATGGATGAACGGAAAGTTTTGGACCTGAGCTAACGGAAGAATGGGGTTACCATGAACGGGGATGGGGAGGGCTGCGGTAGAGTAGGTTTGGAGGGAGGATCTGCAATTCAGTTTAGACAAGGTCAGCTGAGATCCTTATTAGACATTCTACTGGAGATGGTAAGTAAGCACTTGGATATCTGGGTTCTGGAGGGAATTCTAGACTAAGGATGACATTTGGGAATCATCACTGTATAGATGACATTTAAATCCAAGAGAAAGGATAAGATCATCAAAGGAATGAGTATAGATACTGAAGGAAAGATGGCCAGGGTCTGAGTCCTGGGGTGCACCAACATAAGAGACCAGGGGGGAGGGGAACAAGCCATAAAGGAAACTCAGAGGCAGTGACCCCTGAAGTAGAAGGAAAAGCAGAACTTGGTGTTCCAGAAGACAAGTGAAAAAACAGGTATGGAGAAAGTGATCAACTCTGTCAAATGCTGTTGCTAAGTTGAGTGAGGTAAAGACTGAGAATTGACCATTACTGAGGGGAAGTGGGCAGTTCCTCTGATTGGAGTGGGTGTGAACAAAAATAGGAAATATGAAATCAAACAGAACACATGTAGACAAATTCTTTGAAGGGTTTGCTGCAAACAAGAGCAAAGGAATGGAGTAGTAACCACTGAAGAACTAAGGTCATGTAAAGTTGCTGTTTTCAATAAGATGGAAGAAATACCAGCCTGTTGTGATGTGGATGGAAAGTGATAGACTGAGTTAGGAGTGGAAAGATTGATAGATGGCAGCAGGAGGGGTGGGCAGAGTCTGTTGCCTTGCCATTTCCAGCTTCTAGAGGCTATCTACCTTCCTTGGCTCCCAGCTGCCTTCTTCCATCTTTAGAACCAGTAATAGCCAGTGAGTCCTTCTCACACCTCTCTGACAGCTCTTCTAATCACCATCTCTCTCTCTCTCATCGTGCCCAGAAAAGATTCTCCAGTTTTAAGGACTCCCGTAATAAGTTTGGACCCACCAGATGGTCCATGACATTCTCTCCACTGCAAGGACCTTAACCTTTATCGCATCTGCAAAATCTCTTTTGTGGTGTTGAGTACCACATCCACAGCTTCTGGAGATGAGGACTTGGATATTATTCTACCAGCCCTAACATCCCAGGAGTACCAGAATGCTTGAAATGGATAGTTTCCTAGTTGGTTGTGTTTTTTCCTTGAACCTCCTTGGCTTACTCTTTAACTGTTAAGACTGGGGTAAGCTTCTTGTGAGTTCTCATGAATTCTAGATAAGTAGGGCTTAATTCTATGTACACCTGCATATGGGCCTCATGGATCTGTCATTTAAGTGGTGTTGATTAGCTCTGCATTCACTCAACTATCACTGAAAGGGAAGATGGATGCAACTCCCAGATTCATCTCCCACTCTTCTCCTGTAAATAATGTTCTCCAGGCTTCCTTGTACCTGGCTTCTAGCCAAGTTGCATTAGTGGAGGCCTGGGGAGAGATTAGACTACAAGAGGAAGAAAGGAGCTGTGGTATTTCCTCGCTTTCCGTTTCTGCTTCCTGGGGTGGTTCCCTGCAGTCACCGCATTGCTCTCTGGTGCCAGCTCCCCTAGGCAGCCCCCTGTAGGACTCAAGCTGCAGCCGGAGGCCTGGCTTCTGGATTCTGGTACGCCCACCCTTTTCCCAGCCATGCTTGTGCTTTCCTGCTGTTGCTAATCTCCAAGCTGCCTGCATTCCCTCTTCGGCTTCTCAGCTCTTCTATCACGGTGTCGGTCATTCACCGCATCAGATTTCCTGTATTTGGAAATATCTAGGGTAGTTTCTGTTTTCTTGGCTCAACTTTCACTGATAGAGTGGAAAGGAAAACTATGCGAATTTCAATCTTGAGATTATAAAAATAATCTCCCTTGCCCATCCGAAAGGGACTCTTGTATTCTTTTTTTTTTTTTTTAACATTTTATTTATTTATTTGAGAGAGAGAGAGACAGTGAGAGAGAGCATGAGCGAGGAGAAGGTCAGAGGGAGAAGCAGACTCCCCGTGGAGCTGGGAGCCTGATGCGGGACTTGATCCCAGGACTCCAGGATCATGACCTGAGCTGAAGGCAGTCGCTTAACCAACTGAGCCACCCAGGCGCCCGGGACTCTTGTATTCTTAAAAAATAAAAAGCTTGATAAAAAAAATCCATTCAGTTTGTTTAGAGATATATAAAAAAACTTTTTAGCACCCTCATGGCATTTCTGACATGAAATTTGTAGCTTGATGTTTACTTACTGAGACTGATGTCATCGAGTGAGCTCTACTAGTACACAAAAAGGAATTTCAGGAAGCCACCCTGAACTGCTGGGATCAGGTTTCTGAATGATGAGCTGGGTGGTGTTGGGGTGGCAAGGGACAGGACCACATCCCACGGCCGGTGCCAATCAGGAACACTCAATCATGGCTTTGGGGCACAAAGGACAGGATGAAGAGAATTCCACATGTCTAAAAAGTGCTTTCCTCTATTTCAAGGAGAGGGAAAACTAGGGCAAGAATGCAGTCGAGGCTGGTAGTGGCTGGCTGCCACTCATTTCCTCTTAAAAAACAGATACACACAGACAGTGGAAAAGGAATGAAGGGAAGTTTACTCTCCTCTGACTAGGAAGGCTATTAACCAGAGTAAAAAGATTAAAAAATAATTTGCATACATGATTATTAGGATGGAAAAGGATGACTCTAACTGCAGTTCTTGACACAACTTTGTGGCTTTCTGTGGTTGAGATAATGTACCTAAAGCAGAGACCCCACCATCTGACTAATTAACTCGGCAGCAGGGAGGGAATGGATGAAAGGATAATTAATAGGTCAGAGACCCAATGCTGTGTTATGATTATTTGAATAATATTATGATAATTTGAATAACGTACAAGAGTTTGTGAAAATTGGTTGCTGGCTAGGACTCCAGCTGACAAAACATTTGAATCACGCTCATTTTATACCTCCTGGGTAGCTTTCCTTCCTTCCTGAAAGTACTGAGCATATGTTTGACTATTGGGGGTGAGGGGGTGGGGAGAGATGGTGGGAAAGGACTGTGAAAAAAACACTGTTTCAAATGTCCAGGGCAGAATTCCTCCATTTCTATTCACATTGAAGTGACCTTAACCGGCAGCACGGTTGCCGAGACAATAGAGACTGTAGCAGACGACATTGCAGGGAACATTCAATGAAACAAACAGCCCAGTGCTTATTTCCTGGTTCAAAAAAATAAATTACATAATTAGATTAGGTCTATGGTTGATGGATTTCCATCTTTATATAGAAAAACAAAACTACAGAATTACTCTTATTTTAAACAACTAGGGATTTTAAACCAAGATATTTATTTAGAATTGTTTAAACATGCTGAATGTTGAATGGGTCCTATACAAAAATTTGTTTAGAAAATCTTGTAGATTATTAACTAATATGGCAGCATTTGTAATATTCCTACAGTCGACAATGGGGCAGTTTCATATCAGGTATCATTTCTGTGGTTTTTTTCCCCCCTTTTACTGAGAAAATGGACTTCATTGTCAACGTCTAAGCGGCAGTCTAGAACATGGCCTGAGGGTGTTTAGGACAGGTAATAAGAAAGGCCAACCTGCTTTCTGAGGCACGAGTTTATTTTCCTGCAGGAGTTCTGTGTCAGTTTTATTACTTATGCGAGAAGAGGAGCTTCCTTCTAGCTTTTCATTAATCCAGTTATCCTCCACTGGGGGCAATTTTGTCTGCCTAGGGGATGTTTTAGTCTGTCATGATTTGGGAGAGCTACTGGTATCTACAGGGTAGAGTCTAGAGATGCTGCTAAACGTCCTACAATGTACCGGACAGCAAAGAATTGGTGGCCCCAAAGGTCAATAGCATTGACATTGAGGAAGTGCATTAATCCAAGAGTGGACTTTGGTGAATACAAGAATGAAAATGGTGCTGCCTTGGCTGAGATCCTCTTAATTTACTGTGAGCTTTTGTTCTCCATTTCTAAGATTTTGCCTCTAAAAATAGGGAAAGTAAGGACTCTACTGCCTATGACTAGATGTTGAATCTCTTATGCTATCATTTCAGGTATAGAGGTTAGATGGCTACAGTTTGATTATTAAAGATTAACATTAATGAATGAATAAGTGCAAGCAATTCTTAGTCCCAAGACTAAGAATCATAGGTCAAAGATGAACCTAGGAATAGGATGAGTATATTTTTCTGAATGTTCAGATAAGCAGTGGCCTTCAGGGGATCTGTGAGACTACTGACAGCCATCTGTAACCAGAAAAGATGGAACTGAGAGTATCAAGGAAACTGAACAGAATTTCAGAAGAAAACTGGGCTCTATCTCTAAGGATATGATCTAGATGCCTACCTACATAGGGTTTGCAGTCCCATATGTTCTTGCTAGCTATTTTAAAGTGTTTCATTGCTCAAAGGTTTAGTTGAGAGTGTGACACGTATTATTTATTATGTATTTATTATGACTGATACGTGAATTAAAGAGACAACTTTATTCCTGAGGTAGAACCCCCCCGCAAAATTACAAGCTGTCAGGAGACCTCACTGATAATAAAGAATATGTTATTTGTTATTTAAGAATACTTATCATAGGGGCACCTGGGTGGCTTTGTTGGTTAAGCGTCTGCCTTCTGCTCAGGTCATGATCCCAGGGTCCTGGGATCAAGGTCCATATTGGGCTCCCTGTTCAGTAGGGAGTCTGCTTCTCCCTCTCCCTCTGCCTGCCGCTCCCCTGCTTGTACTCTCTCTCACTCAAGCAAACAAATGAAATCTTTCTAAAAAAAGAATACTTATGATAAAAATTGATGAAGAACATTATTTGCATTTTAGAACGAGTGACTGGACATTAGACCAGGCTAGAATTTCAGTTTTCCAGCTTGAGTGTTTTCTCCCTGATTTCACTTCCTAAAGCAAATATTACTAAATTTTAGGTTGCCAGGCAGCTCACAATAAGCACCTGTATCCACCACCCAGTTTCTATAAATAAATAGAAAATACAGAAAGTGGAACAAGTATCATTGGTATGCAGTCAATGGCTTGATGTAGAATAAGAGATTATATACACTTTATAATTAATATATAATTTTTGAAATATTCGTAGTAGTTATGTATTACTGTGTAACACTTGGGCTTCAAATGTATGTTGTTATATAGGTATCTTTGAGAAAGGATAAGAGTTGGTCAGATGCAGAAACTATCATTATTTACATGTAGTGAGAAGGTGCAATGATACAGTCTCTCCTGCTTTCACTTATTCAGCTTTGTATTATAAATACATGTTTCTTACTTTTGTGTTCTTACCATAAAAGAAAATTTAATAAAAGCTTCTTGTGATACAAAAAGAGAGAATATTTTTTTTTAAATGTTGGCTTTTGCTGTTGACAAAAGGGCTTGGAAATAAATGATAAAGGTACACCACTGACATCCATCAACACAGTAGGAAATAAGTATATGGTATTGTATATTAAATTTTTATTAATAATAAACCATATTTAAATAATAAGCATACACACATGGTATTAAGATATGAAGAAATGATTGCGGTGTTTAGTTTGGGAATCTAAGGTAGATAACTTTGGTAGATAAAAACACAGTATTTGAAAAATAGAATTATGTGGGATTGATACATGAAATCCCAACTTACAGTCCACTGAAGAACGTGACTCCTTTGTAACTCGGGCTTGTCAAAATAGGTTCCTAGACCATGAAAAGCTATGATCTGAGATTGATGGCCCAAAACTGTAAGTGATAAGAAAAGACAATGAGTGACCAACATTGAAAGAAGGATCAGTAAAATGCAGAGGTTTAGAGTTATAGAAGATTCCATTACCAAAGCAGAGTTCAGTTCCTCAGATACAAGGACAACCATGAGCAAGCTGTGGAGTCCTTTCTTAATTCAGTAAGGGTCTAGTGGACATATTGGGAGTAGTGACATGATGTTCCTTGTAGTAGTGACTGTAATGTTTTGATGGGTAAGGACTGCCTTCCTGGGACTGAGTCCTCAAGCAGGAGAGGGATCTAGCAGAGCTAGGGCTTGAAGGATGTGTTTCAGCAGAGACGTTGCTCTTAAAGCCTTCTTGTTCCAGCCAATTCTCAATAGTTCTGAGAAGGTGGCTCTATTGACTTGTTCACACCAATACAATGTCAGCTGACAACAAAGCAATGGTGGGCCTACAAATTCATAACATACTTTTCTAAAAGCATGTCAGCCAAAAGTGTACTACCGTCAATGACCATCAAACCCATAATAAGCCCTTGACTGAGTGGGATTTTTAGTAGGGAGACCAGCTCTCTCACCACACCTTTTCAATATTTACCAGCAGTTTGTGAATTGATTATTTGTAACCACACTTCTTTCCAGCTTCTTGTCACATCTCTTAGCCTCCATGTTGTAACTCCACTGAGGGTTCAGGTGCCCAGCTTATAAAGTTTCTCTCTAGCTCCACTCCTAAAATAGTTCTGGGAAAACATAGTAGAGGCCATCAGTGCTGCAAAACTATCCCTTGGCACTCACTGCTCTCACTTCCACCAAAATTCTCTCTACAAGCATCTCTGACTCTCACCAGAGCCAGAAGTGTTCCTGAGAACTGCCCTCAACCAATGACAAAAGGGAGTTTGGGAGAGAAATGCCCCAGAGGGACTATGTGTCACCATGACTGGTGCTCTGTGCTCTCTGGGAATTAACCAGAAAGACTCAGTCCCAGTTGTCCACAGCAGTACCATGTCCAAAAATAAACTGCATTTAATGGCACTTCCTCCCATATCTGTACCTGTTGTTAGTCTATTTAATTATGCTCACCTGATTCCAACTCTATTCTCTTAACCCCGTGATCACCTTCTACTCTGACCTTGAAAATCCTCAAACATACATGAACTGAACCATCTATTTAGATTCAACTTCATTTCTCCAATCTTACCCCGTGCCTGATACATTCCAGCTACATAAACCTTCTCATTATTCACTGAAAATGTTGCATTCTTTCCTATCACTGTATTCATATTTCCGGTGTGTTCTTCTGGTCTTTGGAACTCTCCTCTTCCCCTGTTTAAAAGTCACCCCCTCAGTGGTGCCTTCTTTAACACTCACAGGCAAGATTACTTGCTGTCTGTTATGTTTTTCATACCATTGCATATATATTCATTAGAACAATCATCACTTGAAGTTGTAATTATTTTTATGTCTGCCTTTTTAACCAGAGTATGAACTTGAGGAAAAGAAGAGTCTTTAGTCAAAATCCTGAGCTCGTGTGGCCAGATTGGCCGGAAGATAGCAGGTAGTAATTTAATGTGTGATGAATGAATAAATGTTACTTATTAAAGTTGCTGTTTTTTTCCCCCAATACTTCATCTGATTTTTGTAGAAAAAAAATTTGTTGCATGTTACTTCTATTACTATGTGTCATCTCCAATTCTGAAATGATCTGCCAGCTGGTTTCTTGTGTCCACATGTCTTATACTTCAGCTAGGTGTTTTTAATTACCAACTCAGCCCAGACTGATGGTAATCAGATGGGTTTCTGCCACCAGAAACCAAAAAACAGCTTTAGGTCTTATTTGGTGTGCTGTTTCCCAGGCACAGTCCCACCTCCCAACTTCTGTTGAGAAAAATTGTAGATGCCTTTATGGTCTAAGTCACCGTTAGTTTGGCTTTTAATTAATCACAACTAAAAGAAATTTTAAATGATGAGTATATAAAAGAATAATTTTAAATTGCATTAAAGAAATGACACATTATTTAGAGAAGCAGACAGGAAGAAGGGATGGGGGAAGGAAGTACTGGAATGAAGAGAAGGAAAAAGTGAGGAAGAATCACCCTATAGAGGCTTTACATCATTGGCAAGTCCTAGAGCATTAAGTAAGACAGGCATGGTTTGGTAAAAAGGAGAAATGAGCATTCTTGAGTGGGCATGTTCAGTGACTTAAGAGATAGGAGAGGTAAGGGAATTCATTTGCCCGTAGAAAACAACAAATTACTTAAAAACAAACATTTGAAACACAAATGTACATGAATTAGCAGACTCACGATTTCAGACTTACAGAAGACATTATCTGAAGAGCAGAATACTATTTTAGCATAATGATGAGAAAATTGTATTGGGCATCATGATGATGGTGTTGAGGAACAAAATTCCAGTGCCACCAATGGCAGTCACTCAGGAACCCTCCAGCATCACCAAGGTCATGTGCACAAGCATGTATAAGGCAGATCTCTATTGTCTTGGTTGTATCATCAAAGGACAATATGACTAGGGCTAGACACTTAATCACCCTAATAGCCACCCAGGCATGGCTCACTTTCTTCATTTTTGGAAAAAGGAAAAGGTGTCTGAAGATTCAAGTTCCTTTCAACTCTACATCCTTGTCTCAGGGGTCTCCAATTTAAAAGACTTTTTCTTACCAGCTCTCTCTTAATGTCCTTATGTTTTTAGAATCTGTAGTTAAAATATAATAACTAAAGTTCTTAAAAATTATAAAATAAAAGAGTAAGAGTAGGGCATTGGAAAAAGTTATCAAGGAAAATTATATTTCATATTTAGTAAATTTTCTGAACCAAATTGCTTCTGACAGAGAATTTTCTATTTTACCATTTTTACTGCTTTTCTTTCTTTCTTTCTTTTTTTTTTTTAGCCTATTAGATAGGTAATTAATGCCCTGAATTGTATTTCAAGCAGTAAGTTTTGTCAATGCTAACTAAATAATGACAGCATTTCCTTTCTGCTTCTTTGCTTATGGACCATGATCACAAAATTTTTTAGTTTTAAGGAGACTGAAAACATTTTCCTTTCTCAAAGAGGAGGCAGTTTCAAGGGTAACATGTGCAATAAGCATACACTCCTGTCAGTAAAAATGCTTTATAGATGAGGGGAAAACGGTGGCCTACAATGTGTTGGACAAAGTTCTGGTTCCTGTGGAAACCAATGTTCACAGACTCTGACAGCACATGGCCTCCTGATGATCTTGGATCACACAGCTGCACACAGCATTTTAGTTTGTATTGTCAAATGGAAAATAACCAAAAACTCTCAATTGAAAATTCATGAGGCAGTTTGATATATGTTGAATGGCATTGGACACACTAGAGCAGATACGATTTAGAACCACCCGTGAACATTACAAGCTCTTGAAACATTAATTCTATCTGCCTCCAAAATTGTATTTGTGAAAACAAATAAATTATACTTTCTCTTTTTAAATTATATTTGCTAAAATTTATTTGACTAGTTGGCTCTATTTAGAACACCTTTTTAAAAGCAGGACATGTGTTTCTCTAAATGCCAGGTGTCTTCCTAAGGACTGTCCTATATGGTTTTTGGTAGTACTTAGCTTGTAATATATAGAGATAACAAACATTTCTTAGGCTACATAATAATATGAATGATTAATTCTAACATGACTTAAAAGCTTTTGTTTTTAAACTTGGGGAACATACGTGTATTGAGGGTTATGTTTAATTGTTCTTGTTCTGTTTTGTTTTGGTCTGAACTTCATCTCATTTTTTACCCTTATGGCTATGGTGTGAAGGATAATTAAATTTCTATTGAGTTTTGTGAACCCTGTGGAGAAAAGATTTATATCCACGTAGGAAATCTTGGAAGCATGAAGCTTTGTACACACATTCTGGGATTTCTGTTGTTAACCTTGTTAGAAATCTTGAGAGTTAGCCAAGGAGTAAAAATGTAGAGCATACCCAGAGAATCTGGGAGAAACCTGGGAAGATTTGAGACTGAGAATGTGAAATGTTGAACTTTTTCAGATTTATCCTGAGATTGCTGAAGTAAATTGCCTAGATAAGATTGGGTCTAGGATAGAAGCACAGTAAGAACTAACTTTTGAAATAACAGAAATAAAGTTTCTGAGGATAATCAGTCATTAGTGACAGGGCTTATAATAATTGTTTTAAATATTTAACTATGAACAATATATTTTTTTTAATTTTATTTTTTATAAACATATATTTTTATCCCCAGGGGTACAGTTCTGTGAATTGCCAGGTTTACACACTTCACAGCACTCATCATAGCACAT